>NC_140499.1:53536617-53884117 GCF_964271855.1 Acomys minous | reverse complement strand
TCTGTTACTCCCTCCCTATGGCACAGTAGATAGGACTACATGATGAAAATATCTATTTATAGTCATAAAAACTTCTAAGATGCTTAAAGTGCTGAATTGCTAGGTAAATATCTTCCTGAAATCAATAACAAAACGTGACAATAACTGTCAAATATATCTTTTTTAAAAGTCCAAATTTTATAAGCAATCCGACTTCATATATTTAAATGTTTGCTTCTTTAAATTTCAGAATGGCTACCAAGCCCTGAATATGACACTGTGGATGTGATGCCTTATATCATAAAAATAGAGGGAAAAGGTAGACACTTTTCTTTTGTCTATGGACCATAAGTACATACTATGTCCTGTGTCGAAGTTTTAGGTACCGTAGACAAAGCAGAACAAGCAAGAAGCAGACCTGCAGTAATAACAATCAGCTTTTGCCTTCATAGTGGTGGAGGACCAGTGACTTTATTCAGGAGGCTGTCTTCCAAAAAGTAACAAACGGCACAGCTTACTACTAAATGGAATCAGATTTCATCCCAGGGTCCATGCCTTCTCATATCTATATATGGTTGCTTATGAACATGACACTGGATTTTGTTATGTTTTGAAATCTCCATTAGGATGAAAGTTCTAATAATTAAATTGTAACATCGCCAAGCAAGCCTTGACAGGTTCCCCCTGATCTCCCCCTCCCCAACCCCCGCCACTTAGATTGTTACCAGGCAAAAAGTAAGTAAGTAAGACTTCCCAGTGGCCTCCAGTTTAGGACAGATACTACAGGCCCAGGAGATAGGTGAGTTGGTAAGTCAGCTGCCTTGTATGCATGAGGTCCTGGGTTTGCTTACCAGAACCCAAGTAACGGTAACATGTAAGTAGACTAAGTAAATTAAATGAAGCTAGGTGTGGCAGATGGCCCAGCGCTGGGGAGGTGGAGACAGGCAGATGCCTGGGTTTGCCAGCCAGCCAATCTTTCCTTACTAGCTAGTTAGAGGAGTGTGAAAGACCCCATCTTGTAAGAAGGATGGATGGCACCTGGGGAACCATGCCTGAGGCTAAATTTAGCACCCCTACCCCAACACACACACATGGATGGACACACCATGTAGACAGATGCTGCTACGGTAACGAGTACACCATCCATGGTGTGGAACTAAGGGAAGAAGGCATTTCCCACCTTCAATCCACAGTCAGCCCTGCCATTTGGATTGTACTGTGGACAGAGAAAGGTCCTTCTCAACTAGCCAAACTCTGAGCCTCATGATCTACTCTTCATGGAGCTAGAAAGAGTTGAACCCTTGCTTCCTACAAAACGTGTAGCTCAAAGGACTGAACTGAATCCTTCCTAGAGCCGAGAGTAAACTCAAACAGCATAGTCCGCATCTAAAAAAATCTCTAGGTCTTTCCAAGTGTGAATTTTAGGGGCAAGGAAATTGCCAAGAACTTGCTTACATGCAACGGGGAAAAAGTGTTTCTTCCCCAGCATTACTGTCCTTCTCTAGACTTCATGCCCCAAAACCAAGGAAAATAACAGCACAGATCATATTGCTTTCTGTAGAGTGTAACTTGTTTTTAACATGTAGACTGAAATAAAATAAGTGACACATCTACAGCAGAGGACAAAGGAACTCATCAAAGGCAGATCTGCCCAAGTTTACTATTGTTAAAATAAGCAAAACTGTAATCTGGAGTTCTGCCTACAGCTCTGATTTGACCAACACTCTGCCTGCGCATGAGCCCCAGAGTCACAAAAGAGTCAGAAACAGGAAGTTGAAGCCACAGAATAGCAGGAGGGCTATTCTATGTTACAGGTCGGCTACTCCAGGCACCATCAAGTTTCTTAAGAAACAGCATACCTATCTGTCAGTATTAACTCACTGGGGATTATACCGAGAGTTCACTGCTACCTAGAGACCAGATTCCTTTCAAATTGTTTCAGTGCAACTGCACTTTTGTGACTCACAGACAATATTGACCACACTAAAAATAAACCTATTCATGTTTTAAGATATGAAGTATTCTTTAACCAGCTGTCAGTTCCAGTACAAAGACCCAAGTGACACAAAAAAATGTGGAAATCAATTTTGGTAGCTAGACAAGCATGAGACTAGCAGAGGCCAGTTTTCTCTCAAGTGTCAGGAAGCTCCTGGTATGAAATAGTTAACAGATTGATTTATTAATAGTCTATAGAAAAAAAACAGCACCCTTCTTCAACTTTCTAATTGTCACAAAACAAATTCAGTTTTGTTTATTTGTCTCTAATTGACTTAAATTCACAGAATAAAGTGTACAGAACTTTTGTTTTAATTTTATTTGGATTTTGTTTTTGTTTTCCTTGCACGAACACTAGATGTAAAAAGTTCAGGGAAAATCTATAATCATTTTCAAAAATTTTAAGCATAAGTAACATTGATTAATTAGTATGGAAATAACAGTTCAATGTCTCTTTAATCTATGTTGAGGATAATTATTTACAAAATATACACACTAAATTTTGTCTTTTCACAGAAACACTAAAGCAGTTCTTAAGCATGAAATGTTTAGAATATAAAAAAAAAGCCAATGTTTAAGTTACAGAGCTAAAAACAGAAGATGACCCCATACATATGGGGCTCTGTCCATTGATTAGAACACGGTTAAGCTTTGTTGGTTTAAGTGGGAGTTACTCTTACATTATTTTTTTTCTCTTATTCTTCAAGAGGGAAAGCCTCCATCTCTGCACCAAAGATCTCTGCTTTCAAGCAACAACTGTGCTGAGGAACTTTCTATTGACACCAAGTTACGGAAGCATCTCTCAAAGAGCAAAATCAAACAGACAAAATATTTAAAATGCCCGATAAGTTCGGTACTTGCCAGAGAGATTTCTAGACTAGAGTCAGCTAATGGGTTGGTCACATCAGAAAGAATCCGAGAAGAATGTGGGCCTTTGAAAAGAATTTGTTAGAATTCACATCTAATGTCACATCATCCTGGCAGATATGACACACTGTTCTCCAAACCAAACATTTCCAGTACCACGATTTGGGTAGCATCTTTTTCACTACGGTCCTGCGTTAAGTGCACAACAGTATTAACTCTGTTCAATTACTGCATGCATTTGTCTTGTGAAAGCAGAGAGAAGAGACAGACTCCCAACAATGCCTCTGATATTCTTTTCTCCTTAAAAATGTATGAGGGCATAACTTACAAAGATATTTGCGGTAAAGGGGACAAGGGATATGTATTCTTACCAAAAATGTGTGTGTCAACTTTTACAAGGAGATGAACCATAAGTCAAGAGACTGAATAAGATATAACAAACAAAAGGCCAGGATCACCCCGTCTCTATGAAGCAGTCCATGTTCCTTGGCTAATCAGTACACCTAAGCTCTTAGCCCAGGCCTATAGAGTGTCAACACACAACTGACTACTACATACAGTCCCCATGGCAGCACAAAGCCAGTCTGCATGTCCATTAAATGCCACCCTTTCTCACTGCAGCTGACTTCAAACCTGAACATACATAATAAATAAAGAAAATAATTAATGAATGGATGATTCTCCCTTGTAGAGAAAGGAAGTTGATGTGAAATAAATGGCTGGTTTTATGGGTCCTGAACGCTGTGTTTCCTTCCACATAGCAAAAGGCTGTGCTGTCTAGGCACTATGCTCATGTAAATAGCAATATGTGGTTTTAGTTTGCTTGTGACACCATAAATATTGGCATACTGAACATGAGCTTCCTGCCATGAATTCTGAACTCTCTCTCCAGGGTCTGTTTCTGTTTTGTCCATATGCCAGCGTTACAAAAGACTTGCCCATAATCTCACATGATCAGAGCTGAGAAAATTAACTTCATTTCCAAGGAGGAAGAAAAACTTATCCTTCAGGTGGCTTGAAAACAAACAAATAAACAAGCAGAAAACCTTTACAATGTTTTTACCTTCTAGAAGATAAATTAGAATTGTCAATTCCAAAACCCCAAGGCACAAAGAGAAAACTAAAAATAAGAAGAAAACACCTGAGTTGCATTTTATGTTGACTGGAAAATTCAGAAGAGGAAGAGAATCCAAAAGTTAAAGTTTTTTCCCAATGCACTTTCGGTCGGTCATGATCTTCTCTAAACAAATCAACTGCAGTGAAGCATCATCACAAAGGTCACAATTCAAAACCAGTTTTCCTGGAAATGATACATTTCTGTTTTCTGGTTGAGGAATAATATTCTAAGTAGTCATCATTATAATCTGCCCATTAGGTTCTTTGTCCATCGATTTTTATTCAGTCTAAGCAGAAAGACTGAGGCCATCCTGTGTGTCCCCTTTTAGTTCCTCAAAATGAAGCCAGACTTCAGTTACATCTCTCAATTGTGAAATAAGCATATGACTCAAAGATCTCAGAGGATGGTCTAGGATCCCAGAAGCCAACAGCACAGCAGCAGGACAGGCTGTGCTGTTTGTATTATTTCATTTGAGATCTACCATCTGAGGCCCTGTGCAAGAGATTGTTCAACATTTTATTGACTGACACTCAAAGGTTATGAACGATAAGATCCACTGATAGTTGGAATCCCCAATAGCAGGTGCTGACTACTGGAGCATTCTGGGAGCTTGGAGAGTGAGAACAGCAGACAGAGAAATGGGAAAGATTTTTAGCAGGGCGCCAGGAAAGATGAGCCCTACATTCTTGTGGTCTTTGACTAAGTGTGAAGAATCTCCACTCCAGTCCCAAGAACTAACTAAATGGGCCATATTGTCAGCCCTAGAAGCTGAACTGTGGCATATAATCTGTCCAGCTCCAATCTTTCTGTCCTTTACAGTCATCTGATAGATCCTCTACCAAATAGAAAGCAAATAAATGTGTATTAAGAAAATACACCTGACTTTAAATGGTAACATAATATTCATACAAAGATAACCATGTTAGGTTATGAATGGTTAGCCGATGTGTGCTCGTGATTGCCCAGTGAACACACATATCAAACACACTGAATTGAATATGGTAAAAACACTGATTTTTAAAAAAAATTTATCAATTGCATTTGATAAAGTTGGGAAAACGATAGAATGATAAAATAATGCTATGAAAATATTAAGCATACGTTTTTAAAGGAAATCAAATCAAGTATTAGGAACCTACTCTAAATCTAAAAGCTGAAACCCTTCAATGGCGTTTGAGGGTCTCATGAATAACATCTACATATGTTCTAGAGTATGTCATAGTATGTCAAATATACCTGCTCATAATCAACACGTAACATTTTAGCTCTATTGTTTCCGCAGCAAAGAGTTGAGTTATGAGAAGACAGTGTACTGTGCCCTCTCACGAGCCTATGCCTGCTGCAAGCAACTCTTCTTTCCTGCTACACTCTGTGTCCTCCAGGGCTAAGGACTTCACTGGTGCCTCTCCTATCCTGGAGGTAGAAACACCTGTGCTCCTTCAGCATTCCAAGAAGGTTTCTAGTATATCAAAAGCCACACTGGCTGGGAACACCAAGTGCATACCCAGAGTGTGACAAGGCCATTAGAACAACAATATATGGGACTGAATTGACCTCTTGGGCCAGCTGGATGACTGGGTCTCAGAAAAATAAAGATGTTCATGGTGCATACAGGTCAGCTTTAGGCATCATCTTGGGTGAGAAAGAATGAGGAAAGAATCTCAGTAGCCCTTGGGAGTGAAAAAGACTTGTTAGTCCTCAGCCCAACAACATCACCAACACCCCCCACCCCCACACCCCCATCTCCGCACCCCGACCTCTCATACCCCCACCTAAGAGCTTGTCAAATCCAAGCTCTTGGGCCCTACTCAGGACCTGCTAACTCAGAATCTGAATTTCCATCTGGTCCCCAGGTCATGTGCATCAGAGCCTGACTGGGGTAGACTCAACCACAGCACCACTGTGGGGAAGTTTTCTGGCATTACCCTCACTCAGCTGATCGAGGGGGTAAAAGGGAAAAGCCAAAACCCAGATCACAATACTAAGCACACTTTGGCACAGTTTGTGCCATAGGTAACCAGCAGCAGACTTTAGATAATGATAGACTGCAGAAATTACAAATGCCAAGTATAAATATTTCACCCACAAGTAGAAATGTCAATATACACTCACTATCCTGAAAATAGTTCTAGCCTTCTTAGATGGACTTTGTTATACATTTTGAATCTTTGTGTTGGAATGCAGAACAGAATCTGCCCGTTTGAAGTTCTGATTTCACAAATGGAATGCTAAGACCAAGACAACCCGTGAGACGATGAAAATGCCCTGAATGTACATAAAGCTGGATCAACACACAGAACTGACATAGTAACAAGATGGGTACTAGGATATCAAGGTAACAATAAAACAGATATGTCTGTGTTCCAATTTTCAGAGGAATGGGCACAATGTTCAGTGAATACCAAATCCTGTAGACGTACCAAGGATTCCATCCTTTCATCCTTTCTGTGCGTGCCCCCCCCACCCCACCCCTGCCCCAACCCAATGAGAAACAAGCCTGAGGCAGGCATGAAGGGAACTATTCAGAGTATGTCAAGGCTTATTGGGTAAGGACTTGCTGCTCAAGCCTGACAACATGAGTTTGATCCTCAGAACTCATGTCAGGTCTCCTGCCTCAACCTCTGCAGTGCTGGGATGATAGCTATGTTTCATCATCGTTGTTGTGCCTGGCCCTCAGAACCGGTGTAAAGGCAAAAGGAGATAGTTGACTCCACAAAGTTGTCTTCTGACTTCCACGCTCACAGGCACATGTGAGTGCGTGGACATACACACACACACACACACACACACACACAGAGAGAGAGAGAGAGAGAGAGAGAGAGAGAGAGAGAGAGAGAGAGAGAGAGAGAGACAGACAGACAGACAGACAGACAGACAGACAGACAGACAGAGACAGACAGAGACAGACAGAGACAGAGACAGAGACAGAGAGTTAACACAACAATAAAAATGTTCACCACTTAAGAATGAATAAGAAAAATCAAGGTCCAGAAGAATGCACAGTCTCTGGCATTTCTTGATGCATAAGGACTGTGGACACCAGGATCTTGTCCATCACTATGTATGAAACCCGCCCCTCTCCTCAGCCTGTCTCCTAAGTCCTAAGAAAACATGCCACTACAGAAACAAAACGTTGCCTCCTCTCTTTCCCTCTACTCTGAGACCACTCTGATATCTGTTCCCCTCCTAAACCTCAAGGTCTCACAGCCTTACTTAGAGCCATTCCCATACCTCTTATTGTACTGAAGTATTCAAATTTTTGTTTTCAAGTTTATTTTCACTGGTCACCTTTTCTTGGCTCTGTTACTATTCAAACTTTTCTATAGATCCTTGGCATTCTCTACTTCCTGTTTTAAGGAAGGTGCCTGGACTGCCACCCTTCATGGATTTCTTACTGGTGAGCAGCATCCCCAGGTTTCCATTTCTCTCCAGAAAGAAGTTAGATGTACCTCATCATGTGACTTCCTGAAACTCAGAAAAGGTTGTAGACTAGGCTTTTTTCTGAAGCTAATAAAACATTTTTCTTTTGATGCAGGCAACCTCTAGTGACCATCGTTTTAGATCTAATTTTGTATGACACTGTCAAAACAGGGTAAATTTTAGACAAAATGCCTTTCTATTTCTTAAAACTTTCCCCCTACCTCTGATATTGCAAGGCACCGGTGCTGCCTGCCCTCTCAGGCCCACTGTTCACACCCTAACTCCATTTATAAACAAGCTTGCTATACTTTCAAGTATGTCCAACACTGTGGCAACCCTGAATAAGAGCTGGTGGCAAACCTCTCCTTTCCTCTCTTTCTTTCTTTCTTTCTTTCTTTCTTTCTTTCTTTCTTTCTTTCTTTCTTCTTTCTCGTTTATCCTTTCTATTTTGTTGCTATTGTGTTGTGTTTTGAGGCAAGGTCTCACTCTGCAGCCAAGCAGCCTTAAACTTACTCAATCTGCCACTTCAGCTGCCCTCATCCTGGAATGACAGATGTGTGATGTCATGAATGCCCTTAGATGTATATCTTGTGTTCTCCTTTGAGTATAAAATGAATTAGAGGCAACCGGGAATCTGTATGGATCATAAGGGTCCATCAAAGGCCCAAATCATGAGGACTGGGTGCCCAGAATAGCACTTTAGAAGCCAATAGAACCTTTAAATGGCCAGGGTCTAGAAGGAAGTTTTTATTTCACTGAAGTCATGCCCTTGGGAAATGCAACACTTTTGTTTTTCTCTGTTCTGATTCCCAGCAATACACTTCCACGACGTTGTACTGACCCCAACCAATGGCTTAAAGAAATGGGTCTTCCCAGTCATGGGTGAAAATTCCTACATCCAGAGCCAAATAAAACTGGTTCCCTTTTGAACTGATCATCTAGGTACCTGTTTCATTGATGGAAAGTTGAGTAACACAGAGCTAATTCAATTCACCTTTTCATCTTTCACAGTGCTTTACAGTTTGAACTAGCCTTCCTCTGTTATTTACATCTCAATCCAGAGAGTATGTATAAAGACCAATAGCATACAACTATACAACTGCATAAAAGTGTTGAGTCCATACCTGAGCTACTGTGTGCAAGACCACAGACATTTCCAACTTAAAAGAAAGTTTTTTTGGAGGTGTTGTTTTCAGATATAAGGCCAGAAAAAAAGGAAGGAAGGAAGGAAGGAAGGAAGGAAGGAAGGAAGGAAGGAAGAAAAAAAAGGAAGGGAGGGAGGGAGAGAGGGAGGAAGGAAGGAGGAAGGAAAACGAACTCACACATTACGTAGGCATGGTAGTATTCACCACTGTCTGTTTGTTGTTGTTGTTGTTGTTGTTGTTTTTTTTAAACCTAGGAGTCAGAGTACTTATTTCCCTTGTCAAACTCCCAAGAGCAACCCTTAAGATTGGCTAGTACGGTATGATGCCATCAGCTGTTAAAAGTTTAAAAGGTTCATTTATTCATTGATATTTTACTATGGGTTATTTATAAACTCACTTCCTTTAAAGCCACACAAACCAAGTGAACTGAGGGATGCCAGAGAATTACGATATCCTATAGAATCATTATAGAAATCATTTGCCATCCTCTGCTCATTCTGATGATCACAAGGATGCTTGGCTTCTCCTGCCCATCTAATGTGGAAGATTTATGCCCCCACCTTTCCAAGTTCCATGTTCTGGACCTGTCTGTCACAACCCTCACGCTCAGTTTCAGAGAAGGAAAAGGAATATTCTAACGTAGTAAATATACTTTACTGAGAGAAGGGCAACTGAGGACTATATTTAAGACCTGATTCTCCAGGAAGACAAATCAATGTCATATGAGGTTGGTCGTAAGGGGTTTAATTCCAAGACAAGCAGAGGCACAGGGACCATAAATCATAACTGCTGTTGGATTTCTATTTTACATGGCTGTAGTTATAGGTCTACACTTGTGAGCCAGAACAATTATTTTACAATTAGTTTAGACATGCCTGAGCCCAGAAGGAAAATTTCAATTCAATCATCATATTTTCCTTTAATAGAACACAGTGCTACCAAAAAGTGGGCCAATTCTACTTCTCGCATACAGTGGACAAATATACATGGACCGAATCTTGGGTATTTCCAAGCTATACTATGAAATAGCAGTGGGGGGATTTCATGTCCTAGACCAAAAACAAACACACAAACAGTGAAGTTTATCCCCTTTACTCTCAAGGTAGAACACAGGCACAACCATATACAACATCCCTCGCAGCCCTAAATTTAGACTGCAGATCTATCACTTAAACATCTAGTAAATGACCCAATTTGTTTACACGGCCCTCTAGCTTTTTATGGACTTTCCATAAAGAAGTTATTACATCCATTCCCTTTATTTTGTTTAAGAGTGTTTGAATGAGCCCCAGAACCACAAGCTAGTTAAACAAGCCTTGCTTAGATGGACGTGGGCTCATATAATTCACCACTACCGGGGAACTTTGCAGAACAGTGTTTGTAGTTTGGAAAAGCCACACATTCCCACATGCCAAAAGTATTTCCTGTGCTTTATACAGTTTTAAATGTTCGACAGATATAGCATAGGAGACCCATTTCCCCCATTTTTTTTCCAATGCAAAGTGTGGCATTTGCACTTCTTCTAAGAGGCCTGCATGTCCAAGGGTTTTGCTATGCTAGGTTAACATTTGTGAGCAGAATGCAGAGGAAGACTGCATGGGAAATGGTAAATCCAGACATGCTAATTGGTTTCCTAAGATGTAAATGCAGGCTCTAGAAGGAAATCATTTTAAAGCAGTTAGCTTAATGGGGTGCCCAACGGATGCCTATTAAAAGTTATCGGTGCAGATTAAAACTGAATTTCCACCAGGAAAGAAAAACTCTTTTCAAGAAGTAGAGAGATTGTTTAAGTCCTTACTTCATGTGCTTACTCATGCCTTTAAACCTCAAGTCTGCAAATATCCTCTAGAAAACAGAAGTGAAAGTTAGTCTTTTATGGTTTAGTGTCACCAATTAAGTTCAAGATTAGCCTCTCAATATCTGGCCGGATCTCAACGTGTAGGGGCATGCTATTTTTAGATGCCTGCAAAGAGTCAAGACAGTTCTGACCATAATGACCAACACAGAGCAAGATCCTGTTGCAACCATCATCTATACCTCGAATGGATAGAAAATTACATCAGAATGTGTAATGTGCTCTCACGTGTGGTCTTGGTACTGTGAGGTTCTCTCTGTGCCTAGAGTGCCAGCAACAGCACAGTCAACTGGATGCATAGGTGGAGACACTATTGCAACTGACTTAATTACATCATTATCACCATTATTACTATCATCATCATCATCATCATCATCATCACCATCACCATCATCATCAACACACCCAGCTCTGCCCCAGATCTCCTCCCTTGGGCTATAGATGTAGAGATCCATGCTTTTCAGTTCAAGCATATCAAATTTTAATCTTTTTATTGTGTTTAAAAATCACTGTAATAAATTCCAGTTGAAATATTAGTGAATCTGCTTCTTTTTGTTATTGGTGGAAACCAGAGCCTTACACATGTGGAATGTACGCTCCAGTGATTTGATGGTAGATCCCACTTTACCAAGCATCATTGTGGATTTGCAGTGCTTCCCAGATTCTTAAATAATGTAGACCACAGCCCCTATATCAAGTCTATGTTTAAAATAACAGTCAGAAGTAAACACTTTGAATTGTCCCAGTTTCTCAAAACCAGTGAGAA
This sequence comes from Acomys minous, assembly GCF_964271855.1. Lineage (NCBI taxonomy): Eukaryota > Metazoa > Chordata > Mammalia > Rodentia > Muridae > Acomys > Acomys minous. Next base: position 53,872,973 of record NC_140499.1, on the reverse strand, counting down.
AGCATCCACGGACAAGAAAGGTGATTTTTCTAGGTAGCCTAGACTACATAAAGAGTTCCAGATGCTGTTTCAAAAAAAGGAAGACTGAGTATTTTTTTTTTTCATCTCATCTGTTCACATCTTGCTTGAATCTCAAGCAAATATCTCTTAATGCACTGATTATAAACACCCCCTGCTGCCATAGAAAGGGAAATTATGGCACTTTAATACCTCCTAATTTACATTTCTAATCATCCTAGGTATGAATATGTGTGGCAGTATAGGATATAAGCTGTGATTTATGCCTCAGTAGAGAGAAAAGATAGATTATACAACAGTTTAGAAGACAGATGTCCTTATAAATAGCTAGCAAAAAAAGAACTGCCAGAAACAGTATAAGTGCCAAGGAAGTCTAACTTCTGTTGTTGGTGGTTTCTCATCTATTTTGTGATGCAAGGGCAGGTGCAGTGGCCAGCTGGGCATACTTAAACTAGAGGCCTCGCTCCATCTTCCAGACACTTAAATGCTTAAAATAGCATCCACCCAGGAACAAGGATTTCCTGGAGTGCAAAGAGTATAGCTTTAAATAATGGCAACACATCAACACAGCATCCCCACCATAATTTAGTCATTTCTAGTTTTTAACTACCTTAAGATATTATAAGCATTGTTATATATACAGGGCCTCACCAGACACCTAATTTAGCAAAGACATCTCAGAAGAATTAATATTCAACTAAACTCGAATGCCTGTTACCTTAAAAAGTGTTGCGGCTGTCCATGTTTAAGTAACAGCCTCATTATACCAATGGCCTGCAATAGAAGCCGCCTCCTGTCAACCTCTGGAACCCTCCCACAGTCTCCTTCTGCATTCCATCTATTTCATGAATGAAGTGTGAAAATAGCTCTTTGTTTACATAAAGGAGGCAATACAGAACAGTATGAACTGGAGTAGGGCTTGGGAGCTGGAACAGAGATTATGCAGCTTGTTCATCTAGCCATTTCAGAATATGCCTAACTACTGAAAGAAAAGAAAAAACTCAAGCAATGAGTAGTTAACTATGAATATCAAAGTAGAACACTGCCCCTGCATGCTAGTTTAGAAAATAACTAAAACTGGTGATTTTTTTTTCAGCTGAATTATGACAGTGAAGACAATTTTGTCTTTCATTATGTTGGCTACCAATGCTGCAGGAAGCAGACACTGAAAACAGTATCAAGACTTCAAATCCATGAGCTCAGGATACCTTTGTACTCTTCCTAAGCTTGCTCCAGAGTCTAGACTGTTCTTGCATCTGTTATTTGGCTCAGACTGTTCCCCCTCTGTAGTGTTTTCCTTTATCTCAAGCACTGATTTCAAATCAATTCACCTTATTCTTAAAGAGACATTTCTCCTTGAACCTGCTAGCCAGACAAAATCGGCCACTCATTTCAAGAAACAATTTAAGTGTTGCTGGTCCTCTTCATCCCTATGGTATTGTTGAGCCAGAACTGACAGCACATGAAGTCAAGAATGGGTCTGCTAACTGTCTGTAGCAGATTTCAAGGACAATAATTGCCCTAGCACTCAGAAAGATGAAGGAGGAGGCTAATGAGATTTAAAACCAGCCGAAGCTACTACCATAGTGAGTTCAAAACCTGCTTGAACTACAAAGCAAGACCAGATGTTTTAAAAGGAGGAGGAAGAACAAGTCCTTCACATACCGACCAGAACCCCACCACGTAGGGCAAAGCTAGGCACCGAGCACATGCTCAATACATTTGCTGATTGAAAGCAATGTCCTAATAAAACATATGAGATCTCTTTCATAATAACAAGGCCCATGACTCCCAGGCCTGTCTTGGAAATTCCACTAAGCTGTTTGTTTTCCTGAATACCTCACAGGATAGTTACTGATGGACTGTGTACTTTCTGCAAGCACAGAGCACAAATACGTTCCTGCATGCGCATTCCTGGAAACCCAGAAAGCTACTCAAAATGAAGGACTCATACAGAGCCCCCCAAGACACGTGCCTACACTATGGGTTCTACGTCTTCCTGGTGGCCCTTGTAGGCTTTGCATTACACAATGGACACTGCAAAAAGGGAACTTGTGACCTTGAACTTACATTACTGTGCCTCTTGGAGTAGGGAGGCTGGATTCCTCACGAGGTGCTCAGCAACACATGTTATCTTACTGAGAAATGACTCAGCTGCTATTGGAAAGGGATGAAGCCAATACAAAAGCATCATCATTAGAAGAATTGCCACAGAACACACACACAAAATTCAAAACTAGTAAAACTAGCCTTGGAATGACAACTGGAGTGACAACAAGACCAATGTCCAAAACAGAGGCTGTGCCACCTCCAGTGGAACAGAGTAATATCTGTGAGGCCCGACATCTAATGAAAGTGAAATGAGTACAATGCCATAAATGTAAGACACATGAGTTCAGAGCATATAAAAATACCACGTTTAAGGGCTTGGCTTTACTGTTAATATCTGTCTTACAGCCCATCTTTATAATTTCCAGATCCTCTGCGTTCAAATTAAATAATTTCAAAACAAAACTCCCAATAAACTGAACCTCCACTGTTTCAGGCAAGTCACTGATTTATTGTTGTGTGTTTATTTTCTGATGTTCTTGGTCCAGGGAAAACAAAACAGACAAACTATGACAAAATGAGCCTCTGAATAGGACTGCCTATGTAACATATGCAAAATCAGAGGTACCCCTATAAAAATCTTCTTCAATAGAATAACACGCCGTGTTTTCTATAGCTCAGCAAAAGATTGACATTTTTTTAAAGAACCAAGCTTGTTAATGTCAATTGACATTTCATCACTATCAATTTCTGAACTGAAGTATTAATTAAGATAACTCATCAAGCAGTTTACCTGCTTGCTGTGAAGCTCTGAAACTGGGTGGTAAGAATTCTAAAGGCAGCCTTTTTAATCATTTGCCAAACTGTCCCATGTTTATACAGCAGAATTATCACAGTATGTGTTAGCCAGATGAGCTGAGCTATGAATTGAATGTGCTCGTTATGAAGTTGTTTGTTTTAATGTCCTGGTCGACAGTGTTTTTATCTCATAGACCTGAAATGCACAAAATGTTCTTATATAAACAATGCTTTTAAAGGTGTCTCATTCTGTCAGGAAAATGACCTTGGTCTCATTGATTCTAATATAAAGAAAAATATATTTTCATATTAGCAACTGACTATTGGTGTGCTCATACCTTTACAGAGGATATTGAAGGCCTCACAAGTTTTTTTAATCAGTGAATCCTATGGTCTTCCGGGGTCAAACATCATCAGCATAGTACTGGTTGCTAATATTTAGCTTGTTTTTTCCCTTTGGTTTTCTAAGACAGGGTTTCTCTGTGTAGCCCTGGCTGTCCTGGACTTGCTTTATAGACCAGGCTGGCCTTGAACTCACAGAGATATGCCTACCTCTCCTTCCCTAAGTGCTGGGATTGCAGGTGTATGCCTCCACATCTGGCTGATCTCTAGCATTTTAAGGTACAAGCTGTCAATACACCAAAGAACAAAATGAAAAGCTCAGCGAATTTGCTGGCTTCTTGTCTACTTTCCATTCTCAAGAGTCTTGGTGCACATCAAATCCATGTCCTCAGAAATCACAACATATGCACATAAGCAAACATCACTTTTAAGAGAATGGCCAACACTGTGTCTAGGAAACCTGCCCATTTCTTGGTATCCACCCTTGGGGATTTGGTGGGTTCACCAACACTGCCAAACAGTATTCTGATCTGTCCTACCCTTCCCAAGTTTATCTTCCTATGAAAAAGGACAAACATTGTAAAAGACATCTTTAAAGAGGGCCTGCTTCTATAGTAGATACCACAGTCATGCTTTAAAAAGGCACTTCAGAGATGGCTCAGCGGTTAAAAGCACCGCCTTCTCTTCCAAAGGTTTTGAGTTCAATTCCCAGCAACTACATGGTGGCTCATAACTATCTATAATGTAATCTGATGCACTCTTCTGGCCTGCAGGTGTACATGCAGACAGAACATTGTATACATAATAAATAAATAAATAAATCTTTTTTTAAAAAGGCACTTCACAGCCAGAACATTTTACAGATACTTAGTGGGAACACAGTATTTTTCCACACCATGATCTAGGAACTATAGGTCCTATGGGGAAAAAAATCAGACGAGGCCCATGTTCTCAAAGAACTCAGACCCCATAATAAGAGAGGGAAGAACAGACGAAAAAACAAGAGGGAAAGCAAACAAACAAACAAACTGAATCAGGAAACAAGAGGACTATACCTAAGCATGGAAGGTTCAATGCAGCTAACCATCCTTGACAAGACCAGAAGGTTGTCTAGTTTAGACTGAACGATCAGTAAAACCTGTCCTGGGAGAGGCTATGTCTAATATCTATGACAGGAAAGTATAACCTATGTGAACACAGAGTGGTCACTAATTGATAAGGAGGCAAGGACCGACAACTAAAAAACTGAAGCTCCCATGTCTGCCGCCAGTGAATTTACCTGCAAACAGAGCTAAGTTGTTCTCAGTGTTAGCAAGCTTTACTGTTGGCATGGTAGAGCCACCCACCAGTCAGCTCCTAGACCCAGAGTTGAAGGAGTTTTTTTTTTTCAGGCTTGGGGCTGTGCCAGGCAGCTTTGAAAGGCTGGACCCTTTCTGCTGGTGGAAGAGTACACCTACAAACACCTCCCCCATTTTAACAGAACAGCACAAGTCCTAGGGCACATCTACTGTAAATCAGCCTCTAGGCAGACTCATAGGAGAAAGGAAAGGGTAATGTTTTACTCACAGTGGAAGCCAGATGTGGAGATAAATACACAGTACAGGTTGTTTAATAAGTGCATTGGCAACTACATGAATAATACAGAGATATCCTGGCTACAGACAACAGTTTCAAGTAAATGATCCAAAACATTTACATGAGGATAATCCAATGGAGGAACTTTGATTATGACATGGTATTTTGACTGACACAACACAAAGCCTATGGGGACAACTTTAATGGTTTTGGAAATACTTGATTTGTGGGTGTTTTATACCAATTAATTTACACCAGATTATCATCATACTTTTTATATAAAAGACCTGGAAGTTTATAGATAGAACTGAGAATTTTAACCCCCTACAGAAGTTACAAGCACAAAGGTAGAAGTGAATATGAGACAGATGAGAAGGAGGTTTCAGGGAAGCTAATAAAACCAGACACAGGCAAACTTAGCTGACTGAAAAAGTGATGTTGCTCAGGCTATACCATTCCGGCTGTGCCACTCAGGCTGTGCCACATAAGCTATGCCACTCAGGCTGTGCCACACAAGCTATGCCACTCAGGCTGTGCCACATAAGCTATGCCACTCAGGCTGGGCCACTCAGGCTATGCTGCTCAGGCTGTGCCACACAAGCTGTGCCACTCAGGCTGTGCCACACAAGCTATGCCACTCAGGCTGTGCCACTCAGGCTATACTGCTCAGGCTGTGCCACTTAAGTTGTGCCACTTGGGCTGTGCCACTCAGGCTGTACCACTTGGGCTGTGCCACTCAGGCTGTGCCACTCAGGTTGTGCCACTTGGGCTGGACCACTCAGGCTGTGCCATACAAGCTATGCCACTGAGGCTGTGCCCCTCAGGCTGTGCTGCTCAGGCTGTTACACTCTGGCTGCTGCAGCTACTGAGAAAGTTTAGTTCCTACCCCAGCACCTGTTTACAAGGACTTCACAAATTGCATGCCCATCCGAGGAGTATCTATGGGGCCTTTATACTTTCCGAATACCTTGTCAAGCTAATGTAAAGTATATGTGATTCAGCATAGACTGTAGCAGTTGGTGTAGGACGTCCAAACCCACCTATTGGAAGGAAAGGATGGGTCTCATCATTACATAATAGCTCTACACTCTTTCGGCTGCCTCAGCTCTCTCACACAGAACAAAAACCACAGGAGGAAGTTTCCTTCTCAAGCTCCTAAGTAACAAAACTAAATGTGACAAAGGCCACACACTAAAACTTAAAGGCTGTCTTGCAGGAAAGTCCTTCTAAGCCTGAGTCAGAGCCTGTGTACTTCTGGGCACCTTTCTAAAGATTCTGATTAGTTCACGCACAGAAGAGCTTCCAGGCTACCCATCTAAATGGGTGAAATGGGAGCACAGTTTGATTCAGTGCAGGCACGTGGCACCAGTAGGAAGAAGGAACGAGCACTAAAAGGGAGACCAAAAACTCAAAAGCATTCCTAGTGGACCATGCTTCCCAAGGTGTGTTGCCCCAAGAGCCATGAGGGCCCCCGTTAGAAAAATTATATGTAATATTTGTTGGTCATAAATGGGCCTTTAAAGAGACAAACTCTAAGTCAAAGCATGCGTAGGTAACGGATGGGCCGTTAGATCTTCATGTGGCTCCCTGGTAAGCTGAGCAAGTGCTGTCTAGGACCTGGGCTTTGTTGCCTGCTTTGGATCACTTCCCCCCCTAACCTAGCTACAGAGTCTAGCCTCAGTGGATGAGGAGGAGCTTAGTCTTGATTCTGCTTGATGTGCTGAGGTGGTTTGGGCATAAGGGGCTCCCTTCTTCTGAGGACAAGGGGAAGATGGATAGGGAGGGAGAAGAGGGTAGGTGGGAGGGGCCTGGAGGAGAGGAGGGCGGGGCTGCCATCAAGATGTAAAGTGAATATGTGTCTCTGTGTGTGTGTGTGTGTGTGTGTGTGTGTGTGTGTGTGTGTGTGTAAAAGCCCACAAAGCGGTTGCGGAGAATGTGGACAAGCAGGAAGTAACTTCAGATGACGGGTCAGTAAAAATCATTTCCTCAAGGTAGGTGAAGCATCACTCCACCGGCAGCTTTGTAATTGCCATCTACTTGGGCTCCATTTGATGCACAAAATAAGCCTTTCTTCTTCATTTCCTCAAGGAAAATCTAGAAAGTTTTGCTTCATACAGGACCCATGAGGGCATGAAATAACACTAGGAATGAGAAAGGCCTGGAGGTAAGCAACACGCTTTGTGCTATAGCGTTTATCTAACATTTGTGAGGCCTGGGTTCCATCACCAAGAGTGGGAATAAAATTTTAAAATATTTTTCATCCAAATAGCAAGAGCTGTAATCTCAAAGTAGAAAACAAACAAGTAACTAGCAACCAGAAAAATGATGCTAATCCCTAATTTTGAGTCATGTTGACATGTTCCAGTATAATTGTGTATACCTAACTCTGCTATAGAACAGATACAGCAGCCAATTTCCACTTAGGACATCAAATTAATACTGAAACTAACCAGGCCTATGACTCTAAGTACCGTGGGAAGGGGGAAGGTCCTTAAAAACACAGCGAACCTCTTATGATCACAAAACAAGATCAATTTGGGCACTTTGTCTTTGGCCCTTAGAAGGCCTTTAAGTGAGAAGCATCAAGTTGACCCTTGCTTTCTCTAGCTGAAATTGTTAGGAGGGCTCACACCTACGGAATTGGACAATCAACAACACATATCAAGAAAGCAATCAAAACCCAAGCACAGCCTTGTCTGGGAGTGAAAACAAAACAAAACAAAAACCCAATTAAGGAAGTAGCAATTTTGAAAGTCAAAGAGGAGGAAGAAGAAGCTGTTGTTATTCCAGGAAATCTGGTCACATTCCAGAGGGATCTTCTTCCTCACCCACCTGTTACCCTCAAATGCTGAAACCCCATGAAGTGGCAAATTCAACCTGAGCATGTGTAGAAAAAAAAATAGCTCTATATTGCCCCCTAGTGCCGGATGGTCCTACCTCTCTTTAGTCTGGAAACTATAAGGTGAGTGTAGTGGCTCTGCTCTCTACTGACTTCCTGCTGCCAACTCTCCAAGAGCTAAACATAGCCGGATCCTCTGCCCACAGATTAGGAAACGACTAGGCTATTCTTAGCACCATGCATCTTAGGAATGAGAAATGGCCCAGCCTCAGATGGCACCAGAACGTGTGTGGCCTGGCTTACTGAACTCCCATCCTCTCAAGCTGTGAAGCTCCCCAGTGGCTGCAGGCAGCTGAAAGCTCTGGGGCTCATTGCAAAGTGGTGATAGCATGTGGATCACAAGAAAGAAGGGCAAGGAAAGAGCCGAGTGATGCACAGATATGGAGGAGTCTGGGAGATGCTGGGGCACAGCAACAGGAGATGAGGGACCAGAAGCAAAGAGGAGCACTGCCCAGTATTGCAACGGATAAGCTGGTGCAGTAAGAAGCAATATTTTGAACGACACAGTTATTTTGCATTAGAAAGGACAAAGGTTGGTTTGGATCTGCTTCCTGCTTGGGTATAGCTGATGTTGTGGCTCCTTTGATCCCTCAGCTCTCTCTGCAAGCCCTATGATTATAGATAGATCATTGGGCTGCCCTTTGATCTGTAAGTACTTCAGAAGCCTTAAGGTGGCACACGTAAGGAGCTAGCACAACGATGGATGCACAGCAACAAGTAGGAATGATGAAGGGGACATAAGTAGTTTCAGACTTTGCTTTAAGACGAACACTTTATGGAGCTGAAATCCAGACATGAAGCCTTGAAGCATCCACTATATAGAGAAAATGTCACTGTGCGATAAGCAGCGCTTACACTCCATGCCCCTTTTCCAAATGTCGCCTACAGGCATTTTACCTGGCTAGGGAAGTCGCATTGTAAACAGATGACAAAGTAGAAAAGCATGTCCGTTTCTTTTCAAATAGCTGCAAGAGCCACCACTGGTAAACAGTGTTTAATATTCCAGCTTTAGACAGTCTACATTAACATTGTGGTTACATGTGCCGTATAAAATTTCTATTTACCAAAGAGTCTCAAAAAAAAATGACTTTATAATGGCAGATCAAGAGCAAAAGAGTTTAGAAATTGAGTGATGTGAATCATATGGAGTTCAGAGGCTAAGCAAATTACACACCCGAAGTTTCCCTGGATTTATGAAAGAAGCTTTTCTACAGCTCTGTGCAATCCCAGCCCAGGCGAACTTGCATCTGAAAGTTTTCTAAACATTTCAGGTACAGTTGAAAGCTGAAAGTAATTCTCATTTCCTATGCAGGATTAAGTCGCTTCCAACACACACAAAATAGTCATTCACGAACACAGAAAGGAAAGGAAAAAAAAAAAAAAAAAACAACCAAAAGGTGAGGACTTCAGGGCACAAAGGCACGTTTAAAAAAAAAAAGTGCAACAGAAATACCATAACCAATTCCCCTGAAAATGTCCAAGTGGCCTCTTGACCTCTGTATTTCTCACCTATTTCTTAATTGGTGCCTGCCTTCCCATATTCAGTGTTCCGTTTAAAGACGCTGATACCTTTCCTTAATTCTCCATTCCTACCCACCCACCAACACCTGCATAAAGTCAAACTTGTCACGACTCATTCATTTTGCCTTTCTTCTTAAAGGCAGTTCTTTTACTTGTAACTCTGGCCATATGCCACCAAGCAATGTGCTTAGAGCTGACTTTTCCATTCGTTCCCATAGCCCAAGCGTCCTATCCAAGCTGAGGTTGCGGGGCACTCACGCTCACGTTGCCCAGTGAGCTTCTAAAGTTGCAAACTCCCTCCCCCCCCCCATCCCTAAAGTGTACACGAGCTCAGGAAACTCGCATCTGCAGCGCCAGAGATGCTACCACCAGCTCCTTGGCTGGAGGACCCCGCACGCCACCGCACAATGCCAATCGGAACGCACGGAGAGAAGCGGGAAGTAAGAGCAGAGACTCACCGTTCTGCTCCTTGTCGCTGGAGAGCTGCAACTTGCTGCTCAGGTTGGACTCAGCCCGAGTCCCGGTTCTCTGGCCGGCCAGGGCAGATGTCAGCAGGAGGAGGCCGAGGAGGAGCATTTGGCTGACTGGGGCGAGGGCTCACTTACGGCGGGCACTGGGGAAGCGGCGACTCAGAGGCTCAGCCCAGCCGGGGGAAGGCTGCACAGCGGTGGAAGAGCCTAGCCGGCTCTGGCAGTGGAGAATCGCAGGGTAGTTTCCACATAATCCCATCCAAAACTTTTTCCTAGAGCCCTCTTCTGTGTCTCCAGTTTTTGAAAAGGATCAAAGCAAAACCTGGACCTGAACCAGTTTCCCAAGGTTTAAACAAATCCTGAGCTGTGCCGAAGTGCCGGGGGTGGGGGGAGGCGAGGGAGGAAAGAGGGGGTGGGGACGCGGGGGAGCGGCGTTGAGTCGTGGCGACTCCCAGGGAGCACCTGTCAGTTTAGGGGGCAGGACACAGGCGAGGACTTCGGGTCCCGCCGAGCCAGAGTGGAAGCCAGGTCGACAGCGAGGCGAGCACCTTGGGATCAATGACAAAGCTGCGTATTGGGGCAGCCGGCGGCGCCCCACCCCCACCTGGGGGGAGGGGACCGTGCCCTGCGAGCGCCGCGCGGGTCCGGGGCTGGCAAAGAGGCCGCGGGGGCGATTCTGAGCTGGCGGGGATCCACCACGGAGACGTCGCCTTGCTGCAGTCGGCAGCCACCGAAGTCCTCCTGGGTACCGTCGAAGCGCTGCAGGAAGCCGGGAGACTTTGAGCGGCTCGGAGTCCCGAGCGCCGGAGTGCCTGCCCTGCGGCAGGGCTGGACGCACGGTTGGGGAGCAGTAGCCGCTATACACGGGCAGCTCAGAAAAGGCCTGGCTGGCCGGGAGGACCACGCTTGTCCCCTCCCCGTCTCCACCTTCCCCCAGCGGGCGGCGCGCGGGGCGCGGGGCGGGCGGCCGGGAGGGCGCGGGGGGCGCGGGCCGCCAGCTGGCGGGCCAACAGGTGCTGGCGCAGACAGGGGGTGCTGCTGGGCCCGCGGCAGACGGAGCCCACACTGCGGCGAGGAATGCCGCCAGGCGGCCCGGGCTTCCTTTCCCCTGGGCGCCCCTAACCCCAAATAAGGAGTCTGTGGGCTGCTCAAGGGTGCTGCAAATGCAGAGAGAAAAGTACGAGAGTACAGCCCCTCCCCCTTCTCTGGCTCTGGTTGGCTGTGACTTGTCTTTCATTCCTAAGGGGATCCCCTACTCCCAAAACGCTTTACCAGGACTAGTGCCCAGAGTTCTGCACTGAAGGAGGGAAGTTGAACTCAAGATCTCTCAAGAGTGGCTCTGTGTGAAGGAGGATGAATAAAGCAAAAGGGAAGATTAAAAAGTCCATGTTTTAACATGAATTGAAGCCTTGCACGACTGTATCCAAATGCACTGTCAGGCAAGGACCTGGGGGTGGAGGGTAGCACTGTGCAGCTGGGGGCTGCCTGACAGAGAAACCCAGCTCCTGGAGTGTCTGGGGACACAGTGAGGCAATTCATGTACTGTCCTAAGCTGTCCTGGAGTCCCTGATGTTTGAACTGGTTGGTTGCCTCTATGCAAGAAAGGTCTCTTCGTGCTGAGACCTAAAGTTCTTATGGAGATATCTAAAAAAAAAAAAAAAAAAATGTCAGGAGGGCCTAGGGTGGCTCCATGTGCAATGCTTGTGTCTGTGCAATGCTTGTGTCTGTGACAGGAATCCAACATGTTCTCCTTATCAAGAGGCAGAAAAATCCTCTGGAAAGGGTAAGAAAAAAGAAATGAAAACATGAAAAGAAAAAGAAAAACATTGTATCAAGCAAATGCCTTTGTGTGTAGTCAGATGTATCACCAATTCTTCTGTTGAGTCAATCAGTGATTGCAATTCAACCGCAGAACCAAGGTAGCCATATTATTGACACCCAGGCATGATTGGGGCCAGCAATAGACTACTGGACCAGTCCCTACTCTAAATACAATATCAAGCCTTTGCTTTCTTCCTGGACACCACTGGGGCTTACCAAATAGCATTCCCGCCCTGCCCCCCTGCTGCCCCCCCCACCCTTCCTACCCCTCTTCCCCCCACCCCCCACCCCCACCCCGCTGCCCTTCTAGCCAGATCTGACTCCTCTTCTCCTCTTTCCAAATGGGGACTAGACAGTTTGCTATCCAGGAAATCCCCAGCACCAAATAATTAAAGATGCTGTTCTGTGAACTTTTCCCAAACACGTCCCATTCAGTCTTCTTTATTCTTTGATTTCTACCTTCACGTGACCAGATATAAAGACAAGTAAATCAATCACTCACGACTTCAAGAGTAAGTATGTTGTCAGTCTGTGGTGGTACAGGCCTTTCACCCAGGCACTAGAGAGGCAGAGGCAGGCAGATTTCTGTGAGTTCAAGGCCAGCCTGGTCTATAGAGTAAACTCCAAGACAGTCAGGGCTGCACAGTGAAACCCTGGCTCAAAAATTGAAAACTAAACCAAACCAAAAGAGTATGCACGTTGATGGTGCAAGCCTTCCTGCCTTTACCCAAGTTAGCAGCACCTCAAAGTCAGTGCAGTTCCATAATTGCACACTCGTATTCCGAAACCATTTTGTACATTTTCGAATGTGCAAAGAGAGCTCCTAATTTTAATCAGAACAAGACACACAAGAAGAGACATGCCTTATTTGCAATCTAATCCATTATTGTCCAAGTTTTTGTAATTTTCTTGGTTTTCTGATGAGGGCTTTGGAAATGAGCTTTTTTGCATCTCCATACAGTTGGTGTTCTTGACCACCCACAGAGTATATGCATGTGTGCTCAGATTTAATCCGTTTGCACTCAAAAGACTGCAAGGGGTGATGACTAACCTTTATTTTGTATCACTTCAGATTGGCTAGAACAGTGCCTGGCACCCCAGGCTCGTAAATAAACACGCTGGACTGACTGACAGGTTTCTTTATTAGACTCACATTCTCCCTGGAATTTCAGAGAAGGTTGTATTTGAAAAGTAACAGATGATCTACAATAAGACTCCACCTCTGCGTTTCACCTCATCCATATTCTACAGAATGATTTGACAATTGCCTTATAAATAAAGCCAGCCAGGTGCTCCTCAGTGACCCCAAGACCAAATCACATCCACATTGGCTCCTTTCTTTTCAATATACTCACATGGTTGTTGTTTGAACTGCTCTTGCCCTTGGCAAAGTTCTTTTAACACTTTGTCCTCTGCTGGTGTTTTGTTCTCTTTTGCTTTTAAACTTTCCCCAGGAAAGTAAATCCCTTGCATTGAAAGTCAGTTTTACAAAATCCAGAGTCTTGCAATTACTAAACAATCTATTTTGAATGAATATGGCTTTGTTTTAGCCTAAGGCATTTTCCTTGAGGATCGGCATCCATGCCGCCAACCAAGAAAAAGATCATTTCAAACATTCTTTGTGGTTTTCTTTTTTCTTTTCTTTCTTTTTTTTTCTTCTTTCTTTCTTTCTTTTTTTTTTTTCCCTGTAGGAAGCTGTGGGCATAGTGATCCTGCTCCATGCCTTGGGAGCGAATGCAACATAAAAACTATACAGAAACTATACCAGGATACACTTGACTTTGGGGTGGACATACGGGTGAGGAGAGGCTAAGTCTCTACAAAAGAATTTTGTTTGAAACCAAAATAAGCTTCCTAACAAGATTCTTCCTAACAAGTTCCACCAGTTAATTCTAAAATAATGGGAAGAGGAGAGTGGCAGGGATCATGAAAACGTATTTCTTACCCAGACAATCAAATAATATAAATTGTATTTTTTTTTCAGCATAACACACATACACATAATCATAGACCTTTTCAGCATTTGAGTTGTAAGTAATTGAGCATGAATTCTCAAAGTTTTGTTCTACATAAATGCCCATCTATCCTGTTTCCGGAATGCTAAGAAGCAACGATTATGTGCACATAAGGAAAAGGCTAGCCAAGAAAATCATTAGTAAGCAAAGAAAATGTCATTGACCACAACAAAAATAATGTACTTTGGGGGGCAGGGGGGAGGAGCAATAAATAAATAAATAAATAAATAAATAAATAAATAAATAAATCACTTTGTTTGGAAGCTTTTCTTGCTTTGATCTATCTTCTTCAACCACTACATATTGGTGTTAGAAGCTCTTTAAATAAAATAGTAAACAATAGTATTAATCACTAGGTGGGATTTCCAGTCTAGAAATAATGAAGCTGCTTGTTCTTACATTTTACTGTCCTGGCATCTGGCATCTCTTCCTCTTACCTTCTATGGCAGATGGAAGACAAATTTGCTCAGGCCCTTTCTCTCCAATGAAAATGTGTTCATCTTATCTTTGAGGTGGGGTAAGGAGTGTGAGAGGTAGGATTTTAGATGTGTGTGGTCCAAGACAGGACACACAGGTGACAGGGAGAGTTGAAGTGGTCCTCTCTGCCCTTCCTCGCTGAAGTAAAGGTGCTGTTTCCTTTTTGAAATAACAGTGAGTGTGCACAGAGTTTTGCAGACTCACAAAAGTGCTAGACTGACTCAGACTTCAGAGAAAATAAGCAGTCAGCAACCAGGCCCAAAGAAAGACAGGGGAGGCTTGAAAACAACAAAAAAGATCCCAGGGAGGTGTGACAGCATGCCTTGAGAATGGCTGTACCTCTGACAAACAGCAAGGCTCTCTCCACCTCCTTCTCTTTTTCCTAGGAAATCACTGCTGGATTCTGTCCCAGACCCTGACTGGTTTCAAATTCTTTGATTCTTTGAGTGATTATAGATAATGATGGCAATATATTTTCAACCTTGTGGGCTTCTGTTATAATGAGTACAACAGAGATTTTCCTAACCACAGTTTTAGATGTCTTTGTCTTCATGGCTGGCTAGAAAATGCTGGGTAGATGCTGCTGTTTAGACTTGCCTAGCCAAAACAGTATTATTATTATTATTATTATTATTATTATTATTATTATTATTATTATTATTACGCTTTAGAATTATGTTCTGCTGATAACCCAAAAGAAAGAATAAAAGGGAATTTGGAAGTCACTGGCTAGAAGAAGAATCACAAATTTTATGGTATTCATGGACACTAATAAACTATGCGTGCTGACCACATTTTAATTTTTAATAAAGTGAAATAGCTAGCATAAAAACTGATTTGTAAATAACCAGGAAATAATATTGTTGTCAGCCAAGAACAGAAGGTTGATCTCATACTGTTCTATAGAGTCACACTGGTGGAATGTGAAGCAATCCACAGAGCAAGGAGTATCCCATAAAACCAGGCGCTACAACCCAGCACAGCTCTTGGCCCCATCGTCGATCCAGTATGATGTCATTTTTCTCTCCCTTGAAACCATTTGTAGAATATGAAAGCTGCTGTCTCCTTGTGACAAATCACAGTAAAGAGGTTAAGTCACAGCCACAGACTATCTTTTCTCAGACAGTGATCCTCTTATTTCAAAGGTCACGGGAGAAGAACCCTCTTACTTTGTGGTCATTGTTTCAAAGTCGACCCTTTTCTTGACTACAAGCCTTCGTAGAGGACCTCGTCCCAGGTCATCACTTCGCAGTAAACCTTTAAAATGCTATTGCCCTTTCTGTATATATTAAAGTATCACATGGTACCCTGTAAATCATACAATATCTATGTGAAAATTAATACACAATCACATAGGTCAGATGAGCAAGACAGAGAGTGAAACATGTCCAAACCTTCAAAAGCTCATCCTGAGACTGGCAGGATTAAGGACCACTCCCTCCCCTATTCTGGGCCTGCATGTCCTGGTCCAGTAGCCATGCAACCCCCACCTCTGGCATCCTTGAGGAATTCACATAGCCTGGTGGCCAGGTCTCAGGTTAAAACTTTCTATGTCTTTATAAGGATGTGTCCAGCTAGCACCAGGAATTCCTCTTGATGCAAATGAAGCATTCAGAGCACCTCAGCCCCAGCCAATGAGATACATTCACCCTGAAAACCTCTACTCACTTCCCTCAAGGTTTATATAGCCCTTATGCCCTGCCCCCCCATAAAAGAGAGCTGTTTCACTAAAAAACAAAAAACAAAAAACAAACCAAACAAACTATCTTGGAGAATTTTCCTCCCCACACTCACAGACTGGCATCATGCTAACCCACCCACCCAGCTAAACTTCTTTCCTTCTTGTCAAGCTGTCAAGCCTGGTGTGCAACAGTGTCTGGATGCCCTGAGGGCAAAATCAGACAGCAGATCCACGCCAGCGCGCGCGCGCACACACACACACACACACACACACACACACACACACACACACACAGACACACACACACACACACACACACATTTGAAAGTACCATGGCTCACTTTTGAAGTTCAGGCTACTAGCAGCAGATCTTCATCCCCACTCCCAGAATCATTTCCACCTCTGTGTTTATTGTCCTCGCAGTGGTGAACATGCCTCCTTTTTTCCATGTTAAAATAGAGCAATACATTTAAGGCACTATTTCCTTTCAGTGAGTTTTATTTCTCTTGGCAAAGTATGGGTCTGCAGATCTCTCACCTGTACCCCTTACCCCCTGTAAAGAAAAGCTCCTGAAAAGACAGCACCTGCCAACAACATTCTGCAAGACTGAACAGCAAATGAGAACGTCAATGATTGTGGAAGGGTTGGAATGTTGCAAGTCCAGAGTCCAGTTACGATTCCTTTTAGGCTATTTTCAGCCTCTTTAGCAGCCATTCCTTGGCCACTTGTGATTCTGATCTAATACACCTGTGACTAAGAGATAGATTTAAAAAAAAGTGTTTAAATTTCTGACATACATATTTGTGAGGCAGATATTATGTCGGATATACTGGACCAGAAGGCTGAAGATGATGCTCCAACATTATAGAAAGCTTTGGGTGACTGTTCAGGCAGCAAACTGTCTCTGTCATTTTTTTTTCCACTTTGGAAGCTGCTAATCTGAACATCCTGTTTACTCAGGTAATTAATTTTATTCCTTCTCAAGTCTCTGATGGAATTGAAGACCAGATGCTTTAGTTCTATAATTAAGTTTAGTTGTTTAGGGCTTATGATGTTTTTAAGTCCAGATAGACTTTTTTTAAGTTGATAGAGATATGTTAGATGTTCATTTACATTCAGAAGTTTAGATGCACCAAGATAGGAAAGATGTTTTCTTCAAGGCTGCCAAATATAAATAGCCAAAACACTATGAATGTAACATTTATATAATTCCTGATTGTTTCATGGTTCTTCTTGCTGTATGTGGTTTATTTTGTGTATGTGAAATCATATATAAAAGTATACATAAAAATATTTAATTTTTTAAAAAATTTATTAAATTAACAGACCACTAGCACTTGCCAAAGAAAAGCCCAAGGAGATTACTAGCATCGTCTGAGATGTCCCTTTTTCTCTAACCCACATAAACTAATGTATTTGTAAATGCATTTAACTCACTCACAATTGTACTTGAAAGGTGTCTTTATTTACTCATTGTTTTGTTACTATACAAACTTCATCAAGTTATTGCCTCATTGAAACATGGGGATTGGAGTAACCAAATCTGTCCTGGTCCACAGTTACTCATATTTGGCTCCAAAAATGTGCTATTTTACTGCCTTTGACGTGAGAACTGTGCTTACACACCATCATCTCCTTTCTCTTCATCTGACTCTTCCTTGAATTGTCTTCCTTGAAATTAGGGGAAAACATATTTCCTCCTGAAGACTCCTCAAAAGCAAGCCAAAGAAATGAAGATGCATTCGGATACATATTATCCCTCAACCTTACTACCAATCCTTTGAAGAAGGGCAGAGCTTTCCCTCTTTTATTTTGTTTCTCTGAGACCTTGTGTTAGCTTGCTCTGGCTGTCCTGGAACTTACTGTGTAGAGCAGGTTGGCCTCGAACTCACAGAGAGCTGCCTGCCTGTGTCTCCAGAGTGCTGGGATTAAAGGTGTGAGCTACTTATAGACAGGGCTAGCTTCCCTCTTTTACTATGGGGAAATGAAAATGAAAGTGTTAATATCCCCCAGAGGGACTCAGTAATGCCAGAGTTTGTGTTTGATGTATGTTTCCCTGGTGACTTCAATGTGACAGCTTTAGGCCCTGGGCCTTAGAATAAAGCCTCTTTGCCTGACCCTTTCTTGGAGTCTCCATCTTGCTTTCCTCCTTTATGGCTCCATGTCTTCCCATACAATGACTGCAAGAGGCCAAGCCGACGAAGTCTCCCGGGAGTTCAGGAACACTAAAAGAGCAACAGGCGACTAGTCTTAGTTGAAAACCCATAAGAGTAGACTAAGTGTAGATCATTTGAGGCAGTGATGGTGACTAAGGCCTCCAGCAGCCAGTGTCTGGGTGCAGCCCACCCAAACTGTGGGCTGGCCAGAGTTGCCTGCTTGCTGGCCAACCTTAGTCATCTAGAGACTGTGGCGCTAAGCCCATCTGCGGGTGGTTACATCGCAGAATCTGTCTCCTGCCCTTTAAGGACAAAGGGAATGAATTATCATTCCTCTTTTGCTACTCAGGGTTGCCACTGGATGGAAGCATCACGGCTGGGAAGGAGTCTCCCCGCTCGCTTGTCCCTTTGATCGTCTTGTTTCTCTACTGATATGAGAGTAGCTCAGGCACTCCCATGGGAGTCTCTCCTCCCGCCTCCACGTGTTTCTGATAGAAAGTTCTGGGTGGAGGGTTTTCTTAAGCGGTTCGGGTGAGGCAAATTTGCATCTCCATTGATAACTTTACAAAGGTATTTTTAGATTACTTGGAGGGGTTCCAAGCACGAAAAGACTTGCTGCATGCAGGGACTAATGACTGGCTGAGGCCTCAGGCAAGCAAGCCTCCAGCTGAAATTCTGACTCCATAGATGAATTCCATTGGTGTCTGAGGGCATTGCAACTTATAAAATGCCCTCGGCGGTGCCAATTTTGTCTCACCAGACAGCTAGAAGGGAAAGCTATGTATGCATATGTGTGTATACACACATATATATGGATGTATGAGTCACAGATTACTTAAGACATATGAAACAGAAAAATTCTGGAATGGGCACTTTATTACAATCATTCTTTTTCATACTCAATGATGGAAATGGTTGCGCTCTGCCTCTATTAAAAAAAAACTATCTTAAGAATTCAAAGCACTCCAAAATAGCCTTTCCTCTGTGCCCGTCTAGATTTGTTTCCTGCTGCCTGTGTAGACTTCTGTTTAAAGATAATTATCATGGTGTACAACTGGATTCGGCACTGTCAGCACTGCTTAGAGACAGAAACTTCTCACGCCTCAAGGCCAAGTCAGGCTGGTGCAAAAATCCACCATGCCTGGCATGGAGCCAAGGCGCACTACCTTTTTCTTAATTTGTATATCACACAACGTTGCTATCACTTTGATGCGTGTCTGTTCACTTATTTCTTTAGTTTTGTGATGCTGAGGGTCATCTCTGAGCCTCATTCATGTTAGGCACATAGTCCATTCCTGAATCCCACCTCTGGCCCTTACATTCTTTTTTTATAAATTGACAACATTTTTTTTTATAAGTTTGGGGAACTCAAAGTGATAACATGACTTATGACTTAGAATGTTAGTAGCAGATTCATCATTTCAAATATTTAAGCACTTCATGATAAAGTTTCAATTCACTTTCGTAGCAATTTTGAAATATTGAAGTCCCTGTGATTAATTTCTTACCATGTTCTGCAATAAACTAACAATTGCTCCTCCTGAGGCCTTAAAGCCCTCAAACTCCAGCTCCATCCTTTCTGTCTCTAGCACCAGGTGGTCACTATGCCATGCTTTGTATCTGTTAGTCCCATTGCTTTAGATTCTGCCTACCAGTGGGGAGTGTAGAATATTCTTGTCTGTGTCCTGTTTATTTGAGATGGCATGCATTTTCCTGCCCCTTCCACATTGTCACAAGAGACAGAAACCATCATTTTAGAGGCTACAAAGAACTTAACTATGTATAGATGCCACGTTTTCCTTGTGTGCTTTTTGCTGATGGGCACATCATTTGCATACGGGGCTGCAATAAATTGAGAGCCGTGACACCCCTTTGACGAACTGAGTTCAGTTCTTTTGGACAAACTAGCCATAGCAGTACGGCTGGATCAAATGTCAATTTCATTTTGAGCTTTTGTAGGCAGCATCGGTCGTTGAGATTTCCACAGTTTATATTCCCCCCAGCAGTATAAATATTCGCTTTCCTCCACATCCTCACCAACAGATTTTCTTCTCTCTTTCTGAGGAGAGCTGTTCCAAGGGTGTGAGATAGCATCTCCGTGTGTTTTCATTCCACATTCCCTAAGGACACTGAACCACAGAGAGATTCTGTAACCTGGGTCACAAGCAGTGAAGGTAGATTTTGCAGTGGTTCTAGAGCAGGTGTGGCTAAGCATTTTCTCATCACTGTCCCCAAACGTCTCCTTAGTGAAAAGTATATACAGTGTCTCGGGGAAATGTTTCAAACTTAGTAGGCATGCATTTATACTAAGCACTTGTTGTTTATTTAGTCATAAATAGGTAGCTTAGAATTCTATTGCCCCCGACAAAATATAATCGACTCTGATTTTGTCTGTTATCAAAAGGAATAGTGACTCCAGCATAATAGGAAGCAAGCATCCAGTCAATGAAAATGTCACCGTATCTTGATTGAATACTCTGTTTAGTGGGGCTAGAAGCAAGAGATGAATCTTCTGAAACAACACTAAAGATAAAGAGTTAGTGTTCTTTTCCTCACAATAAAACCCCAGCAATAAATTCCCTATTAAATGTGTGGCCAGCTCTGACAACTGAAATGAAGGAGGCATGCCGGCTAGACCCAAATACCCTGTCGAAGGACTGTGCTGTGAAAAGCAGTGGCTGTGATGACTTGATGGCTTTCTTATGAACGTGAAAGTTCCATGTGGGAGAGACACATTTTTCTGTTGCCGCTGAGATTATCACGGACTTTACAAAAATAGCTATCTATCAGGGACATTAATAGCAGGCTGGTTGGGCCAAAGGAGTTACAATGTAAGTAAAAATGCGTTACTGCAACCTTCAACTGCTCTCTCAAGAGGTTGCCCAGCCAAACACTCTGCATTGGCTCTAGTTTCCACCTCAAGTCTAACCCCTGTCTTCTCAAATCATCGACTCCCTGCACAGAGGCCTCCCACCTGCTCTCTGCTTGGTGCTCTCTTCCACCCCTCCACAGTTGTCAGAGTACCAGCTTGATCTGGTTAGATCAAGATCCCCTGTGCTAAAGGTTGCAGGCCACCTTGCCTGCGAGATCAAAGCTACTCTGTCCTCTGATCCAGGATCTGTTTCTCTTTATGTGCCGAATCTCAAGCTCCCTGTGTCTTACAGGGTCCAGACATAGTAAATTGTGTGTGCTCAGTGAGCTTTCCTTCTCTCTTCACTGTTGTGGATACTTCATGCGGGATAGTATATTGTTTGGCTTTTATATTTTCTTTCCGAATGTTTAACACATGGCATTTACTAGTAATACCTAACCGCTCCTATGTGAAAGCTGCTGTTGTGAGACTTTCCTGTGTGTTTACACACACACACACACACACACACACACATACACCATGTACAGTATAAAACCATAATTATTTCCTGAAGACATCAGTGGAATACTGAGTGGCTGCAGCTGCAGTAACACCCAGTAACTCGCAGGTGTTAAGCGGACGCCCGGCTGGGTTTTGAATGGAGCCAACACATTCAAGTACTTTCTAAGGCTAACTCTAAACACAGAGATGCTGCCTGTATCTTTTACATCACTCTTTCTCTTTTAGTAGAAGATGCTTAAATCTTCCAAGAAATAGAGTCAGGATGAAAACTTCTTATATATGTAACTGGCTGAGGAAACATAGAAATCTAATATTCCCAGTGTCTACTGCACTCTCATTACATATAAATCACAAAGGGAGCTAAGACTGAATCTTTAGGATCAAACAGAACAAGATTTAAAAAAAAGTCTTTAGGGAAGTGCTCTTAATGTTTTAAACATGCAGCCTATGGAATTAGTTGTATAGCTGCATTTTGAAAGTATGAGGTCAACATTTTACATTTTCATATTTATGAAACTGAATGAAGGACATTTTAATTAACTGGTAGGATACCAGAAACCATTTCATTTCTTTTCCCTCCTAAGAGAGGTTATTGCTAATTTGATGGGTAAATTTTTGATGAGGTGAATCAAATTTGAGATAAGACTAACGGGTTTGTTTAACCAAAGAAATTTTTTCCTATGTTCTGTGAGCTTCTACTCATCTCTATGATACCAGAGTGAGCCCCTCATGTTTCAAAAAGCATTGCAGAACAAACCCACTGTCTTGCCATACCCAACATTAACGGCTTAATTTTCTAGATTTATTGGCATATTCTTCTAAATATTGGTAACAAGCTTCGGATGGAAAAAAATTATATCCTACTTTTTGATTTCTCTGTTAGCCAAGTGTCCTTCAACACCTGCTCCAGTATGTAGCCCTGTCTGTGTTGGGAGCAGTAGCATGCCGTACGTCACACACATGTTTAACACATGTGTTAATACTTGTTGAGGGGAATTAACAAAGTCCTGAGTTACTAGACGCAGATTCACCCACGCTCATGTAGAGGAAGAAAGACAGATGGAGGATCAGCCGCTTCTGACACCGCTAGGCTAACTGGAGCATGTGGAGTTCATTTTCCTGCTTGGCTGTCAGTCAAAGCTGGGATCTAAGAAAAGGAAGTGCTAACTTACAGAAGACAGCAGTCAAACGGTGTGATTCCCTGAGTTCGCACCTATACCTATGTGAAAATCATACAGATAAATGGAAGTGACAATGTGTATGTCTTTTAGCAAATGTGGTGCTAAGTTCCATTCCATCAGCACTAGCCTGTCTTTAAGATCTGGCAAACAGACTGTGCCCATATTGTCTGACTGGTTTAGGTAGAGTTAATTCTTTCTGATTGAGAAGTTGTACACAACATATGGTTTACAAGTGGCTGTCTACTTAATAAGCAAGCCATCTCATCCAAGATGTCATCATTTTGGCAAACAACTTCTAAGAAAGTATCATTGCTTCATGATCAGAAGATGTTGAATGTAATTCTTTTTTATTTTAATTTTGCATGTTGTAGGCTAAAATATATGACATATGTGAATGCAAATGCTTATTAAATATCAGTTAAATTGTTGCCGCTTGAATAGAAGGGATTTTAAGACTCACAAAGCTCTATAATAAGATATGAGATGCTATAATTTCATGAACTGTAGTCTCTATAATAAGTTAATAAAGCAATAATTGATTTGAATTCTATGTGCTTTGGGAAACCTAATTTGCTACAAAAGTTTATGCTGCAGCCCAGGATTAATATCATGAAGGACAAAGTGCTATAGAATAAACCAAACATGTCCTCTGTTATTACTTATTACCTATCAAGCTCCAATTCATTATTTCAAGAAATGCATGTGTACTGATATTTTATTCTATGAGATAAACTTATTAATAGCATAGTGACAGCAAACTGTCTTAATGATCTAATAACATATAATTAGGCATATTACTTCAAATTCATAAATATTATTCTCCTTACTTTCAGACTTTTAATACCTACACAGGATGATAATTTTTATATCCCTCTATAAGTCTCTCCAGATATACAGTATATACTTAAATGATTTGCTTGTAACTCATGTATGGATATGGAGGTTTCAATCACTATTCCACCTAAATGTGCCTACAAATTTGATTATAAGAGCAAGGTCATATTTGTTCTTGAAACTAGGGGTGAATTTTCATTTGTAACTTAGTTTTGAAAGGTTTAAAAATGTTTTAAAATATAGCAACTGTTGGTCCAGAATATTACTTTATTATAGGACACCATCATTCAACAGAAAGTATTTAATATGAGAAATATAATTTTTTCTTCAGAGAACAACAACAACAACAAAAAAAAAAAAAGAAGCAAACAAGAAAGCAACCAGATTCTCTCGTTCTCTAACTAACTAACTAACTAATTTCTCTGGTCCTGAGTTTTTATAAGTAGAATAATGAAGTATACCTGGCTGGGTTTTCATTTCCACCATTTTCCATTTTACACTACAACTGTGTGTTTTCAAGCTTTCTCTTTGCCATCTTTCTCTGTTTAGATGGATGAATGAGAGAGACAGTAGGACAGATGGCTGATTGGGAGATGACTCATAGATAAACATTCATGCTTTTTCTTGTGGGAGGATAATCGCTAAAAGTCATCATGCCTGTGTTTGTGATTTTTCTTGCCTAATAAATATGAATCTGAAAACATTAATACTGGTTTAAAACAAACAATGTATCCAAAAACAAGAAAGAAAAAAAAACCAAACGCATTAAATCTAAGAATGGAAATGAGTTTAAAAGTAGGAAGACTGAGGTCTTGTACAAAAATATTTATTTATGAGAATAATCTATTGGTCTTAATGTCAAAAAAATTTAGGACTCTAGCTGGGCGTGGTGGCACACATCTTTAATCCTAGCACTTGGGAGGCAGAGGCAGGAAGATTGATGTGAGTTCGAGGCCAGCCTGGTCTACAAAGCGAGTCAAGGACAGCCAAGGCTTTACAGAGAAACCCTGTCTTGAAAAACCAAAAAATATAATAATAATAATAATAATAATGATAATAGTAGTAATAAACAAAAAAATAGGACTTGTTTTTGTGTGTGTGTGTGTGTGTGTGTGTGTGTGTGTGTGTGTGTGTGTGTGCATGCATAGGTATTATAAAATGTCAATGGTCAGTTTTTACTAATGGTAACAAGGCCACATTGTTTCAACTCCATAGAGCAGGGTAAATGGATATTGATTGAGAGTTCTGCCTATTCCTCCACACATATGCAAATTATGCACCATTAATATTAATGTTTTTACTTACTAGTTACTATCTACAGAGGAAATAGTTCCGCTATCATTGCATAGTTACATAATAATAGATGTTAACTTCTACAGATTAAATATAAATTAAGACTACTACAGTTATTAAAACTTATCTCAGTATGTATAACTGTCAATTTGTTATTTACTTTTCTGTGACTTTAATATTGTGCAATTATTCACGTTGCTAATACCAGGAGGCACATAGAGAAGGCATTGCATCTGTTACTATGGTGACTTCTGCGCATATTTTAAAAGGAGAGGAATCATCATGCATACACAAATTTAAAACATTACTCTCTACCTACTTTCAAGTCTTTGAGGAGTAGGCCCAGCACTAACTAAGGCCATTAGCTCCCCATTTTTCTTCTTCTTGAAGAAAAGATACAGATAAATCCGATTCTTAGAAATAATAAGTAAATTGTTGATTCATTCTGAAAATTCTCATCATTATTAAGTAAAGTTTTGAGAAAGATCCAGGTCTGACTTGAATCATTCACCTTGGCACTTATTTGCTGTTTACTGCCAGCTGTGACATGGAAGAGCTACAGAAAGGAGAGGCAATGAATAAGATGTAGTTTCCTGCACCAAGTTATTTCTAGAATGAAAGCACGGATAAAGACATTCAAAAATTCATTCGCTCATTTGAAAATACCACTGATAACTTGTACTTTGGTGTGTGTGGGTTGTATGTGTCTGTACATGTTTTCTGTCTGAGTGCACATGTATGGCTACATGTTCATATACAGGGATACACAGGCACATGAAGGCCAGAGGACTGCACCAAGTGTCTTCTTCAGTCACTTTCAACTTTTTTTTTGAAGACAGGATCTCTCGTTGAACCTGGAGTTCATTGCTTAAGACCTGTTGCCATTGAGTTGCAGGGACCTTCCTGTCTTGGTTCTCTGAGCCCTGCTGGTTCTCACGGGTACAGGGGATGCAAACTCAAGTCCTCATGCCTGCATGGTAAGTGCTTTGCTGAGTGAACAGCCTCCCAGTACTAAGAGCTATTTCTTTTCAGGTAGTGAATCAGAATATCCCCTGAGGCTTTGTACTTATTCTCAATCTCTCTCTTTCTCTCTCTCTCTCTCTCTCTCTCTCTCTCTCTCTCTCTCTCTCTCTCTCTCCCCACCCCTCTCTCTCTCTCTCTCCCTCCCTCCTTCCCAACCTTCCTCCCTCTCTCCTTCTGTGTGTCTGTCTGTCTCTGTGTCTGTTTTTCTGTACTCTGGTGGCTTACAGCCATATAAAACTCCAGTTCCAGAGGGTTTGGTTCTTTCTTTTAAAGAAATCAAACATCCATCATCATAAAATAAAATAAATCATTAAATTAGTGTCATCAGGCTTGTAACATTTTATATTTATATTGGCATTTTATAAGAGTTCTATCTTTCCTACCACTGCTGACATCAGCAATTTTTAACTTTACATATCTAAAACATTGGGATTTTAATACATGTCACTAAAGCTAAGGACTGACAACGTCTGTATTCTTTCCACACTCTTGCTGGCTACTGAACACTCTGTGTTCTATATATTTAGTAACTTAAATTTTTAAAATAAATTTAAAAATTAAAAAAATTAAATTGTGTATGCAGGCATCTCTCTCTCTCTCTCTCTCTCTCTCTCTCTCTCTCTGTGTGTGTGTGTGTGTGTGTGTGTCTGTGTCTGTGTCTGTGTGTGTGTGTGTGTGTCTGTGTGTGTCTGTGTCTGTGTCTGTATGTAGTCAGGTATATGTATGTGATTTCAGGAGCCCAAGGAGGCCAACAGATCTGCATTCTCCTGGGATTGAAGTTGTAGACAGTTGTAAGTTACCTCATGTGACTCATATCTGTTTACTGGGAGCTGCAAACAGTTTCTTTGTTCTTAACAGCTGACTCATCTCTCCAGCCTCAGGGTCAGTGTTTTAACTATGAGGCTTTCTTCTGGTATTGTCTGCCTGGTGTTCTAAATGCTTCCTACAATCAAACAAGCATCTCATCTTTTCCAGAGAGGTGGGACATTTTTTTCTTATTATTTCATTAAAAATGTTTCCTGTGCCTTTAGTATGAGATTCTTCTCTAACTTCCATGTCTACTATTCATACATTTCATTTTTTTTATACTGTACCATAGATAAAGAGTTTTCTAACCATAATTTCATATTAATTTATCTTTGTCACTATTGTAGTGCTCCGATTCCTCTATCTTGTCTTCAAATTCTTATGTCTGTCATCCCCTTGATTCATTCTACTGGTGAGATTTTTCACAAAACTTATTTGGCTCACTGGATTTTTTATTTCCAGTATTTCAGCTTTATTTTTTTCAATCTTTCAATTGCTTTCTTGAATTACACTTTCATATCTTTTTTGGCCTCTTCATTGCATTCAGTTGCTTATTGTGTTCTCTTAGAATCCATTAGTTAATTGTGTTCTCTTTGACTTGTTCAAATATGCTCATAGTCACTCTTGCACTCTTTGCACTCTTGCACTCTTTGTCTGGGATTTGATTTCATCTATTTCATTTTCACTGGAAGCCATTAATATGGAATTATTGATATTTGGAGGATTCATGTTGCTTTTGTTTTTTTTTTTTTCAAAGGGTAGGTCTGCTATAAAAATGTAAAATATCTAATAAAACACAGTGCTTTATGTTTGGTATTCTAAATTCCTCTCATAAACAATTAAGGGCCAGTTGCTTTAGGAAAAAGAGAAACACTGATAGTACTGTGTGCACTATTATACTAACACTGTATGCATAAATGGAAAGGGAAGGAAGCGGAGTAATATTAGTGACTCCCATTGAGCTAAAATAGTGGAAATAGGGGTAGTAGTAGTGTAAACTGAAGAAGCAGTAGGATCATGGTGAGGAAGATGGGCAAGGTTTGGGGTCATGTAGAATGAAAGAAAACCACAAATAAATAGAAACAACCTACAACAGAAGCAGATAAACTGAAAACCACACTCAGAAGGCCAAGACACAGAGCCCTCACCATTAAGGGTGGTCTATGCCCTTTAGGCAAGCCCCTGAAACGGGAAGTGAAAAAGGCATAAAATATGAGTAGGAAGCAGAGAAAAATGAAGAGTTAGAGAGAGGATAAGAAGAGAGCAAGACAGTACCTATGAAGGAAGAGACGGTGGCAGGGGTAGGGTTTGAGTATCCTGCTTCTGGATTCCAGTCTAAGTAGCTCAGCATTCCATCCTGGAATTCCAGATGCTTATCAAATGCCTAGGCATTCCTTTAGGAGGTTGGGTCCACAGGTTATACTGGTTAAATTGTATTGTCAGCTTGACACAAACTGTCATTGGCTGCCGAGAGGGAACCTCAGTTGAAGAATTGCCTCCATTAGATTGCCGTATGGGTATGTTGGCTGGGAACTTTCACAACGGATGACTGCTGATATGCGAGAGCCCAGCCCACTGTGGGCAGTATCATCCCTAAGCAGGCGGGCGTTGGCTGTAGAAGGAAACCAGCAGAGCAATCCAGAGGGAGCACATGGTGAAGCCAAGTCCTCCACAGTCTCTGCTTTAGTTTGTATCTTCAGGTTGCTGCCCTGCTTTCTGCATTTGCTTCCAGGATCAGGGAAAAGCTAAGACCTACCTTCTCCTGAAAACCTCTGAGAGCTCATGGCACCACCATTTTTATTCTGTACCACCACCATCCGGAGGTTTTCATGAGTGGGTCCTTTGTTATAGAAGTCCTGGAAAACACACTCATTACAAGTAAAGAGGATTTTATTTGTTTCTCCTCAACTTTTATGCATTTCATTTCTATTTCCTCCTGTATCCTTGCAGTGAACATGAAGTAAAAATGCAGTGTTGGTCACTGTGTGGACTCTGATCTCACAGAACATGTATCTAATGTTGTGTCAGAACCTGTTTGTCTCAGGCCTATGTAGCAAGCAAGGGGCAACCCAAAGGGCACGCCTCCCAACGATTGCATAAGCTCCCACTGCCCTCATTCCTCAATAGTTTCACCTTCTGAAAACAGCGCCATCCCGGGGGCCACACGCCTGCTACATGAACTTTGGAGGATAATCCAGATCTAAATTCTACCGACAACTGCACTTATCAAACTATTAAGGCAGGAGTAGGTGTCTCTCAGAGTTAAGACACAAGATATACTAAGCTGTTCCATAAACATAGTCTAAGTAGATAAATGTTTTATCACACATACAAATTTTAAAACGTTTCAGACTAGAGGAGCCCATCTGGCTCATGCTTGTGTTCCGGCATTCTGGAGTCCATGGACAGAAGACCAGTGTGTTCAAGACCATCCCAGACCACAAAATACTTTTGAGTAAATGTTTGTTAAATGCAAATTTAGTCATCTTAGTTTATATACATAGTTGTAGGACAGACATACTTTATTTTTTATTTTTTACTTTATTAATGTCTATTTATCTATCTATCACCTATCTATCTATCCATCTTTCACTTATCTATTTATTAGGTCTTTTTGAGACAAGTTTTCTCTGTGTAGCATTGGCTGTCCTGGACTCTCTTTGTAGACTAGGCTGGCCTCGAACTCACAGCATTCTACCCGCATATACCTCCTTGAGTGCTGGGATTAAAGACATGCACCACCACGCTGGGCTATAGGCATAGCTTGAAACGGATGGTTTTGTTACCTCCCTAGAAAGGCATCTCTTGAAAGCTCTGTTTGGGACAAGCGTGAACGACAGAGCTGTGCTACACTGTTCTTCTCTGTATAGACAACACAAAAACTGCATAGCGTGTTTTTAATCAAATCAGTTTCAACAAATATTTTTTGATGTTTTCTTGGAAGCTCCTGGAACTGATCACATGTGGAGAGCTCAATATTATTCATCTCTCAATAATCTAACCATAGCCAGGTAGAAAACAAGTATCATGAAGCAACTATATGCCCCGTTACTATATATGTGATGATGATGGGAAACAACAGTACTTAATGTTTGCTTTTCAAGTGTCCATGAACAGATTGTCTCATAAGGAATATTAACAACTCAGTAAGAAATACGATGTACTAGGTTCATATATTTAAAACATCACTAATGCCTTATGTGTCCCATAGTCCCCTTTTCATTGACTTAAAGCTATAGAGAATATTACAATATTTATATAAAGCAAAATATATTCTTACTTCTTTTTGAACTGGTGACTCCTATTGTATAATTTTATGGAAACAAGGAGGAATGTAATGCTGTAGATTAGCCACCAGGGGGGTTGCCTTTTCCTAAAAGGGTTATCCCATGCTAAATCTACTTGCTCAGCAAGCATTCACTGCTTGAGTGCCTGCCACTGGACCACTCAAAACTGAAATGAAGAGAAATATTTAGTTTTTAGTTTGGTCTATTGAGAACTCATGTTCATAATTATTTCTGTAACAGAATATAGATATCCTGGGGGGGGGGGGGAAATGAGAAATACAAGTCCACAGAAACATAAACAAAGTCCTTCTGTGTGTTCTATCTAATTTACTGTAAGAACATAACTGGATGTTGGAAAATTGATGCTAATTACCTTCCACCAGAAGGCAAGGACCTCTGTTCAATTCAAAGGTCACCACTTGTACTGTTTATTTCCTTGATCTGCCTGCCTCTTTCTTCTTTCCCTCCCTTACCAGAAAACCTCTGGCCTTTGGCAATCTCTGTCTCCCTTCACATCATCATACTTTTAGGGCAGAGGGACCAGGAAGAATTAAGACTAAAAACTGAAAATCATTCAGCCTGTGTCTGGTCTAGGACCCAGGTCTATCTTTTCTTTTTTAACTTCTTTTTTATGATATTAATATTTCTCCCAATCTCTTATTTGTCCAGGCTGGGACCGGATAAGTAACCATCCAGAAAGTGTCATTGATGAAGTGGGTAGTTGAAGAGAGGAAAGAAGACCCAAATCCTCCAGCCATATCTCAATAAAGATGATAAATTGATAGTGATCAATCTGCATTGTCATCTTTACAGTCACTGTGAAGACACATCTCTGGGTGAGTCTATGACTCACTCTATGACGATAGGTCCAGGTAGATCTAACTGAGCACTTAGACCCACATTGAATCTGAAAAACATCAAGCCACAGGCTAAAGGTTAGGACTGAGTAGAAAGACAGTGAGTGGAGCACCAGTGTTCATATGTTTAACTCTTCATTATGAGGTGGAACTGCGCAGCCATCTTACACTCTTGCTCCTCTGCCTTTCCTGCAATGATCCTCTGCACCCTCAAATTGCACATCCAAATGAATTCTTCCCTCTACAAAGTGTTTTTGTCAGATATTTTGTTAAAGAGACAAGAATAACTAAAACATTAATGTTTGCATATAACCAATGAACAACATTGATTTTATTTCCTAGTTCAAAGAACAAAGACAGAGACAGAAAAAAAATCCTTCAATATCCCACTTTAAAAAGCTACTGAAAATGGGAGGGAGGGAAGAATGGGAGGATACAAGGGATGGGATAACCACTGAGATGTAACAAGAATAAATTAATAAAAAATTTTAAAAAGCCACTGAAAAATTTCTTTGCTACAGAGCATTTATTGATCAGACGGTAGCTAAAGACAAGCCAAGGAGCCTGGTATCCAGTCACTGTTTTAAACCTTGGATTCCAGGAACAGCAAAGACAGATCAGAACCTCGGTAAAAGTGAGCATCCAGGACCAAGAGGCTGCAACCTGGAACAAGAGGTATCGATCTGGACTGGAAAGATGGCTCAGAGGTTAAGAGCACTGACTGCTCTTCCAGAGGCCCTGAGTTCAATTCCCAGCAACCCCATGGTGGCTCATAGCCATCTATAATGTAATCTGATGCCATCTTCTGGCCTGCGGGTGTACACGCAGACAGAGCACTCTATTCACAATAAAGACATCTAAAAAAAAAAAAAAAAAAAAAAAGCTTATCCATAAAAAAAAAAAAAAAAAAAAGAAGAAGAGGTATCGATCAAGTACAAGCTTATTCACTCAAGCAGCAAGGATTTCTGAAATCATTCTGAGGGAGCAGAAAAGGGATAGTAGACTATGTCATGGCCAATAATTCTTAGTTATGCCCTGCTCTTGCCTTTTGGCCCAGTTATGCCTTTATTTAACCATAAACTTCATGCCAGTGCCCCAAAGATGGACTCAAGGACACAGGACCTTTTATCTGCCTCTCTGTCTCTAATTTGGATGGTGACTGAGCCTGGACTGTTGAGACATGTGGGTTTATGGGGTAATTTTTATCACCAGCTTTGTGTGCAACTGGAAAAAGTGAGCTTGCTTTTTGGACAGGAAGGTGTGCTGTGACAACTGAAGGCAGTTAGCCAAATTACCTAGATTTGGTGCAAGCTGAAAGCCATCACCCTGCAACCCACCCACTGCACAAACCTGCCTTTTAGGGTCTTCTCTTTGGTTTCTGTCTAATACATTGGGCATAGGCCACAATCTTCCAGTGCCTCTTGGATATCAGCACAGTTTCACATTATGAAACTGCTAGTCCTATCTAATGGCATAATTCCAACTTCACAAAGCTTCTCTGGGTCCCAAGTCATGCACGCTTTCTGCAGTTGGACAAGGAGATAGGCAGCCTGACTATATCCCCTGTCCCACTTGCTCCTCCCCTCCTCCTGTTCCTCCACCACTCCTCTTCCTCCAATCATGTTAATGGTGGACGCAAGAATGACAGGAAAAGGCCAAGTCCTTATGGGACTGGGGCGCTTGCAATAATGAATGTGGGCCTTCTGTCATGGCAAGTGACCAGACCATTTCTCCAGGGCTGAGCTTGGACACTCTCATTCTTTGGCTCTCCCTTCCCCCCCAGCCTCAGCACTGTCCTGTTTCCTAACCCAGGCAGCAAAGTAGTGCTCTTTCTTCACAATGGCGCTCAGGTCTCACCCCAGCTGTAGTCCTAGTGCTCCTGGGGCCGAGTTCTTCCCTAATGACTCTTACCTGATGACTCCGACCTGATGATGACTCACACCTGGCCAGTTTCCAGGGCTGTTGCCTCCAGCTTTAGAAATCAGTCCCATTTCTTCAAGGGCTGGTCCCTCCCCTAGCAGCTGCAATCTTTGATCCGACTGTCAAGCTGTCTCTGCACTAGACTTTGACTCCTCTAGAAAAAGAGCCAATCCCCAGAGTCCCAACAACATTCTCCTCCTGCCCTAAAGATCACACAATACCCAGCAGTAGCCGCCGCTTGGAGAGGCCTGTGGTAAGTGTCCATGTGAGTGTGCCTCGACTTCTATGCTTCTGTCACATTGACTCCATTCTCTATCATAAATTATTCGCTTCAAGTGTCCTTATCGTGCCTTGTCCTCATCGTTGAAGACTGGCCAATAGCCACGGACAACAGGAAAAGTCTCATCAACATCCGACAAAACAGAAGTTTCAGTAACTCTGAGAAAGCACAGTTACTATCGTAACTCTAAAGCAATGGAAGCACCATGCCAACATACCATCACCTAGGTGATTTGAACACAGTCCCGCTAATGAGGGTACATGTGCCATGGACAAGGCTTACCCTTGCCCATCACCAGAAGATGCTGATGGAAGAGACAATAACAGTGAGGAGCACAGAGAGATTGAATCAGTGTCTCATGTTCATAAAAACAGATAAAGGGGCCCAGTTATCACTGAAGAGTTGGAAAATCAACCCTTCCTTGGGTGAGGGGGATAGAGGCCTTTTATTCTATTTATGTATGAGGCCTCTTGTAGTGGATTTAATGAGAAATGTCCATCATAGGATCAGACATTCGAATACTTAGTGCGGAGCACTGTTTCGGGATGCTGTGGGACTTTTGTGTGATATCACCTCAGTGGGGAAAGTACATCAGTGGAGGTAGTCTTTAGGGCTTATGGCTTCTCCCCGGTTCTTATTTAATATCTGCTTTCTGCAAGAGGGTGAAGATATTCTTTCTCAGCTTCCTCATCTGGCGCATTGCTGTTCCCATTTGCCGTACAAAGTCTCCCTCTGGAAACACAAACCAAACCAATTCTTTATTCTGTAAGTCTATTTGGTCACGTGGTCAAGGTTCTGCCATCACAGGAGCAAAAGGTAACTAAGACACCCATTAAGACAGCACTACTCCCTCCTGATCAAAAGAATCAAATTTAAGTTCTACACATGGTCCTGTGGGTAGAACCAAGGGATTTGAATCCTTTTTTTTTTTTAAATGTTAATCTAGCTGTGTTTGTCAATCACCTGACCATGACCCAACTGAGTCAACTGAAGCTATGGTAAAAAGAAGACAGGACTAGTCACTGCCTTAATCAAATAATGTACGTGCCCCACCTCAAAGCCCCTCCCTGGAAACAAATGCTTACAAAATTTCCACTATCTAACAACAGGGAGTAGTCCTACTTTTCTGAGTAATTAGAATAAAGTAACCTCTTTTTATCATTTTGTTTTGCACACTGACCAAAGCCCAGGAAGCTTGCTTGTGTACTCTAGACTTTCTCTTTTTTTTCTCTCCTAAAGCTACCCTCCATTACCACTGCTCGTACTTTCCCACTTCTTCCTCCAGTGGCCACCCTCTAGTTTTCCTTTAGACTCTAATGAGGTTGCCCTGTCCTTCTTTCTAAATCCATTAATATAAATTCTTTTATTAATGAAATTAAGATTCTATAAAAGGGAATCTCAGTTTTGCCAGTAACTAGGGGGCCTAAAGTTTGAAATGTCTCACATCTCCCCAGAAGAAAGGCTATGGGAAGTTTTAGAGTTCAGGTGAAGAATAGGATGTCTGGTAGGAAGGCAGGCCTAGTAGGGACAGAAAGAACCAATCATAGCAAGTCTTTGTCCACTGAGGTTTTAACTAAGGTGTGGCATGGATTATGTTATGCCCAGGGTGGTATGAACCATGCATGCAAAAACTATGCTGCATCTCCTTTGCCCCATCAAGGAAGAAATAATTTGCCATATACCATTACCACTGGTCAAGATTTTTATCAGCCGAACAATGTTCTGTATGCCCCCAAAGCACAGGCTGAGTTGATGACCACAGTTGCTACTGTGACTATATCTTTTAGGTATTGTTAGCTTTAGGTAAGGAAGACAGAGTGTGCACTATAAACAGGTTTTTGTTGGTTTCTTATACCTTATGGATCTTCATCAGCTCTTCCGGTTCATTTTCAACTAAGTGGTGAGACACAGGTTTAAAAAAGTTTTGGTTTTTTTTTTTTTTTCTGAAATGTAAGCTATTTACATTTTAACCTGACTTTTTAAGAATCTGCTCCCTCCCATTGCTCTAACCTGCTGCCTACTCTGACACAGGGAGACTAAGCGTATCACTCAGCACTAGCATGAGCTTCAGGTGTAAATAGAGGAAATTGTGGTCGAACGAGTGGCAAGAGTTTTGCACACTTCATCAAGGAGGAGCCTAGATCATCATTCTCTGGGTCCTGTCCTAATGAGGCGACCCCTTAAGGAAACAACATGTTTCTCAGGAGGTGACTACTGGCCCAGCCTTGCCAGCTTTGAGAGCTGACATCATTTTGGGTGTAGACCTAGATTCTGTCATAGCTTCAGGGTAGTTTTGAACTCTTACATAAAGGTGTTTCTCAATCAGCCTTACTCTTCCTGAAACCTGAGGTGACTGTTGGTTTAAGACAATGGCTGCACCCCAAGCTTTTATAGTGTTTTACATTAACTCCTGGGCCAAACTATGTCAGTAATAGTCAGCAAAACCAGTTTCTA
Organism: Acomys minous; assembly: GCF_964271855.1. NCBI lineage: Eukaryota > Metazoa > Chordata > Mammalia > Rodentia > Muridae > Acomys > Acomys minous. The sequence continues at coordinate 53,837,842 of NC_140499.1, read as the reverse complement.
GGTGACACCTACAGTTCTTTGGAGGCAAGTTACCACAGAATATCTGGTCAAATTCCATAATGTGAATAGAAGTTACCCAGAGGAGAAATATTAACAACAACAACAACAGCAAAAACAAAAATGACAACAAAAGGCCACACCTATATTAAAGATGCTACAAGAGCCAAATGGCTAAGTGGTTAAAAGCACTTACTATTCTTTCAGAGAACCAGCACCCATATTAGGGAGCTCATAACTGCCTGTGATTTCTGTTTCAGGCAATCTGACACCTTCTAGACCCTATGGGCATAATACACATATACATTTACACATAAAATTTAAAATAATAATTAAAAAAGAAATATTAAGGATTCTTGGGAATTAAAATGTTACAGTCTAGAGACAAATTATCTTGGGCTGTTTTTAATCCGTTAAAAATCATCCATTATGCACACCCGTGCCTGACCCTAACAGCGACTTGACTATCAAAATCTTACAATGTACTTCTAACAGATCCCAAGCTTTCATCAACCCAAAGATATGAATGTCATCAGCTAACACCTAAAGTTGTAGAAGACTTTTTCCTCTGTGTTGCTGTAATCTACCTATCTGTGGCCCCCACCCATGTATTTAGGTAGTATTTTCATATATGGCTGTCTTTCTTCTGTAACCAATATAAAGCACACACATCCAGGTTGACAGTAGGACATGACCTTCAGGTAACCCTGAATCTGCATTCCCAGACCATGGTTACTCATATTTGGCTCCAGAATAAATTGTTCCATATTTGAATTGTGGGTTTTATGCATTGACAATGGCCAATGATTTAAACAATAATAAACGTATTCATAAGATTTCATAAAAATTTGACTTGAATATCAACATTTCTTTTGGTAAATTTGTAAACTTTTCTATGTGATTTTTTAAAATAGATTTTCTGAGACTAGTTTCTATAACTTTTTTTTATTCTATCCTATGAATCCTTAGGTTTGGATTTATCCTCATAGCTCAAAGTTCTTGAACGTCATGGCCATGGCTGTTTATTGATTTTCCTTTATTGATGTTTGAAAATATTTCCTTGAACTTAACCTCTATTTCCTCTTCCTTCTTAATCTGTTAGATGCCATTCCATATGAGGACATATGACTAAAGGTGGGATTGTGGGGAAAACAGACAATGGTCTCATATTTCTGAATATGAAATGACCCAAAATTATTTGAAGATATAACTTGTGATGAGTGCAACTGTTTCTAACCTTTCTTTCCTATGTTGTATCGCATGAGCTCACTGCAACCTCAGCTTGGATGTATAGCGCGCAGCTTCACACTGTGCCTGGTGTCATGCTACGTATTGCCAGCAATTATGGTCTGAAACACGTGGGCCAGACTCCACGTTATCAGAAGAACCTCACAGTTTTGTTTTTTTCTCTTTCCAATGGAACATAACAGTCTAATTATAGAATACAAAGAATTTTAGTGTTTTTCTACTTTTACAACTCTAAATGGTACAGATTTATATTGAATTGTTTTAGGATTATCTAATTTTACAAAAAAAAAGGTTTAAATTGCTAAAGTTTTATAAAAAATGTTAAATTTATTTTGGCTTGATAGTTGGACAAAAATCCCAATGATTTCTGAAATAGCCCTAAAATACTTCTGCTATATTGCACTAATTATATCTGTGAAGAAGAATTTTCAACTTCAATGACCACAAAATCAAACTATTAATCACCTCTGAAAAAATTTGAAGATGATCTATATCCTGTAATGTCATATGTGCATCCACAATATAATTATTTATGCAAAGTAAAATAAATACATCGACCTCATAAGTACGTACATATGTTTTTGTCATTATAAAATATCAAATTTTTAATTAGAGTACAGACATTTCTTCAGGATTTATTATCAATAAATATTGATTTGCATACCTAATTTATACACTCTATATATCCAGGGTTGTATCATATAGAAACTTCTCAGGTCCAAAGGGATTATGAGTTGAAAAAGTTTAAGAAGCCCTGGCATAGTGTTTTGATGGGGAGGCGAGTGTGGTGGGGATCCGCACTTCTCCAGTGTAGGAGGAGCAGCAGCATGACTGGAGAACAGCTGCCACACTGGGTCTCTCCTATTACGCTAACTTTAGTGGCCCCAGGGACAATGTTTTCACCTTTCTTGCTTTTCATTTATGTTTTATTGCCTCTGCCTCCCCACCTCTTTTAACTGAACTTTAATAGTATTTTGCTTTTATTTTCCTATTTTAAATGTTAATACTTTTAAATTTTTGTTCACTTTACATCCCTCTTGTAGCTCCCTCCCTCATCACCTCCTGATACCACGCTCCCTCCGTCATACCCTCTCCCTCACTCCTCTAGTCCTCAGAAAGGGGAGTACTCCTCCCCTAACATCTAACCTCAACCTATCAAGTCTCATCTTTACTACCTGTATCCTCTTCCTCTGTGTGGCCTGGAAAGGCTGCCCCGCCAGGGGGAAGTGATCACTATGGGCCTGGGGGAAGAGTCCATGTCAGAAGTAGTTCCTATTCCCCATATTGTGGGACCCACAAAGAGACTGTGCTGCCTATCTACTACATTTGAGCAGAGGGCTTAGATCCACATTATACATTGTCCTTGGTTGGTGCAAAACATGGAAATCTTGAAATGTGCAGGCAAATGGATGGAACTAGAAAAGATCATCCTGAGTGAGGTAACCCAGACCCATAAAGACAATGTATGGTGTATACTCACTTATAAGTGGATATTAGCCACATAACACAGGATAACCACACCACAATACAGAGACTGGTGTTAATACTCTTATTTGTATCCTCTTTTTACATTATTTGATATTTATGTATTTTTTATTATTGGAAAGAAGCCAGGCAGATATGACTACTGGTTCAAAGTTAATCCAAAGAATGGACACAGAGACAACTTTGCGTCATGATAGGAGCTATCCATAGAACTCCAAATGGACAGGGAAATTTTTATGCCTGTGTGCACACACACACACATGACAATAGGTTTACATCGCTAGCCTCTATCTACAACTAGCAAATTTATAAAGAAAATTTCCTACACACTTTTCTAGCATGTTCTCTTCCCATTGCTGTGATCCTGTTGGCTAAAGAGGAAGATATTCTGTAGTCACAAATACCAATAGAGTAGGGGACTATCTGGTGTTGAAGGGAGCTGCTTACAGAATTCCCACAGGTGGGAAGTGTGTGTGTGTATGTGTGTGTGTGTGTGTGTGTGTGTGTGTGTACCTGCACATATTTATGCACACATAGATCTGTGAAACCACTGAACTTTCAGAATTTCACCCACAACATAGTCATTCCAATACTTGTGATAATACCATATAATAAGCTGTTAGAGCAAAAGAAACCACATGGCAAAGAAACCAAACAAAAAAAATACAGATTATTGCTTGGCAGAATTATAATGGAGAGAAAAAAAAAAGGAATGAGTAGAATTTTCAACCCTCAATGAAATATTTTTTGATAGCCTACTATTTAATGTTCTGAAATGAAGAGCAAGATTAATTTATTCCAAAGTGGCTTCTTACATTTTTGGATAATACATTTAATCCTGTTTCTTAGCTAATGCCACTCATTGCCTCGGTATCTCTGAGTTTGATTGGAAACTCAACAGAATTTGCTTGTTTGGAGACTTGAGATGAACTTGACCTCATTACCACAGATTTGATCTCCTGAAGCTAAAGAGTACATTGGCTCACTTTTATTCTGTGCAACAAATATTCTCTATTGTTTTATCCTTTATCTAAACGATAGCATTTGATACAAGGAATAGTTTTAATGGCTTTTAAATTCATCATAGACTATTTTCTTGGGAATTTGTTTTTAAATTTCTTCCACAGATTGCCAGCTAAGAACAATGTGTTCTTCTCATTCCAGGAAGTCGTGTTATAGCTGTCATAATGGTGTGTTGCATAATCAGTAACAGTAAATAGAATAATTCTTGGAAGCCATCCCTGTTGGAAGGTGTATAGACGATCCGCTGGAGAGTGCCAAAGAACACCTGCCAAGAAGCGAAACCCGGCAGTTGAAAGTCAGAGATAAATAAGGAAATGTGCTATAATTGTCTTAACATCGTGAAATATTAGACTGGGGAGGCATCGTGAGAGCACACAGTGATCTCCCTGTTACATTTGACAAACGTTCTGGAGGGAAAGAAGTTATCTCTGAGTCCACTTTCATTGCTGGGTCTTGAGAATGTTTGTGAGGTTATGTCAGCGTGAAGGAAAAGGAGCCTTCTACTTCTCAAAGCAAAGTGCAAGGAGGGTGTTCTACACATTTTGAGTAATATGAGAATGAGTACAAGAATGAGGCCACAGGTGGAGACAATGCAAAGCTATTAGGTAGCAGAGTTTAAGTAAATGTTTTGCCCAGGATTCTTATCTTCACCATAAGTTCGGGGTATTAATGGACAAACTCTCCTGGAAAGAAGGAGCAAGCTGTTAGGTTCTTGTCTGCGCTGACCGAGAGGCTACCAGAGAAGGCTTCTGAGGCTTTTGACTAAAGCTTAAATCACCTTCCATGTTGGCGGAATGACTAGAGAGATATTTTGGGAAAGAAGTCAAATAGGGAAGTAAGACTGATGTACAAATACGTCTCCAGCTGTTCTCCTTGGAAACAGAAAATTAGATTCACACCATGGGACAGAAACCAGGAAAAAAAAAGACACAAGAGCTAAGGTCAGAGAGTGAAACATAAACAAATCCTTGAAAATATCATCATGATGGTAACAAATTCTTAGAAGGCAAGAGAAACACACTGTGGTGCAGAAAGATCCCAACGTCCTGCTACCCACGAACACTTACTGACCCAGAGACAGCAGCTTGGATGCTCAGGAGACATACTGCATTCCAGGAAAGAAAGAAGTCCTTCCCCCATATCTTCTCTAGCTAGTTATGGCCAGGAAACTATGTGCCAACAAAGTACTTAAGGATATTCCTAGGAAATACATTTTAAAGAACATATGCTGGGCAGACAGTATGTTATTATTTATAAATTATGTGTGTTTATTCCAGGTGAATTACTGGTGATCCTGTAGCTATTCTTGGTTTTTAGTGTCATCCTAGAACAAGTAGACTAGATAATATGTATGATCCAGGGGTCTATAAGGACTTCATGAGACTTTTGCACTAACTGTTCACTTCTCTTCTTTATGAGTAAAAACTGCCATTCTTTCCAAGCTACCAGTATTTGGCTTAATGTCTTTACTATAGTAGAGTCCATCTGTCCTAAGAATTCACAGTTATCCTTTAAATTCTTGCTAAGAAACAGGTAATAGTAAATATTATTTTTTATTAATTAATTCTTGTTACATCAATGGTTATCCCATCCCTTGTATCCTCCCATTCTTTCCTCCCTCCAATTTTCCCCTTATTCCCCTCCCCTATGACTGTTCCTGAGGTGGATTACCTGCCCCTGTATATGCTACGCAGATCTAGCCAATGGTCAGAACATTCTCCACAGTGGAGTGGAAAGTGGGATATGACTTTCTCACATACTCTGATGCCTCACATTTGACCATGTCCCCTGGAGGGGGAGACTTGGTGGCACTCAGAGGAAGGACAGCAGGTTACCAAGAAGAGACTTGATACCCTATGAGTAAATATTATTTTAAGAATTATATATATTTAGATGGGAACTTGATAAGTATTGTTACTAACCGAGAAAACCAAGCACTGACTAGCCTGTTATAACACTTGAAATTTCCCATTGGCTCTGGGTCACTTTAAAAACAGAATTGGTATATACTGTAATGATGGCTTCAGTCTAGCCTGTTGAATTAATATTGTCATATAATTTAAAAATAGTGAGAAATCATAGCTGGGCATGTTGGCACAAGCCTTTAGTCCCAGCACTAGGGAGTCAGAAGCAGGTATATCCCTGTGAGTTCCTGGCCAGCCTGATCTACAAAGTGAATTCAGGACAGCCAAGACTACACAGAGAAACCCTGTCTTGAAAAAAAAAAATAGTCTGGAGAAATCTAGCCTAATTTTCTAAAATTCAGAGAAAAAGGCTAATATAAGGATTGACAAAACTGAGAGAGAATTTAAAGAACTCTCTAATTTGTTGTAGAAATGAAACTAGCCCTATAACTGTGCTGACTTTCAGTGTGGTGTGTTCTACACTGCTCTGATGTCAGCATTCCCAGGTGGGGAACTGCCTGCTGGACAAACTACTGTTTGATAGAAGTTGAAAAGCTTAACAATTTCTCATAAAAATACTGAGAGCCATCTTGAATTTTAACTTTTTTCCAACAAGTTTATTTCAATTTACAATCTGCATTCAATCTGCATTCTTATATTAGAATATTAAAAGACAATACCGCATTCTAAAATTTTAAGTGTCTTCACTTTTGTATATGTAATAACTAAATTAGAATAAAATTTGTAGCCTTGTAGAAATCTACAAAAGTGGTTTTAAATTCTGTGCAGATGTGGCTCTTACCAGTTGCAACATTTTTTTAGGGTAAATCAAACAAAATTAAAGAAGTCATAGGTGAAACAATTCATTCCTTAATTAGCATGACAAGATTATGATACATTTTACAAACGTGACTGAGGAAATTGATACAGTATTTTAATATATTAAGTTCCAAATATGTCCTTGTATTATTCTTCCTATGGAATGTCAATATATATTCTAATCCATTTTCAATATTTTTAACATCAACTGGTAGGACAGAAAGATATTTTTATGGCATTGTAAGGCATATTTCTTTCTTGTTATGGATACTTTATAAATGATGATTTCAAACTCCAACTCTTTCTTGACAGTGTGGTTTATCCCTTTAGGACAGGGGTTATACTTAAGTAAACTTCCATTTGGTTTCATTCAAATGTGAAGTAGTAGGTGCTTACAGGACATTTCAAGCTTTTGTTGCTGCTATTGTTGTTCCAGGATTCATCTGAGCCAGAATGTTAAGGCCATCCCCTGTGGTACCAGTAACCTTGTGGCAACTTCACGTGTACATGTGATGTGTATATGACTCATATCAATATGACTGATATTAGTGTTTCATAGTAAATCAACTCTCAGATCCCAAACAGTAAATATCCTGAATAGCACAGGAGCAAGACGATTGCAGACCTGTGAATGAGTTTGGGCAGAGACACAGTCTGGCTCCTGTGAGGCATCCAGTTGATCATAACATGAAGTGATCTGATCAGAAGCATGTGGTTATACTAGGAGAGAGGGATGGGCATTGATAAGTAGTTGTGGAAGACCACTTTCTGTAAGATAAGCTACGTATCCACCTATTAGATCACAAAGTTGACATAAGGCAACAAATGCTTTGTGAAGATTACTGCTTGCCTAGTAGGGGGCTGGAGGGTTGGGGTCTGGGGAGTCAGAGCTCTTCCTATGGAGTAGCTACAACCCAATGGCCAAGTCTAGATGATCTCATAGCATCATAGCAGCCACTGCCTAGCCCCAGACCCTTCTCTCACAGGCTATAGAGTAACATCATGGTCAGTTGGCTCTTCTGCTTACTTCTTCCTTCTTTTCTCTTTTTTCTGTGTGTGCATTTTTTCCCTAGTAATAACCTTGCATTTCTAGTAATAAATTGATGTCAGCTTCTGAGGGGTCCAACCCTGGTATAGCTGATATTGCCAATGGACTTCAGTATGATGGTAAAGGGGGTTGGTGGGTTGTACCCTTCACTTCCGCTGATGGCACAAGGGCCAGAAAGAATTTCTGGAATAAGCTGGCAGCCCAACTGCTGAGGGTTCCCAGCAAAGGCCTGGGAAGATGTTCTGGTGCCAGGAAATCCTCATGCCAGAGCAGTAACTCTGCTAATTAAAAGGATTGTGTCAGATGCTTTTGTGTGAACAGAGATACGGAGAGACTTCCCATCAGTAGGGCTGAGATCCCTGAAGGCATAGGGGAGTTGGTTCACAAGCTTGAGATGGGAGCTGATGTCGCAGTCACCTGACCAGGGCCTGGAAAGAAAAGTCCTAAAAGTTTCAAGATAGAAAAATGGGAGAGAGAGAGAGAGATGCAAGGCTATATTTCAGACGTGGGGGTGTGCTGTAATTCATGTGCTCATACCCACAGAACAAACAATTCCACTATGGAAAGGGCACTGAAAAAATCATTACAAAATGACTTTATCTTCTGTTACCCAGGAATAGATACACAGATATGGTGATCATCAAGCAGAAGTAGAAAACATACGTTTGCCAAATACCCACACTGTAAGTTACAGAGCTGGTTGAACAACCACTGCTTCTAGGTGTCTGCCTTGGCCCTGACACAAGTCCCTATTACGAAGCTGTTTTCACAGAGACCACAGTGCACACCCTGGAAAAGAACCTCCCAGAAAACCTCTTGAATTTTAAATCTGTCTTGTTTCCCATGACACTCAGTAAACAATCACTAAATTGTCACCACTTAAAACACAGGTCTGTGGATATGGTGTGTGTGTGTGTGTGTGTGTGTGTGTGTGTCCGTGCGTGAGCGCGCCTGTGTGTGCTTGCTGCTGTGAGTGTATGTGGCTTAAAGGACAACTTTGAGTGTCTGTCTTTGACTTCAAGTTTGCTTGACTTCTATTTTGTTCACTGCTATATATGTTGGGCTAGGTGGGACTAGGTGACTCAGGGCTTATGAATTTCTTGGGATCTTTTTATCTTCATCTTCCTGGTGGAACACTGAGATTAAAGATGCATATGCTACTGTGTTCTGCTTTTATATAGGTTTTGGGATTTGAACACAGGTCCCCAGGCTTACATAGCAAGCACTTAAACCACTGAGCTATCCCCCAAGCCCTATCACCATCCTTGGACAGTATCCAACATAAAGAGAACCTTGTGTGATGTAGTACAAGTTAAACATGACATGCACACTCACTAATTTTTATTCTTACTCATTCTCTAATTACTCTGAGTGCTCTGACACACTCACTGGCTCCATGCAATTGAACCCTTCCTGCATGAAGCTAATCACAGCCGAACACAGCAATTGACTACCCAATAATATTCTAATAAATATTTGCTTATGAATCATATACTTTGTCTAGTAGGCTTCAAGACTTCTTAGTAGATAGATAAACTGCCAATATGTAAGACTTTCCTAGAACAGATTTATTCATTATATAATAGTGGCAAACATCCTATAACAAACTTTATCAGAACTAATCTATTTATAACCCTTAGATGAACTTCAGGTACATTTGTTGTCACTTTAGGTCTATAGTCACCTTTCCCAATATAAGGGAATATTAATAAATTGGATCTCATGAGCCTGAAAAGCTGCATGGCAAAGGACACTATTATTTGGACAAAGTGGCAGCCTACAAATATAAAAACAGTTTTATCAACTGTACATCCAATAGAAGGTTAGTATCTAAACTATATAAAGAGCATATATATATATATATATATATATATATGTATATGTATAAAACTGAATATCAAGAAAACAAAAAGCACAATTAAAACGAGGTACATATTTTAAAAGGGAATTCTCAAAAGAGAAAAGTAGAAGAGCTGAGTAACACTTAACAAAATATTCAACATCCTTAGTCATCAGAGGGCTACAAATCAAAATTATTTTGAGATTTCATCTTACACCATCAAAATGGCTAAGATCAACAAACAAATGACAGCTCATGTTGGCATGCATGTGGAATAAGGGGAGTACTCATCCGTTGCTGGTGATACTGCAAAGTTGTATAGTTGTGATAGAAATCAGTGTGGAAGTTCCTTGGGAAGATAGGAATTGGTCTAACTCAAAATCTAGCTATACTGTTCTTGGTCATAAACTCAAAGGATTCTTCATGCTACCATATAGATACTTGCTTAATCATGTTCATTGCTTCACTATTTATAATAACCCAAACTTGGAAACAACTCGGATGTCCTGCAACAGATGGATGGATAAAGAAAATGTATAACATTTATACAATGGAATATTACTCAGCCATTAAAAAATAAAACCATGGAAATTCACAGGAAAATGAATAGAGCTAGAAAAAAATCATCTCAAATGAGATAACCCAGACTCAAAAAGATATATGTTATGTATTCATGATAAGTGGATACTAGCTTTAGGGTGATAGTAAGCAAGATACAATCCATAGGACCACAGAGGTTAAGTATAAAGTAAGGGAGTGGGGAACAGGGGGCAGATAGATAGTTTTTTTTCCTAGGAAAGGAAAAGCAAATAGATGATTGTGGATGGATGGGGTGGGGGCTGAGAGTACAAGATCAAGCAGGGAAGGGATATGAAGAGAGGATGAGGGAAATACTATGGAAAGAGACCACAATAGAAACTTCCTAAAACATATACATGCATGAAGGCAACACACATGATTGTTCCAAATATCCCAACAGAGACCCAACCGAGCATTTCCTTTCATCAAATGAAGTATCCAGTACCAAAAATCAGGTTGCACATAATTGAGATGTTGGACAAAGGGACCCTATGAAAATCACCAAACAACCCAGGCTGTTGTTGCCCAGGTTATAGGTTGTTCTTCACAAACTGACAGAAAGGTACTATTGCTGAAGATAGCATGACCACAACTCATTAAACACAGAGTAAGAAGCTGGTGCCTCCATAATAGCCTTCACCATTACAAGCCTATGTTCTTGGTACTGGAAGGTACTCTGTCTGCTATCAAAGAGGAAACATAAAAATCAGTTAATCTACAAACCCTTCCATGTTTCACAATATCTTGACTGAAACATATGCTCCTGCAATGGTGGCAGTAACCTAGTGGGAGTAACCAGCCAATACCTGATTTGACTTCAGATGCCCCCTGCATAAGATGGAACCCATACCTGAAATTGCCAGGGTGACCAAGAACTTGAGACTAGATAGCCCAGGAACCTAGGATAAAACCATATATTACTAATCTATTAAAGGAATGTAGTAATAAAATGGCTCCTCTTGACTTTCTGCTATACACCTATCCGTGGCCATTATCAGAGAAGCTTCCTCCTGTAGCAGAAGGAAACAAATGCAGGGACCCATAGCCGGGCAATATGTAGACTGAGAGACCTTGGAACACTCAGCCCTATGTAGGGTGTTTCTATCATATACCCCTCCTCAGGGCTCAGGGAACCCTATGGAAGAGGAGGAGGAAAGAATGTAAGAGCCAGAGGGAATGGGTGACAGCAAGGAAACGAGCCCTCCCGGCTCAACAGGATCATCACACATGAACTCACAGAGACTGAGGCAGCACGCACAGGGCCTGCCCCTGGGGCTGCACCAGAGAAGAACCTAGCGGTAAGAGAAGAAGTGGATTCACACCTTCATCCCTAACCCAAAAACTGTCTCCAATTGATAACCACTTGAAAATGAAATTTAATTTCTCCCATGTGGGACACACGTGCTCTAAAGGGTAGGCTGCATGTCCAACAGTAGATGGCCAACAGAAAACAAACTCACTAGTACCTTTGCAGTTTCTTTGTTTCATAGTGTTGTGTCAGAGCTTTTCCATTGTCTCTATGTATTTAAAAGTCATCTATTTAATCTATCTATCATCCACCTATATTATTATTATTATTATTATTATTATTATTATTATTATTATCTTTTTTAACATTGTAGGTCCTTTTTGTATACATTATTGTTTCTGGTTTGTGTTTATATGGGTTTCTTGAGTGTAGAACTAGTAGATCACTATGTTCATATCTATCATCTATTTCTTGTGGCTTTTCTTAGGCTCTTTTCATTTTTTTCATTTGTTTTGTTTTTGTCCTATTCTAATGTTTCTTTAAAAATCTTATTTTTTCATCCCTTTGAAGACTGTTTGTTTTGTAATGAGAGACAGAAATGGTGTGAATCTAAATAGGAGGGAAGATGGTGAGAAACTAAGAGGAGTAGAGAGAGGAAAAAACACAGTCAGGATAAACTACATGAAAAAATTTTTAAAAGAAAAATACTAATAATATATGTTATAATACAAATTTTTCTTGGATTCTTGAAAAAGATATGTTTTGCCATGAGCAATATCATAAAACTTTTAGAGATTTTAGTATTATAGACATCCAAACTTCATCTGCATATTTATTTTACGCTGAGTTGTTTGCTTCTTAAATCTAGACAACAGTCTCATTATAAGCCTTGGCACGCTCTCTGTATTACTTGGGACATTTTGAAAAATAAGTGAGACATCTGTCACTTAAAAGGTCTTTGAAACACATCTGAGATGCAGAAAGGTTAAAGACAGTAAAGTACTGTGTGTTATCTCTAATATACAGATCCTAACTTCTATTATATCTGTTTATTAATACAGGAATGAGTGTGAATATAGGTTTTTAAACTAAAATGGGAATCATGAGATTAAAAGCAGGCTTAAAGGGAGGGCTATGGGTGATGAATAGGACACATGTGAAGCGAAAATACAAAGAGGAATGTGAGGGGAGAGCGGGTACAAGTGAGGAAGAGAGTCAGGAAGATACAGAAAGGAGCCAGAGATGAGAGTCACCAAGATGAAGGTCTGCATAAAGATGCCAGAAGAAAACATGCTACTTTCTGTGTTGATTAATAACAAAAATCAAAATCCAAAACCTCAAATGAAGGCCATCATAAACGCTAAGCACTAGGGGAGGCAGAAGCAGGCAGATCTCTGTGAGTTCGAGGCCAGCCTGGTCTACAAAGAGAATCCAGGACAGCCAAAGCTACATAGAGAAACCCTGTCTTGAAAAGTCAAACACACACACACACACACACACACACACACACACACACACACACACACACACACACACCTCAAAACATCATAAAGTAATTCATGTTCTCCATGAATTCCACATAGAACTATGTATTTTATCTGGTATCAAACTTACAGGATTAAACTTCAGCTATTAACTATTAAGTGACACTTTCTCTACTTTCCTTCCCTCACTGTGGATCCTGCTTCTATGTCATTACTCTTGTTCAAATTTTATGCCTTGCATTTGACACTTAACACAGCATTACCCAGTGGTTCTTATTTTGTGTTTCATTAGGTTGTTTTGTTTTGTTTTTGCTATTTTTAACGTTTTCTAGCTTCCTTTTCCTTCAGGGCTTCCTCATTGTTCTTTTTCTAACCTTTTGAGTGAATAACTAATTCATATCGAATGTCGCTTCTACTACTGGAACCTACTGATTTGCCTTGACTAGTTATTTTTCTTAATTCTTAAGTTACCATTTGTGATGATTTCACTGTCACTGTTACTACTGCTTCTTCTGACTCTTGACTTCATCCAGCGTCTGTGCATAAATACATGTATATATTTTCCGAACTTTGGTTTTCCAATCATTTTAAAAATCACTTTGTAATGTTGGTACATTATGACCTAAAATGTGTATTTGAGCAGGAATAAATATTCAATGAAAAATTGTGTTTTTCTATTGATTAACAAAATAACATCCTGATACCAAGGGAATCAGGGCATAATTGTAATTTGTTATCAATTTATAAAGGAAACAGTGAGTAAGTTTATATTGCCACCAGACATGTAAAACTTAATTGAACTTGTCATTTGCTTCTATGAATTACGAAGAAGATAATTCCTCCTTGGTATGAAAGAGAAGTTACTGAGGAGGGAAAGTTCTCATCTTCCCATGCTTCAGTGTTTCTCACAAGCTGAGGCCCCACACCATTCCTTCCTCTGAGGAGGTTTATGTGCTATCCATGAACATAATTAAGACTGTTACTCTCCCACAAGTTCAGGCTGTGTACAAGTTTGCTTTAGTCATAAATTACTAGGGCACTTTTCCTTTCCCCCAATTCACTGTGCACGGGCTTCTTCTGGCCTAGTTATGTTGTTGCTGTTTGACAGGTAAAGTCATAAAACTGGACTAAGAAAATGATGATGTCCAGGTTATTGCTATTGCGTGTATGTTCGTCAGCTTTCTTTCTGTCACTGTGACAACACACCTGAGATAATCGACTTTTAAGCAGACGTCATTAATTATTTGAGGTCATAATCTTATAAGTCCACAGTCAGTTTGTTTTTTTTTTCCTTGGGAGCACTGGTAAAGCAGCAACATCTGTTAGGAACATATCTTAGGCCTAAGCTTCTCACTTCTTTGAAGTGGGAAGAAAAGGGGGCAAGAAGGAGATAGATAGGTCCCCAATGTCTCTTCCAAGGGCATACCTACAAGGATAGGAGGCAACAGCAGATCTACATTATTTATCCTATATGTAGATACTAATACGTTCATGTCTTCAGGTAGATTCTGTTCCTGCTGCTATGTAATTGCCACCATTTCCGACTCTGGAATCAGAAGCCAAATTATCCTTTCCACCTTAAGTTGCTTTTGGTCTTGTTATTGTATCACAGTATTGCTGTTAAATTATCTATATTGTCAGTAGGGCCTAATAATTTTATTCTCAGTATTATTACTTCAGCAAACCCGGCTAGCAATCAGTGAAGACACAGACACTTGTTATATTTTAATACACCCTTAGTTAACCTAGGGCAGGACAGATATCAATCCTCTAAACTACCTCTCATAATGGGGCAGGCATGGGATCCCTGCCTTAATCCCATGCCATCTGCTTTCAATAACTTCTATTGAGCTACCCCCCATCCATAATCCCAAATACTTGTTAATGTTCTTCATCTGGACCGGATTCTCCATCCACGCTGGTCATGCGGTCATGCGTTTCTCCTCCATCTAACCCATGACGGCCTTCTTTTCCTCCCTCCTCTGGGGTCTCGCTCCTTCCTCTTCATGGTGATCTTTCTTCTTCTTCCCAGGATTCTCCTCTCTCTCTCTCTCTCTCTCTCTCTCTCTCTCTCTCTCTCTCTCTCTCTCTCTCTCTCTCTCTCTCTCTCTCTCTCTCTCTCTGCCCTACCTAGGTGGGATGCCATTTCATTAATTAAAACCTGGGTCACATAGACAGCAAACAGTAATTAGCATCAAAATACATTAGTCCATGCCCCAATATCACAGCAACAAAAAAGTAACAAATACACACCCCTAGCAATCTATTCTCACAGTTCATGCTCCACCTCCTGAAGCTTCCATGTCCACCAACATAGCTACAATGGCTGGGTGAAGAGCACTTTGATGGATACATTCAAACGGGAGCAGTTTCTGTGGAAAGTGATACCAGATAGCAGGTGAAAGAATAAAGAGAGCTAGCACTGGAAGATAATCATAACAGGCCGGCCTCGGGCAAGCAACCCTGTGAGGCTGAGCGAATAGAGGAGCTCAAAGTTGTCAGGAGTTTTAAATGGAGAGAGGGCTTAATAGACACCATGAAGCCACGCCCCCTAGGGGGGAGGAACAGGAAGGGAGCAGATGGTTCCCGCTGGGAAGTGCTGGGACTAACCGGTTTTCCCCTTGTCTGTGTGTTCAGAGTGCTCTCAGAGGAGCCCACGGACTATACAATGTATTACTTTCAGTTCCTTTCAAAAACAAACTTGAGATAGCAGGCTACCAAGAAGAGGCTTGATACCCTATGAGCATATACAAGGGGAGGAGGTCCCCCTCAGTCACAGTCATATGGGAGGAGTAAGGGGAAAATGGGAGGGAGGAAGGAATGGGAGGATGAAAGGGATAGGATAACAATTGAGATGTAATATGAATAAATTAATAAAATATATTTTAAAAACAAAAACAAAAACAAACTTGGAGACAGAGGCAGGCAGATCTCTGTGAGTTCCAGGCCCGCCTGGTCTACAAAGCGAGTCCAAGGACAGGCAAGGCTACACACAGAAACCCTGCCTTGAAAAATAATAGCAAAACAAAATTGGAAAACAGGACCTTAGGCCAATTACTCTTCAGTACCACTCTGCTTTTAGACTTATGCTAAACCCCTAGTAAGGCAAATGACTAGAAAAGAACCCGATTTGACCAAAAAGATCTTAAGAACCTACAATATGATATACATGATGTACAGTTGGAAATTCTCACAGAGGAACCTTTGTACACTTACCCATTTTCCCCAATGATTTCATAAAGTCCTTGGAATCACTTCAAAATCGGTGGTTTAAGATGATCATTTACATAAGATTTTCACATACACAAAAACATGTCTGGAAGGCTCAATTTTCTCTGATGATCCCAAATAAAAAGTGGCATGTGAACTGAAATTTCATCTAAATTTTAAAAATTAAGAGCTGTTTGTGACTTCACCTATTCATTTACTACTTCGACAAACATTTCTCAGCTTTGTGAAGAAAAAGAAATATATAAATAAGGTTAGGGGGCATACAGACCTGTTTTCTGAAAGTCTACCAGCTCATCATAACAGTTCTATTATGCTAGTGGAGGAAGGGAGGAGTCAGACTTGGGGCGGGGCTACTGTGAACAACTTTAATACGACCCTGTTCAGAATCCAAGCCGTTCTGCGTACTCTCTTTCTTGAATTCTGGAACCACAATAGAGGGTACAAAAAAATCTTATAAAATTTCTAATAACTTTACACTAGAAGCAAAAGAAGTTTATGGTAATTAGAATTGGTGGGAAAATTCAAGTATGTGGTGAGAAACCCCACCCCCGGGGCACCTTTCTCATCTGTTTGAGATAATCTTGCTGTGTAGCTTATTCTGTCCTTGAAACGAACCACAGCCCCTCTTCCTCAGCCTCCCCGGTGCTGTATTTATAGACAGGCACTGCCATGCCCAGCTGTTGTTGCTATTTTAACAATGCCACATAGATGTCAGAATTTAATGTAGTTGTGAGACTTCCTACTGCTGCAACTACTACAGATTCAGGCAGTTGAAGTAATTACTGAAGTAATTCCCCACCTGGGGAAGGTTGTCCTGGGCCTCCTCAATCCCACAATCCTTGCCCCTCCAGCCTGTCTAATCTGTTCGTCAACATGTGCTTTTCTGCTTCTACAACATACTTATCACACTAAACTGTGGTGAAACAAGATGCTCAAAAGCAAGTGGACAAACATAATACAACGCGCACACACACACATACACATACACCACACGCATTCATGCCTATGTGTTCATGTCTCATAATCAAGAATTGAATAATTACTAAGCACATTGGTACCAAGGACAAAGAATAGTAGGAAACATATGTGAAAGAACAAACTACGCAAACGTTGTAGAAACTTTCAGTTCTGTTTATCTCAAACACTGTCCATCTCAAAGAGTTTTCTTTCATTCAGTACATTGCAATGTGGGAGGTTGCAGAGATGGTTCAGCTGTTAAGAGTACTTTCTGCTCTTCAGAGAGCACTTAAGCTCAGTTCCCAGTTCCCATTTTAGGTGGTTTATAACTGCTATAGAACTCCAAGTCCAGCTCCAGGACACCTGACATCTCCGTGCACACACACACACACACATACACACACACACACACACACACAGAGAGAGAGAGAGAGAGAGAGAGAGAGAGAGAGAGAGAGAGAGAGAGAGAATCCTTCAAATATGCATTGTTATATCAAATTGTGCTTAAAATATTGGTTTGGCTTTTTCTTCTGGGTGACAGTGCATAAGGCTTTTTTTATTGCTCACTACAAAATTATGGCTTTTTATTTACAATTTTCATGTACAGCATAGGAAAAGAGGTAAAGATAGCTAAGGACAGAGCAATTCTCACAGACTGTCTTGTAACTTATTGTAAAAGGGAAATGCAAATTTAGTATAATTTTATGTAAAGTTGATTGTATGTGGCTTAATTAACATAGTTCAAAACATTTTAACAAAGTTTTAAAGAAAAAACACACTAATAAATAAAAGCATCACACACCAAAATTAATCAGACTTAAAGGCTATACAACAAGTGAATGAATATTCTAGACAAGAGATGATAGACACTATTACTAAAGCAATGGCATACATCAATGTAAAAATAATTGCTTAAAGAAGTTTTCAGGACCTGGATTTGCCTGGTTTATCCAGGCTCCTATGTCTGATCAATTGGTCCAGAAAAAAAGAAAAGAACAATAAAAGTTTCTTCAACTTAAACATTATTTTGGAAGAGAATATTTACTTTTTAGTATTTGAACTTATAAATATTTTATGGTATGTTGATCTTTTAATGACTCTGTACTTAATATTGTTTACAGACTACAACATTTTGTTTGTTTTGTTTTGTTTGTCGAGACAGGGTTTCTCTGTGTAGCCTTGGCTGCCCTGGACTCGCTTTGTAGACCAGGCTGGCCTCGAACTCACACTGATCCACCTTCCTCTGCCTCCTGAGTACTGGGATTAAAGGCGTGCGTCACCAAACCCAGCACAACATATTTTTTAAAATATAAAGCTTTTGGGATTGGTCTGTTACGGTAGCTGTTAAGAGCACTTGTTCTTACAGAGGACCTGCGTTCTATAACTATAGTCCTAGGGGGTCAAGTTAGATGCCCTCTTCTGACCTTAATGGATGCCAGGTACATATGTGGTATACATACAAGCATATATAAAAAAAAACTCATACACATAAATATAGTAATATAATAAAAAATTTAAATGCAAAGCTTTTAAACTGATAGTAAATATATGTCAGCATTTATACAACTTTAAAATACTTTCCCCTAAATTTACCTAGGATTATCATGAAAAAATATTACGCATAATGAAAGATATTTTCATGTATAGCTTACAGAATCAGCCCAATTAATTATAATTAATGACAACATAAATTTTATCCCAATTACCTACACAATATATCTTTTTAAAACTCTCTCTTACACTAATGGAACTAGGCGCTTGAGAAGTTTTAAATTTATATAAAATGAATTGAGCATAAAAAATTTCACGTATTCCTCCTGTGTCAATTACATTTCTGGTTATAGTGACCAGCGTATCTGTAAAGAACTATTTTAAGGAGGGTGGTTTGTTTTGACGCACGGTTTCAGGAACATCAATCCATTATATTGGGGGGGTATGGCAAGGCAGCTCCGTTGTGGCAGCATCACGTGGTTAAGGTTTGTTCACACCTTGGCAAGTCATTAAATAGAAGGCTTGGGCCAGAAACAGAAGTCGGTATAATTTTAAGTCTTGTCCCTGACAGCTGACTTCTGCTAGCTAAGACACTAATTATGCAGGTTCAATCACTACATACAATAGTGCCATCAACTGGGAACCTCATGCTCACGTGGCACTATAAGGGACATTTTACATTGCGACCAGGAGATGTTCCTATCCTCTAAGCATTCCTTCTTGTTAGAATATTCTGTCAGTGTACTACATGTTGTAGCTAATGAACAAATACCATTTAATTGAACAAAAATGAACACATACATTATTACTATCTAAACTTCACTGCTTACATTCGAGTTCACTGTGTATATTGTTTAGCTTGTGCTATATGACGATAAGTTTTCACTTCTTACATACAGAATAATTGTATTGCACTCAAAAATCTCACAAGCCCTACGTTGGACCCTTATTCAAGCCATCATCATGAAAGCTTTCTCCTGCAGCAGATAGGAACAAATACAGAGACCCACAGCAAGACATCACACACACACACACACACACACACACACACACACACACACACACACAAACACACACACAGAGTGGGGGTGGGAGAGAGAGAGAGACAGAGAGACATAGAGACATAGAGAGAGAGAGAGAGAGAGAGAGAGAGAGAGAGAGAGAGAGAGAGAGAGACAGAGAGACAGAGAGACAGAGAGACAGAGAGACAGAGACAGAGACAGAGACAGAGACAGAGACAAAGACAGAGATTGAGACACACAGCTCCAAATGACATGTCTCCACCAAATTCCTCCCTGCAGAGTTCAGGAACCCTGCAGAAGAGGCGGTGGAGGGAGCATGCAAGTCAGAGGGAAGGGAGGACACCAAGAGATCAAGACTCTTTAAATCAAATGAGGAAAATCTCATATGCAATCACAGAGAATGAAACAGCAAACACAGAACCTACAGGAGTCTACACCAGGTCCTCTGTGTATATATTATATCTGTCACTTTAGTACAGATACATTTTATATAAACTTTGTTAAACATCAGCACACCATAATTACAATAATGATGCCTAACAATACCAAGTGATTTTCCCCTTCACATTAAGTCCAGGCATCCACCGACCCTTTACTGTATCCACACTTTTGCCTTCCGTATAATGAAAAAGAACTGAATGTCAGATGTAGCATTTTTAAATTGGCTACTTTCACTTAGTTATAGATACTTAAGTCCCCTTAGTTTATTCCATATTCTGGCAACACATCTCTTTTTTAAATTAATCTATTATTATTATGTATACAGTGTCCTGCCTGTATGTACATCTACATGCCAGAAGTGGGCATCAGAATACAAGGTTGTGAGCCACCTTGTGGGTGCTGAGAATTGAACTCAGGACCTCTGAAAGAGAAGTCAGTGCCCTTGACCTCTGAGACTTCTCTCCAGCTCCATCTCTTTTCTTATTTCTGCATACTATCCCATTGAATACGTGTACCATACCAATCCCTCTACTAAAGGGTATCTCAGCTGCTTCCACATTTCTGCAAATGAGTAAAGCTGTGGTAAATACTATGTGCTTATGTGGATATAGACTCTAAAGACTTTGTGAAGTATTAAGGAGTATCACATAATAGGAATATGATATGATCACATCATATGAATGTTTTGTTTCATCTTAAACTGTCAAAATCTCTTCAAGTATGACTGATCCATTTCTGGCCTTCCCAGCAGAAATGAGACTTCTCTTTGCTCCACACTCTGATCTGCAGTCAGTTTTGTCAGCACTTTGGATTTGTGCCATTCTGATCTCAAGGTAAGAGTAATTTTTCTTAAAGTTGCTTTTTTTTCTTTCAGCTTTTAAAAACTTTATTTTCCTTCCAGTTTTTCCTTTGCTCAGGTATCTGCAGAAGCACTCAGGACCACTCAGTGGTGACCCCAAACCACTCCGTGGCTT
Source organism: Acomys minous (assembly GCF_964271855.1). NCBI lineage: Eukaryota > Metazoa > Chordata > Mammalia > Rodentia > Muridae > Acomys > Acomys minous. Next base: position 53,817,050 of record NC_140499.1, on the reverse strand, counting down.
GCACTGTGAGAGCTGCTGACCAGTCCCCAGTGGCTGGCTGTGTGCTCCCGTCCTCAGTAGGGAACTGCTGGATGGGTACAGAGGGCACCTGCACACCCTCAGACCAGTCTGCCACTTCTGGCTGAGCAGCGGTGAACTCAGGAGTTGGCGCAGTCCATTCGCCCTGGAATTCCTCTTGGTCACAGCCTTCTCAGCAGCAGCCTGCTCCTCCTTCTCAATCTCCTCTGGGTTTCTGTAGAAATAAAATTCAGGCATAACCTCCCATGGGTGCTCCTGGGAGATAGTGCCACTCATGCGGAGTACTTCCTGGGCCAGCATCATACCCTGAGCTCCTTTGTTGTTGCATAGGGTGGCAATTTGCACATAGCACAGAGGAGAATCCATATTTCTCAGAGTGACAGTGAGCAGGTTGACATAAGAGGCCTCTGTGAGGGGCTGGTGGTCAGCCCTGGGGGCAGTCACCATTAGAAGCCGTAGCTCCCTGAAGGCTGCTTGGATCTGATTGGTGAAAGTCCCAGGTGTGAAGCAGCCAGCAATGGGAGTGGCTCCAGTGGCAGCAGCTAACCTTAGCCCAGCTCCCTGGCCAGTGTTCCTCGAAATGACACTGACATCAACAGAGTTTTCAATGGCAACAACAGCTCTGAGCTGCAAGCAACAGCTTCTTCCAGTCCTCCTCAGATTTATGGTGTAGACACCATCACTCTTCCTTTTGTAGATGTACTGCTCCGTCTAAAAGTCAAGGTTGGTGCCACCTAAGTGGGTTCCTGCAGCAAGGAATTTGAGGACATCCTCCTCCTTCATCCGCAGGACACCAAGGGCTCTGGACATTGTGTAAGGTTCCTTTTAAGTTGTGACATGAATCAAGAACAACACGTTATGGACAGATCCCTGGGCAGCACAGAAAGGCCAAAGTTGGGTCTTATGGCATTTTATTCTGTCACTTGTTTTCAGACAGATGTTCCCCTTCCTGGGTGTGTAAAAACTGGAAGATGCTGGTAAAGAACTGAGATTCACCTCTGAATCAGGTTTAATGGATCGATATTTTGCATCGCCTTTTGAGTCTGAGATCCAGCTTCACGTACCTGTACAGAGACTTCAGGTGAAGAACTTGTGGCTGAAAGTCATAACCCTCTTGCAACCAACTCTACCCTTAACTCACTCCATAGTTTCCGGCTGACGTCATCCATATGCAGGGCAGACAATGGTGATGAGTAGCTAGAATGAGTGATTGGCATGCCCCCAAAGGGCCAGGGGACTACCTCCTTGTCCCGGCCGTCACTTCAACGCTGCTCCGTCTCCATATAAAACCGTAACTCATTATAGGATAAACAGACTGAACACTGACATCAGCAGCTGGTCTACGATTCTTTCAGAAGCATTGACTCTCCCACCCTTATCCCCACAGCTGTGAAATCTGAAAGACAGATGACACACCAGGCACAGGAATGGTTGGGGATGAGGATGCATGCATGGGGTGCCTGCTCCAAAGGAATGGCTTTTTCTCCCCCCCCACCCCCCCGGAGTGCCAGAAATCTGTTAGCATGTAGAAATGACTGTCAGCTGCCATGCACAGTCTCTAGAGGGTCTGAGAATGGATAATCTGGATTCTTCATCAGAGAAATACAACCTGCCTTTGTTCACACTTCCCTCTTGGCAGTGAGCTTCAAGGTGATTGCTCTAAGCCTGACCCTCGAACATAAATATTATCTGAAGGATGAAAGCTACAATCTCATATAATTCAAAAGAATTCCAAACTCTTCACTACTGGTGACAGAAGAAAGGGCTGGCGGGCAGGAAGCGGGAGAAGTTTTACTTTGTATCTCATTAATATTGGAGGCAAGCTTTTTTGTTGTTGTTGTTGTGTTTGATTGCTTTTGTTTTTTCAAGTGAAAAGTCAGGCTGAGTGTTTCTTTAACATGTTACAGTCAGTGTTCATATATAGTCATAATCCAGTGTAGCTGTGCAGTTACTAAGATGGGCATTTGTCCAGGAGCAGAAATAAATGCATACTGATACATTTGGGGTTTATGTGAAAAGGTACTGCCCCTTGTCTGTGCTAATCTAATCCTATGTCACCTGTAACTGGTGTAGTACCAGACCTAACTGTCATTTCTCCGTGCTATATACTCCAGGATGTGTATTAACACTAGGAAGATGAGCCCACAATTCCAATAGGGGCATCTAAAAAGGACAAAGAAGTAGAAAGGTTTCTTTTCTTTTTATCCAAAATAATGATGGTAATAAGTGGGATGTTATTAAAGCCAGTTACCCCCAAAACACCATGCATCCTAATAAATAATTCTTACTTCTATTCTTCCATTATCTTCAGTGATCCACACCATAACAACATGTGAGACTATAACAGCTTAGCCAGGTGCATAAATTACTATCCTTCAACAGACACTATATGATTTTTTCTTCCTCCACCAAGAGAAATTATATTACTGCCTGAACAATGTCAGGATGGATCATTTGACTCAATCTGACCAATGGCATGTGGGCAAAAGTAACACTTTTTTTTTGACAACAGTGCAGTTTAAACAACACTATGTACTAGCATCCACCAACCCTCGAGGCACACTTGACTTAGAGTTACATCCTGGTCACAGCTGTATCGCACTACTTTCAATGTGATCAAGCTGCAGGTAGTAGCAAAATACGTCCCTGAGGCTTGAACACTTTAAAACACATCTCTGGTTATGAAAAAATAATCTTGTTAAAGCTAATAGAGATACTGAAAGATAGAAGCAAGACTTTTCACAATGATAAGAAAGAAAAGAAATGGCTGAAATTGGCTGGTTTGTGTGTGGTAATGAAACTGAAGAGAATCCATCAAGACAACAAGCCATGCTTTGTAGTAAGGAAATATGCAGTTCACTGCACTAAGTCCTTTGTGTATTTGGAACTCAGTGTATTTTGTATTTGGAGTTTGTTGTCATTTGCTAGAAATGTGAAGATAGGAAAAGAATGAACAAGTTCAGACAAGAGCCAAACTACTCATAAGTGGAGTAAAACATACGGAGTCTTGGGAAATTTGTAGGATCATAAAGGAGGCTTTCTGTATTTAGTCGGTCGTAAACTTGATGGAAGAGAAATTTCTTGGGCCGTAAATGTTGATAACAATTACGATACATCTTCAGAGCTAACCCGAACCCAACACAGGCTAACCAGGCATTTCCTTAGAGTCCTGTAAACTTTGATATTTCAATATTTTCTTTCAGTTGGATTTAAGACTGAGAAAAAGTAAGCAGGTCCTGGGTCCCTGGGAATTGCCCCAACATTGGTGAGTAAGTCTAAAGAAACATGACTCAAAAAGAATTTGCCATGACTAGGATTCCAGAAAATAAAAACAAATCTCAAAGGTAAGTTAGTGGTGCTACTGTTCAAGAGACTACTGAAACATGAATGGACACTTGTGCTACCAGTTGTATGAGTAAGAAAAAAGGTCTAGAAAGCACTTCAGGCATCCCTAATATTTCCAAACCAACAGCTTAAATCTCAAGCTTAACCAAAGCAAGCCAAACCATTTCACTTCTTCTCACATGATCATCCGAGGACACAAAAGCAGTATGCTTCATAATGGTATGAAACTTTCATCTTTTAGGCTGGAGGAATTTTATTGCTTTTGTTGAAAAAGCAAAGGCATATATTCTACACTGAGTTTCTGTACTTTTTTAATTGTGAGAAATGACAACATTGAAAAAAAAGAAAAATAAAACAGCCAGTTTAAACTCTCCTTCCACTCCTGCCCAAATCTCTGAGATCTATTAATTAGACCCCCTCACCCGGCGAAAGCACTTTCAGGAACTTATGTTGCATTGTGCTTCTGAAGGTCTCTACTGTTAGCTGGATTCTCAGAAGCCAAGATGAATGGCTGGGTGGCTGAGCAATGCTTTGAAAGGATATTGCTTTTATTTGTTTATATAACTGTGATTTTATTATTTCCTTGCTACAGAAGCAATAGAATACATTTTGCTGAATTGGTGAATGAAGGAAGGAGCTTGTGTTGGAAGCTGGCAGATGTTTTCACTATTCTGGGTCTCCACTCTGCTGTTCAATTGCTGAGTTTATAAAGCAAGTCTGGATGCTAAAAGGGAGGTGCTAGGGAGCCTCATAGCCTAATACACACAGTCCACTCAGGAGCGGATTGATGGGGAAATTAGGATGAGTTCCATTTGATTATACATACCTGTAGTCCCACCATTGTAGAGGCAGAAATAGCCAGATCATGAATTTAGAGCTAGACTGGGCTATGAAATCAGACTCCATTTCAAAACCAAAGCCAAACAGAAAACACTACAACAAATGGATGATGGCAAACCCAAATCTTTTTAGGTTAAACATCTGGCCATCACAGTTGTCAGCTTAATATAAACTTCCTGAATGGTTCTGAGTAGTTTTTGTTATAATGACACCTATATGTAAGTAATTTTTTAAGTAGTGGAGGAAAAGAAAAAGAAATTGCCATCCAAAAATTAAGCCACAGTGGCAGCCTCAGAATGTATATGGTTGGCAGACTCTTGAACACTAAGCCTAGGCAGAGGAGATGGCTAAGTGGCTAAGACCACTGACTGCTCTTCTAGAGGACTCCAGCTTAATACTAATACCCACGTGGTGGCTTACAACTGTGTGTAACACCAGTCCCAGGGAATTCTTCTGGCCTCTCTGGGCCTGGTACACATACATTCATGCTGACAAAACACCATATACATAAGTAATAAATAATAACATTTTGGAAAAAAATGAAGTGCTGAATCTTGGCCAAGAGAATCAATAAGAGCATCATGACATGCCTGAAGAGAGGGTACCAAGTCTAAGAAAGGTGCTTCTCCAAAGTCACATCCACAAAACCTCACAAGAGAATGTTGACCATTCTGCCCAAACATTGTCCAGAGTCCCCTAATTTCCACTGGGGAGTGGCATTACATTACAAATGATCAAGCAAAGTTCAGGTCTCGGAATCTGCTTGGTCCTTCATAGCTGATTAGGTAGCTAACTAGGTTTAATTATTGAGTTGTAGTCTAATCCTCCCAATAACATCATACACTGAGAATCTGGGTTTTCAGCAGTTTCTGTGGTTAAAGCAAATGCTACACAATAATTGACATGGTACAAAAAAAGAGATTGTATTGCCTGATTGTATTTCAAGATTTCAGAAGTTGTCTAGGTTCAACAACAGATGCACATTAGTAAGAAATTGAAGGTATTTGGGAATTAAATATAAATATTATATTTTAAACCAGCCCTTCTCAATCACAACAAAGGTCACAACCCTTTCACATCTATCACCTAGGGCCATTTGAAAACACAGATTTTACACTATGGTTCATAACGAAATTACAGTTATGAAGTAGCAACAAAATTACTTTGTGGTTGGTGGTCACAACAACATAAGACACTGCATTAAAGGCTCACAGAATTAGGAACATTGAGAACCACTGTTTTAAGCTGTTTATGTGCACTTTTTTAGTCTACCTGGTTAGGAGATGTAAGAGTTAATCGTAACAATCAGCTTGATGGAATTTAGGATCACCATGGCAATAAATCTCAGGATAGACTTGTGAAGAATTACCTAAGTTAGTTTAACTGAGGTCTGGAGAATCACTGTACATATGGAAGGCACTTTTCCCTATGAAAGGGGTTCTGGTATGAATATAGGAGAGAAAAACCAGCTAAGCTTACTTTTCTTGAATACTAATTGCTTCCTTCCTCACTTGGGACCAAACTTGACCAGCCACCTTCCTGTCCCTGTGGCCATACCTTCCCTGCCATGATGGATTGTGTCCCCCCAAAATGTAAACAAAAACAAACTCTTCCTTCCTTAGGTTATTTTTGTCAGGTATGTTGTCACAGTTAATGAGACAAGTAAATAACATACCAAATTATGAGGACAGAGTTTGCCACTTGCAATTGAATAGAATGAACTTCTAGATAATTCTTTTATCTGGTAAGCATTGGGGAAACACAGCAACTAAAGACACCATGGACTTATAAATTTTGGGAGTCTGTGGTCTAGCCTGAGTAAGGTTGATGGTAGAAGTCCATTGAACACAGACCACATCACATCCATGCTGGAGGAGAAAATCTTATTGTGAAGATCAGACCATTATGTTCTCTGATTTCTGCAATGGATTCACCTGTCTGTGACTCTGTTCATAGTTAATCTCCAACAATTCTCCAGATCAAAGAATCTTGCATATTAGAACATGGATGGTTAGAGCATGTCAGAGCTGTGCTATTAATTACGAATTTAGTACTCAAGTGTCTTTCTTATCACCTCTCACAGTATTCTGGATTTTTTTTTCCTTTTTTTTCCTTTTTTTTTTCTTTTTCTTTTTCTTTTTCTTTTTTTTTGTATTCTGGATTTTTAATAAAAATAATATGACAATATTGAGTCCCTTGCAGAATATGCCAGAGAGTTCATGGGTAGAAAGATGAAGAATATTTCTTAGTTTATATGGCAAAGACTTCAATTCTTGACTGCTGCCTTTATAACATGGTAATCGAAGAACCTCTTAGGCTTCATGGACACTGATGAACAGTGAACTTGCTCCAGAGACTACTTTCTGACTCTTTTATAATTTTAGTAACAGAGGAGAGAAGAATGCCTAGATCCAAATCTTGGTAACACCATCAAATTTGTGCCTTGGATCTAATTTGGTGTTACTCCTCTCCATATTTTTGTTGAAACTAGATCTCTCCCTGGTCAGAGGCTCACCAAGTAGGCTTGGTTGGCTTGCCAGCAAGCTCTATGGATCCTCCTATCCTCATACCTCAAGTTCTGGGATTGCAAATGTGTTTCAATACCTGGATTTTTGTCTTCTGTGGGACCTTGAGATTGAGATTGTACTTATGCTTGCAAGGGAAGTAATTTACCCACTGACCTTCTCTCCAGGTCCAAACTTACAGTTTTCCTAGCTGTATAGTATATATTGTTTTTATTACTTGGTTAAAATGGTTGTTGTCTATATTAAGGGAAATAATACAAGTTCTTAGAACATGTCTGACATAAATAAATCCAAAATAAAGGCCATTTCTTGTTTACCATCTTTATACCATCATTATTTCCATTATTGACCATAACTGCATTCACTTTTTAAGCTGCTATGTCTTCACCAGATGTACCTGCCATACTTAATGCTGAAGTGCAACTCGGATACTTCATGAAGTTCCTGATTGAAACCCAAGCTTATGAGTGTGTCAAAGGTTCCACTTTTCATCATTATCTGCATGGGCTTATGTAACTAGGAGAGGCATGTGACTCGTTGTGACCAGTTACAAAGGAGTGAAAGTGAAAGGAAGAGATTTGCACACATAATCTTCCAGTCTCTTCTTTTCTTATCTCAGCACACACAGAGAACTTTTATTCCGGGCAAAAAGCAATTTGGTAGGGATACATACATACATACATACATACATACATACATACATACATGTGTGGTGTCATATATAAGTCATATGTGACATATGACACACACACACACACATACACACACACACACACACACACACACACACACACACACACACACGTCAACTTGGATTCCTCTGAAATCCAATGGAGCAAACACCTATTGCTTATGAAAAGTATATCCTATGATTACTAAATAAGCACAATTTCATACCCACAGGAACTCTACACTATATTTTAACATGATGGGCCCATGTGACCTTCATTGGAAGGTAGTTTTTTTCCAAGATAGGATTTCTCTGTGTAGCCCTGGCTGTCCTGGACTGGCTTTGTAGACCAGGCTGGCCTCAAACTCAGAGATCCACCTGCCTCTGCTTCCTGGAGTGCTGGGATTAAAGGCCTGTGCCACCATGCCTGGCTGGAACATAATTCTTAATGGTGACTCAACATTCAGGAAAAAAAATGTTTACAAAAGTCTTTATAAATACTTGCTTGAACAATTGATTGTGTTATATATTTACATATTCTTTTTACTCACTTGACATCTAGTGGAGCTTAAGACAGACAACAGCAGGCTCCCTGGTCCACTACACATTTTACTCTTGTGCCTGGCATCCACTACATCTTTTCCTATAAGCTGGTACTTGGTACTGCATTTCACTTAGGAACTTGGTTGAAGCTCTTGTTCAGCACATGCACATATGCCTTCTCCATGTGGTACCAGTCTCCTACTATACATCAATAAAAACCCAATAGGCAATGAGTTTTTCAATAGTGAGTGATCTGGGATAGCCACAGCTGAACCTGAAAGTCATTCTATACTCTGGACTTAAAAATGTCTTAACCTTAACTCAGTTGCATTGCATTGTGTAAATAGACCTCGAAGATTTGTGTGTGTGTGTGTGTGTGTGTGTGTGTGTGTGTGTGTGTGTGTGTTGGGAGACATTTGTATTTCTCCTATCAGTCACTCCCTAAATAATGCTCCTTGAACACATGCAAGCTCACAAATTACATTTTTTGTAAACAATAGGTATGTCTTGTTCTAAGTGGACATCTACACTAATGCTCACTCTTTATTATCCCAGTTGTATGTTCACTCATAACTGCTGGGTGGTAAAGGTTAGGAGAGATGCACACCTTTCAGTTTTCCCTGTGTTTCGCACGCTATCTAGACTATACATGTTCCAGCAATGGGGCAGAGGGTTCTAAGAGCGTAAAGTAAGATTATTCTGACAGCAATTTAAAACATCAGCTAAAATATTTCCTCTAAAACTATCACATTTTTAAGACTACATTTACCTAAAAACTGGTAGTGTAAAACTGTTAAATACAAGCCATGTTTCATCGTGTCTTGAAAAGTCTGCCTATGCTGCTGCCTATCCTCAGATATTTCTTCTTTCTCGTTTGTGTTTTATTTTCTTACTGTATCCTAGGCTGGCCTGGAACTCATGACCTCATAAGCAAGCCTGGCCTCAAACATGTTCTTCTCTGGCCTTAGCCTAAGAATCAATATTTAAATTTTTTTAATTAAAAAGGACATTCATCAAATAATAAATTTGATCATTATAATCAGAAAAGCAATGAGTGGCAGCACAGGCAAGGTTGGGGGATGACAGGAGACAAGGTAGAGTTTTTCTTGGAACAAACTCTCCAGTTCTGCCTGTAGAGTGCTGTGCCAAAATCAAGTGAAGTTTTTAAGTGCTTGTTTGCACTTGTCATTCTTTGAGATATTTGATATGAACTAGATAATAGTAAATTTAACAGCATTGGAAAGACTATAAGAACGTGTCCTAGATCCTAAAATTCTGAAAGAAAAGGAGCATAAATTTAACATGAAATAATTCAACTGAAAAACGAACCAGACTTAAAGAAACTCACATTTAATAAATAAAATTTACATTTTGAGATACATCATTTGGAAAGGTTTTTAAAGTTAATATTATAAAAATACAGTCTCCAAATAAAAATATTGGCATTGGCCAATGATGGAGCCATTACCTATCTGTATGTATTTTATTTTCAAAAATCCTATACATTTTAATGCAATTAGCTAAAGTTGAACAAAAGATAATATAGAACAATGTTTTATTTCCACATCATCACTTTGTCATTGTACAGGATTCTCATTTAGAGAACCTTGCTGACAGCCTTCCTGGAATGTCACACTGGCATTCTGCACCAGAGCGTATAATTCTGCTAGGATACTGCTGTTTTTCTACAAGAATGGCTTCTTCCTCAGGAGAGAACTTCAGGTGTGTGCTAATCAGCTTCATGGTGCAAAAGATATTGGCCACAGTCAACAACACCCCGGATTCATTGACGCCCCTCCTCTATTTGCGAAAGTGACTTAAGGCAGAAAGTGGAAATATGCCCTGAACTACTCATAACTCTTGCTATTTCCTATCTGCTTTTCTATCGCTCTACACACACACACACACACACACACACACACTTCAAAATGAGAGAAAAGACTGTTACATTTTATTAAAACACATCATCTGTCTATATTTGTTACTTGTTTTATTCCCCCCACCCCTGCAGGAAGGCTAGCACTGGAATTCCATGTTCCTACAATCTGGCTGAAAACATTTATTTCTAGGTGGCCTAGATTTCTTCCACTGCTCTTTCCCGCAACAGCTGTGTGTCAAGCAAGGAACAGAATAGGGACAAACATTCATTTGGCCAAGGTAGGCCATATCCCCAAAATGTCTTGGAGCTCAATTTGAAGATGGCAACTGACCCAGGTATAACAGTTTAAGAGCATTTTATATTAAGATCCATATTCGGAAGTTTTCTACATTAGGTTACAAGCAGGACTGAAGTCTCTAGGGTACATTTATATATGTTATCCGCTCAGAACAAATTCCATCTCCTAAGGCAGACAAGTTAACCAGAAATCTTCAACATGCTTGTCTTCTGTTACGCTCTTTCCCTCAGGTGATATTTCTATTCTCAAAAATATATATATTTTGCCTTTTACTTCACTGGAGGACATGCCTAATACTAGAGTTATAGTTCAAATACAGACACCAGTGTTGAAATGTCCTCCATGTTTTTAACATGTTTTCTTTTTGCTGCTACAGAATGTTTGCTTTGTATGCATAACCATAACAATAAGCATCAATGACTTAAATATGTGTTCGGAGGCTTTCAGAGCCCGGTTGAGTGGCTTAATGCTTATGATGTTTCAAACTAGGGACAATTCTTCATTATACCTGATGATATGTTTCCTGGGATCAAGTCCAAATCACTCCTTGGAAGGGACTGTGCACCAGCTCTTGACATAGTTTTGTTTATCAAAAGGTTGATAGGTGACATCCTTTAAAATAACCATTCACGGCCCTCACATTGGACGCATTTACTCCTTTGCTTATTTTCCACCGACCTCCAGTCTTTGATGCTGATCATTTTTGTTGGCCCATTAATTGCATTTTTTTCTTTGTTAAATACAATCCTTGAATGCTCATGTTGAGTTGCCAGAAACTGATGAGAGGAATGGCACCAGAGAGAAGCCACTGCTTTTCTTGGCCATGGGTTGTTTCCAGTCTGAACAATGCCTTTGTTCCTCATAGCTTTCAGCAACTTCATATTGTGAGCAGGAGCTGGCTGAGGTCAATGAAGCAATGGCAAAGGCTGCAGATCTCTTGTAGGCAGTCGTGAAATGCGAGGTGAATTATGAAAGCAGAAAGGTATAAAAAGATGTCTAGGTCAAAAAAAAAAAAAACTTCAGCATACTGCTGAAGTATGCTCTAAAACTTAAGCGATTCTGTCAGCAGTGTGGCCTTTCTTCCGAGGGATCTATTCTATATGAAGAGTGAAAAGGGGGGGGGAATAAAAAATGTTGGGCTACCAGTTGATATAAAAATACAAAAAAATGCACATTTTTATAAGAATACAAGCATCTTAAGGTATTGTATTTTCAATACTGCAAAATTCTTACCATTCTAAGTTTCTTTTCTTTTTATAAGCCATTATTGAAACAGATGAAGATTTCCTTTTAAAAGATTTTATTTTATCTTTGATTATGCGTATTTAAATTTGAGTATGTGCATATGAGTGCAGGTGCCAACAGAAGCCAGAATGGGAGGTCAGATCCCCTGGAGTTAGTGTTACAGCAGTTGTAAGCCACTTGAGAAGGATTCTCCAGAAGAGCAGTGAGCATTATTTTAATGATAATTATTCAAAGTTAGTATTTTACAGGTTGGAAGCATTAAAATGGGGTCAGTTCTACTGTTCGAGAAGCATGACTGACAAAATAAAATAAACCTGTGAAACCTAAACATCACGTGTTATAAATAAGGATGTTCCTTCCTCTAAGCTTCCACGAAGCTGTGGGAGATAAGTCTTTAGAAAAAAGATCTGGGAAGGGGGGACTGGGTTTCAGCTCAGTGGTAAAGCACTTGCCTAGCAAGCGCAGGGCCCTGGATTTGGTCCTCAGCTTCAGAAGCAAAACAAAACAAAACAAGGCTAAACAAAACAGGACAGGACAAAAAAATATCCAGGCCTTAATAAAATTCAAAGATATAGAGAGTTCTATTGAAAAACAGCCAAGGCCTAAGAAAACTCCTTATTGGATTCTATTTTTCTTTTTCCTTACATTATTCTTTTTTACATATACAATTATATTATTAAACATATAAAACTGCCCACAGCAAGAAGAACCATGAAACAATCAGGAATTATATAAATGTTACATTCATAGTGTTTTGGCTATTTGTATTTGGCCGACTTGAAGAAAATATCTTTCCTATCTTGGCGCATCTAACATTCTGAATGTAAATCAAAATCTATCATATCTCATCTCTATCAACTAAAAACATCTATCTAGACCTAAAAACATCTTAACCCCTAAACAACTAAGCTGAATTGTAAAACAAAACTATCTGTTCTTCAACCCCATTAGAGACTTGAGAGGAATATAGACAGCCAAGTGCAGGTTCTATTTTTCAAAGTCCTGAAAAGAGATAGATTTTTGCTCCAATTCCAATTTTCAAGCTTCATTAGTATTCTATACTTTTTTTTACCATACCAAGACATTGATTTAAATTTTTTTTTTAATTCTTAGAGATCTCTTCATTTCATGAGTCTAGCTGGTCTTTCGTTTGCATTGGACTGCTTTCATAACTCCTAGAGTAATAATATATAACCCCTCATCACATGGTAGAGCATCAGAAAGAGATTATAACTTCGCCTCTCAGCCTTCTGCTATGCCCCACATACCTGATGATCTAGCAGATCTACAGGCTTCCTCCACCACTCCATCCCTTTGGCTCAGCCACCAACTCACACAGGCGTTCCCAGGGAAACTGTTGACCACTCCGGAAGGCGAGTCAGGTAGGCAGTCTTCACTCTCCTTCATTTACTCCCATCCCTAGCCTGTAGGCTTACCCCAGCTTTGTAACAGACCATCTGCTGTGGCCTCTCACTCTTTTCTGCTCCTATACCTAAGGGTCTGTACAGATCATGATGACAAATGTTCCCACTTCTAGTCCGTCACAGGGTTTCTCTGTGTAGCCTTCTCTGCCCTGGACTCACTTTGCAGACCAGGCTGGACTCGAACTCACAGTTATCACCTGTCTCTGCCTCCCTGAGCACTGCCATCATCATTTCTTAGTGTTAGCTACCAATACCTAGAAAAAAATTCTTCTGTGAACAAATACCGAGGTTCACAGCTGGACACTGTGCAGAGAGTGGGTGACCTTGACCTTGGGATCTTTAGTCCTAAATGGATTAAATTCTTCTCTTCAGGTCTCAGGGGACCCTGCAGAAAAGGAGGGAGAAAGATTGTAAGAGCCAGAAGAGATGGAGGACACCAAGGAAATGAGGCCTTCTAAACACAGCAGGGCCAATAGCAGTCATATGAACTCAGCAGTTAGCAGAAGTGGACATAGTCCTAATCAAAAAGCTTTCTCCAATTGATAACCACTTGGTGTTTTTTTTTTTTTCCTAAATTTGTTTATTCACTTTACATCCTGGTGGATCCATCCATTCACACCTCCAAGTCCCACCCTTCCTTCCTCTCTCCCATTCCTCCTCCTCTACTCCTCCGGAAAGAGGAACCTCCCCATACTCACCCACCCCAGCTCACCAAGTCACATCAGGATTGAGGGTGTCCTCTAGTGGCCTGGCAAGGCAGTCCCTCCAGGGGCAATGATCAAAAACCTGGCAATCAAGTCCATGTTAAAGATATCCCTGCTCCCATTATTAGAGGACCTACATGAAGCCTGAGCTGCCCATTGGCTACATCTGTGTAGGGGGCCTAGGTCAAGCTCATGTGTGGATTTTGATTGGTGCTTCAGTCTCAGCAAACTCCTCTGGGCCCTGGTTAGTTGGCTCTGTTGGTCTTCTAGTGGAGATCCTATTACCTCCAGACCCTTTTCTCTTTGCCCCCGTTCTTCAACAGGACTTCCTCTGTATCACCCAATGTTTTACTGTGAGTCTCAGTATTTGTTGAAGCACTGCTAGGTGAAGCTTCTCAGAGGACAACTTTGCTAGGCTCCTGTCTGCAAGCATAGCAGAGTATTGTCAATAGTATCGGGGGCTCCCTCTCATTGGGTGGGTCTTGGGTTGGGTCCAGCATTGGTTGGACATTCCTTCCATCTCTGTTCTGTCTGCTCTATCATTATCCCCGCAATCTTGTAGGCAGGACAAACTTTCAGTCAAAGTTTTTTTTTTTGTGGTGGGTTGGTGTTCTCCTCCCTCTACTAGGAGTCTTATCTAGGTGGGGCAAGTCCTCTTCAGTCTCTATGGCCCCTGTTAATAGGAGTCTCTGCAAGAGTCTTCTTCATCTCCTCCCAGGAAACTACCCAGACTTACATCTCCAGCTCATTACAGAGATGCCCCTGCCCATAATGTCTCTTTTCTTTACAGGTCTTCCCATCCCTGTTCTCCCAAGGTCTGATCTCCACCTTCACATCTCTCTATTCTTCCTCTCTTGTTCCCTTTCTTCAACCACTACCTCTATCTATTCTAATTTTCCTACTGAGTGAGATTTCAGCATCCTCTGTTGCATCCTCTATGTTATCTTCTTTGGGTCTGTGCATTGTAGTATGCTAATCCTGTACTATATGGCTAAAATCCACTTATAAGTGAGTACATACCATGTGTATCCTTCTGTGACTTGATTACCTCACGTAGGATAATCCTTTCTAGTCCCATCTATTTGTATGCAAATTTCATGATTTATTGTTTTTAATAGCTGAGTAGTATTCCACTGTGTAAATGTCCCACAGTTTCATTATCTTTGGTTCTTTGGTTAAGGACATCTAGGTTGTTTCCAGGTTTTGGCTATTACAATTAAAGCTGCTATGAACATTTTTGAGCAAGTGTCTTTGTATGATGAGGAATCTTTTGGATATATACCCAGTAGTGGTATAGCTGTGTTTTTTGGTAGAGCTACTCCCAATTTTCTGAGGAAGTGCCAGATTGATTTCGAAAGTGGTTGTACAAGTTTGCACTCACAGTAGCAATGAAGGAGTATTCCCCTTTCTCCAAATCATAGGCAGCTAGTGCTGCCACTTAAATTTTTGATCTTAGCCATTCTGACAGGTGTAAGCTGGAATCTCAGTTGTTTTGATTTGCATTTCTCCCTGATGACTAAGGACACTGAACATTTCTTTAAGTGCTTCTCTGTCATTCAATGTTCTTCTGTTGAGAATTCTCTGTTTAGGTCTGTGCCCCATTTTTTAACTGGGAAGTTTTTGTGAAACAATCTCACCAGGGATACAAACAACTTTTAAAGACAGGTTCCATGTCTAGCAGTAGATGGCCAACACAAAACAAACTCAATGGCATCTTTGGAGGTTGCTTATCTCATGGTTAGTCAGATCTTTTTTTTCTTAACTTTACAAATCCTCTGCTTATATTTTATGGCTTCTGGTTTTTATATTCCTTTGTGTCTATATGCATTTTTAATGATTTTCTTCAGCTTTTTTGTTTGTTTGTTCGTTTTGTCTTGTTGCAACTTGGTTTTATTTTATACTATTTGATGTTATTATTATTCTTAGATGCCCATTTGTTTTTTAATGAGAGACAGGTGAGGAAGTCTTGGAGTAGTTGGGGGAGGGGAAATCATAAGCAGATTATAGTCTATGAAAAGAAAATTCAATGCAAAGGGGAAAAAAGGACTTCTGTCCTTTCCGGTATCAATATGTGAGTAAATACTTTTGACCTAAACTTTATGGCCCTCACGACTCTTAAATAGTAGAACAATTAAGATACATCATTTATTTACCAGCCTGACAATATCAACAACATAATTTGTGATTTTTTAATAAGATATATTTTCTAGTAAGTGGGAAACACTGAACAAATATGTACTAAACTATGAGGTAAAATAATGGATTTCCAGAGTCTCAGCTACCTGGAAGAATGGGGCGAGACGTTGCTTTGTGCCAACCCAGGTTACACGGAAAAAGACTTCTGAGTGTGAACACAGGAAGAAACACAGGTGTAAATACCCTGAAGTATCTGAGAAAAGACGAGGATGCAACAGCATGTTATTTTCATGTTCCTACAAGTAGAAATAAAACACCAAGAGAATCAAGTTATGTCTGTGAGGGAAATCCAATAACTTTTAGCCAGTAAATCCACTAAGTTATGAAGGTGGTAAATAGCCTTTTACTTTAAGAAAACACCAACAGGTCTTAAAAGGACAGGGCACCTGCAGATGCCTTGGTGCCCCCTATTCCCTGCTTGTTTCTTTGTTGTCACCAAGGTGCTGTGTGCTGCAGTTTACTGCTGTCTGCTTCTGAGAGGTGATGGCTACATTTTAAGGCTTTTTTTTTGTGTGTGAGCCAGATGCTTAGCTGATCCATTTATTAAAATATTACATTGAAAATTACAATTAAAGTCAATAAAACACTTACTGTTCACGTCTGAGGACCTGAGTACAAATTCCTTGACCTCACACAAAGCCTGGTTCTGTAGCACATCTGTAATCTACGGATTCCTAGTAGTGAGGTAGGAAGTGGAGATTGGAAAACTCATAGGCAAGATACTTGGTGTACACTGAAGGCAGGGGTGAGCAGCAAAGAGATCTCATATACACAACACACACGCACACAAACATACGCACACACACCTCTCAAACAAATTAAAACATAATAACTAATTTGTTTAAAACAGTTGTTAAAATGTAACAACTAATTTAAATTCACCTATTTTTATTGTTCCCTTCTTTTCATTATCCACTTAGAAGTAACTTATTTCTGTGAAGAATGTCCTGTCCATTGGGTAGATCTGGGTAGGGGTTTGAAATTTACTGCATGTATTGTCCTTGGCTGATGCCATAGTTTGAGCAGGACCCCTGGGCCCAGATCTGCCCGTCATTATGTTCTTCTTGTAGGTTTCTAGGACCCTCTGGATCCCTCTATTTCCCTATTCTCCCATGCTTCTCTCATCTAGAGTCCCAATAGGATGTCTGACTTTCACATGAACTCTGGTGTCCGATATTTGACTATGTCCCTTGGGTGGGAAGGCCTAGTGGCACTGAGAGGAAGGATAGCAGGCTACCAAGAAGAGACCTGATACCCTATGAGCATTTACAGAGGAAGGAGGTCCCCCTCAGTCACAGTCATAGGGGAAAGGAGTAAGAGGAAAATGGGAAGTAGGGAGGAATGGGAAGATACAGGGGTGGGATAACAATTGAGATGTAATATGAATAAATTAATAAAATATATATTTAAAAAAGAGTTCATCCAAAAAAAAGAAGAAGGAGGAGGAGGAGGAGGAGGAGAAGGAGAAGGAGAAGAAGAAGAAGAAGAAGAAGAAGAAGAAGAAGAAGAAGAAGAAGAAAAAGAGGAAGATGAAGAAGAAGAAGAAGAAGAAGAAGAAGAAGAAGAAGAAGAAGAAGAAGAAGAAGAAGTAACTTGTTTCTTCTTGTGCAGTGAAAATGTTGTAGCAGTTGACACGTTCATACACCTCTTCCCAAGTCCATAGTCAGGTCATGGAGGAGGTATCTGTAAGCCACAGTGGGATGGGAGTATTTTCTGAAAACAGGCAAACAGGAGAAACCATGAAACTCATCACCCCAGACAACTTGTAATGAAATTCTTCCTAGCATGTCCCTGAGCCATGTTTGTGTTTGATGTGACCTAGAATATAATGGCAGTAATCTGTGGAGGATAAATTGCACTTTCTCCGACCCCAACTGGATTATTGCGTTCCTTATTCGTAATGTGACTACTTTAAAATGTTCTACTGCTAAAGGCCACAGTTAGGAAGATGCTGTCATTTAAAAGGTTACCTAAATCCAGCCAGTGCGGATGGGGCAAAAGCAGCATCCTCACAGAGATGCAGGACCTCTCTTGCTCCTTTCAATGCCATGAGCAGACTGTACAGCTGCTGGTGTTCTCGCAGCCAGTGCAATTCAGCAGGCCAGTCATTCAGACTTTATGAGACAAACAGATGGAGAGTTTCCAAGCCAGACTTTCTGAATCATAACCTGCCCCTCTCAGGAGACACCTGAGGTGGAACACAAGGATCCATCCCAGGAAGACATACAGGAAGAGGTTGTGCTATAAAGGGTGTTCTTAAATAACCTCCCTGCACCTGTGTACAATGTTAAAACGTACCTAAGCTTTGTGTTTTACATCCCAAAGATCAGAACCCCTTTTAATCTTTTATTTTTTATTTCATGGTAGTATAAGTCTTTATACATTTATTCTAATGAGAGTCATGTATTTATGATTTTGTAAATTGTCTCCTACAACTAAATAGCTTAGTTGTTGTCTGTAAAGTTTATATTCTGAAACCATGCCTATCATTTCAAGAGCCTCAGAAATTAAAGAAAACACTGGAGAAAATCAGAAACTTCTCATCACAAGGTGCATGGTGAGATACTTACTTTGTTCAATGCAAAAAGACCAACACCTCCAAAGATGGAACCGTGAATGGGGAGAAGTAGATATCTAGGACATTAAAACTCAATTAAGCTCTACATATGTATTTCCTTGAGTGGGAAATGTTATTTTTTTTCATAAATCCAAGCATATCAGCTAAGCAGTTATTTTAAAGATGCAGAAGGTTTAGTTCAGACTGAAAATAATTAGAATGTTCCATACGTGAGCTGGCCCTGAATTCCAACTCTTGAGATGAAATAGGGATCCAAATAAAATAAGATAATCTGGCTCAAGATTTATAACATCATGCCAAAGTTCCATCTTTAACTGTTTTAAAAATACATATACTTTTTAGTGGCCAAAGGAAAAAACACAATCACATTATTTTCTAATGAGAACAATGGTCCATGTCTTTCTCTGAAGTGAGATTAATTTTATTTTTCTTCTGGCTAAATTCCCTCTAAAGGATTACAATTTGCAAACCTAAATAATCGAGAACTTGTTCAACGTTTTTTTTTTCAGTGTTCTAAATTCACAAACCTCCCCCCCTCCACTCACTTGCACTGATTTGCCTTTCCCATTTGCTCTATTTGATAATATTCACAGAGACCAATAACAAGAGGTTGGCACATACATAAGAAAGAAGCCTAACCTGCCCCATTGGCTCACATAGTCAACTAGACTAAGATTTGACCTCTGAGAATGTAATACTTTATCTATAGCGTGCGCCTTTTAAACAGCAACGCATAAGCTATAAAGCCTGAGGTGTTTTCCCCAAATATATATTTACTATGATCTGAATCTGAAACATCCCACTGGCTTATGTGTTTGAACTCCACCTGACAGTGCCATTTTAGGAGGCTGTGAAACCTTCAGGAGGTGGGTGGGACCTCCCTTCCAGAAATAGGTCATGCATGAGGAAGCTTGGCCCCTGGCTCAGTGACACTTTGCCCCCTCTTGCCTCTCTATCACGCCTTTGCCACGTGCTCCTACAACCACGGACTTAAACATGTCACTTCAGCCATGATGAGCCGATAAACTCTTAAATCATGAACCAGAATAGACATTTCCTGCTTTAAGTTGTTCGTCTTAAGAGCTTCGTCAGGGACAGTAAAAGTAACAAGTATATTACTTAACTGGTTTTACATTTACTTATTATGTGGGCATGCCATGGTGCACATGAGGAAAACTTGAAGGGTCAGCTTTCTCCTTCCACCATGTGGATGCCAGGGATTTGAACGTAGTCATCAGGCTTGGTGGCAAGAGCATATTGAGACATCTACTGGCCTATTCTCTCTGTCTCTGTCTCTCTGTCTCTGTCTCTCTATCTCTGTCTCTGTCTCTCTGTCTCTCTCTGTCTCTCTGTCTCTGTCTCTGTCTCTGTCTCTCTCTCTTCTCCCTCTCTCTCCCTCTCTCATTCTTGTTTCAAATATGACATTTTACTGTCCTTACTCTTCATCAATTACTTCCTTCCAGCTCAGGCCAAGTGTAGGGTCTTTAAGGAATAAGATGGGGAAAGAAAGAAAGGATTAGGAAAAGGACGACCTGTAGGGCACTCCTGTGGATGGCAGGCTTTGCCAGTGTGCTATAGGACATTGTGAGCTTTCTGACGCTCTGACTGGGCCAAGAAAACAGCAGGTATTAGAGAAAAGGAGAGGGAATTAACTAATCTTCTCTGTTACCCAGATTTCTAGTTCCTGAAGTATTTGAAGAATATTAGTTGTAGTGGAGTTTCTATATTTTACTTTTTTTTTAAATTGGGGGCTGAGAAATCTGGGAACCAATTCTAAGCCTCCTTATTCCCAGACTAGCAAGCATTCCATGTCTAAACATTCCTTCAAGCCCAGCAGTAGCACTTTCCATTCTGAACAAGAACCCCAGACAAAAAGTCAGGAGATTAGGATACTTCAAGGATACCATATGTTATTAATAAAACAATATATTGACTTAAAAGCTGTGCCATATGAAACATAGAACAAAACAAAGATTTCCCATAGAATAATAAAAGAATCCAAATAACGGCTATTTATAATAGTTTTGATACCAATGAAAAATAATTTCACTATGAACTATCTACTGAGATTTTCTTGATAATCACCTTAGGCTCACAGTTTCTGGCCAGAGATAGAATGCTATAGTTCTTCTGTTTATAATTGTATGTAATCTTAATTATTCGAATTATCACTTAAAAATAAACAGAAAAAAACATTTCTCGAGATGTAGCTAGTCACATAAAGTGAATATGTAAAACCAACATGTGATCTAAACCAAATTTGTCCCTATAAGAAACTTCATGGTGGGGCATTTTGGGACCCTGCTAGATAAGGTTGAAATCTGACTTCTCCAGGCAGCCATTTTGTGCTCAGTCAATGAAAACAGACTCCCTTTCTCATCAGGGTTCTCACTCCACCTGATCTAGTAACCCCAGATCTTGTAAAGAGTGTCACATAGCCCTCAGGTAAGATGGCAAGCCTCACCATTTCCTGATTAGGAACTTCTTTCAGAAGCACAGGGAATTCCTGGCAGTACCCCCACCTTAAGCTGAGGAGATCCTAGCCTGCAGCAAATCACCTTTAATTGTACCTAGAAGTCATACCCTCACACATAGGATAATTAAGCACTGTTTTCTCCTTCTAGTGATAGGAGCCCTATGTTACTGCCCTGCTGTATGTAGAATAAGTATCCTGGTACCCTTAGCCCTAGTGAATGAGACACATTCACCCTCAAAACCCCTCCCCACTGCCCAAGGTATATAAATAAAGGCTGGCTGAGTGCTTGCTTGCTCTCTTGCTCTCCATTTCTCCACCATGACAGTCTGAGACTCCATTCATTTGGAAGTGGGGGTGGGGTGGGGTGGGACACCCACTGCTGGACACCCAAATGGCCAGGCGGCAATAGCAAAACTACCTGCTCCACCACCTCCAATAGCTGGGTGCTGACCCTCAGTGAGATTGAGAACCTGGCCTAATGCCCAGGTGATGGGCCTCACCCTAAAGTGCCCTAGGTGCCTCTGAGCAAGAAACTGGCCCTTGAGACTTTTAATCTTGTCCAGAGGCAAGCAGTGCCTGGAATGGCCTGCAGGACGTGGGACCCAGGCCACCAACCCATTGGAGCCTGAAAAACAGGGCAGTCACAAAAATGACAATAATTCACCTAGACCAGCGGTTCTCAACCTGTGGGTCGCCACTCCTTTGGCAAAACTTTATCTCCAAAATATTTACATCACAATTCATAAAAACACCAAAATTACAGTTGTATGGAATAGCAACAGAAATAATTATATGGTTGGGGGTCACAACAACTTGAAAAATGTATTATAGGATCAAAAAAATTAGGAAAATTGAGAACCACTGACTCAGATAAAAAAACTAAGAGTAAAAAGATAACTTAAGACTTGATACCCTATGAACATATACAGGGGGAGGTAATCCACCTCAGGAACAGTCATAGGGGAGGGGAATAAGGGGAAAATGGGAGGGAGGGAAGAATGGGAGGATACAAGGGATGGGATAACCATTGAGATGTAACAAGAATAAATTAATAAAAAAGAAAAAAAAGAAAAGAACATGTGATGCATAAAAGAATAAAATGACAAACGTTAAAAAAAAAGATTGGGAGAAAAATTCTTGAATATAGAAGCTTGCATTTCAAAATCAAACCATTTTCCTTATATTTTTATGATTCCATATATACAATGGCATGATAATTATTTTCTATAGGAGTATTTTGTTGAGTGTTTCTATTTGCAGTGTTTGAAAATGACTAGGAAATGATCAGTATTTATTTTGTGCTTAAGTCCTCTCTACTTATTAAGTACTTCCAGAGCCCTTATGAATTAGAAGTGTTTAGAAAGCACATTAAATCATATCTAATTAGTTCAGTACTTATGGGCCTATATCAGCATTTTAATGATCTTCCATTTCTAGAAAACTAAAACATGGCTAGACGATATTATGGCTCTTGGGTGGCAAACCTGAATTATAGGGAAGAAAATAACATCTTAGTGTCTACAGCTGCTCACAAATCTATTATGGCCTGACTTAGTGAGGTAATGCACAGTATGAATTCACTTTTAAATGTAAAGTACACCATTTTACCTGTAAATGCTCAAAATGAAAAATGAGAAATAATCACAGTAATGATATTTAAATTATATTTTGCATGGATTTATTAAAAATACATGGCCAATTATATGTATGTATCATATGTATTTATGTGTTTTTTTTTCCTTTTAAAATTTGTATTAGTTGACACATAGATACAGAAACTTAATAGACTTAGGAGTCCCATGTGATAGTTAGATATATGGTCAAAACTCTCAAAATTCTTTATTATTTAATAGCTAAGACTCCTAGAAGCAGGGACTGTGGAGACTGAAGAGAGCACCTTCTAACTAGACAGGACTCTTAGGGGGAGGGAAAGGAACATCAACCCACCCACAAAAGCTTCAACCCAAAATTTACACTGCCTACAAGATGTGCAGCAATAAATATAGAGCAGAGATTGAAGGAACGTCCAATCAATGCCTGCCTGAACCTGAGACCCAACTCATAAGGAGAGAGCCAACCCCTGACACTATTAGTGATACTCTAGTTTGTTTGCAGACAGTAGCCTAGCATCGCTGTCCTCTGAGAGGCTCCTCGCAGAAGCTGATCCAAACAGATGAGGAGACTGACAGCCAAACATTGGGTGATGCTTAGGAAAAAGTGCAAGGGGGTGGGGGTGGATAGAAGGACCTGAAGGTGACAGGAGCTCCGTAAGAAGACTAACAAAGCCAACTAACCGGGGCACAGAGGGGCTTGAAGAGACTGAAGTACCAGCCAAGAGTGTAAATTGACTGGACTTAGGCCCCCTACACAGATGTAAGAGATAGGCAGCTCAGACTTTACTGTGGTGCCCTAGTAACGGGAGCAGAGGCTATCTCTGACAGGGACTCTCCATTGCCTGCTTTTTGATCACTATGCGCTAGCAGGGCTGCCTTCCCAGGCTACAGGGGGAGAAGACTAATTCAGTCCTGATGAGACTTGACGAGCTGGGGTGGGTGGGTAGGGGGGGCTCCCCTTTTCTGAGGAATAGGCGAAGGGGATGGGGAAAAGAGGGGCGTTGGGAGAGGGGACTGGAAGGGGGAGGAGAGAAGGGACGGAGCTAAGACCAGGATGTAAAATGAATAAATAAATTAATTAATTTAAAAAAAGAAAGGAATAGCACGAATTAGCTACAATCCCCAGCCCTGAAAATAAGTGGAAGAGATTAGGATACCCAGAGTCTCCAAAAGGAGCAGACCGTAAGGTGGGGGCACTGCTTGGCTGCCATTGCTATCCTTGAGCCAAAGCAGGAAGTGGAAAAAGCTGAGTGATGAAGCCAGCTGCAGCGCTGGAGGTTGATGGCAGAGGAGAAAACAGGGGAGCAGAAGTTCTTTCTACTTCTTAGAATCCCTCGAGATTCTTTCCTAGGCTGAACTTAACGGGAAGCTACTGGCCAGGTCATTAAGCTAAATAATGTGCAGAATTTCAGTACCAGCTCCACAGGGCCCACTGTTGAAGGGTTAATTTAGAGCTCATTGAATAAGAGTCTAAAACCCTCAAGAAGCAGTGATTGGCAATGTGTGTTAATTGTGTTATTTAAATTTCATGTCAAATTGATGTGAGAAATGTAGCGGCAGTGTTGTATGGGGAAAAAAGCACCTTGTATCTTGCAGCCCATTAACAAATTTTAACTTAATTTTGATCATTGATTTTGGACAAATCTTTTAAAACTTTCTTAAACTTTACATTATTCACTGTAGTGCTTTATTTAACGACTGCCAATATAATTTAAGCTTTGTGGGTTTATTTGCATGATTTTTAGATGAGGGATTGGACACATTTTGTTTTTAGAACAGTGTATTATGGTTTAGAATTTACAAACAGAAGCTGAGACAACAGGCAAGGATATTAAGGAAAGTTGGATCAATCCACTTGTTTCCAGTCAGGTAAACTAAGAGGAAAGGTTTTCTTTAGTCATAGCGCATTGTAGGAAGAAATCCTTTCCATAGAGTTGTTCTTATAGAGAATGTAGGAAGAAGTAGAATTTTCTTTTTCTTGTACAAAATTATTGCATTTTTACTGAAGTGGGAGAAAATAAAATTAGTTTTCCCAGAGTCAGAAGAAGAACATTCTGAAGTATTGTCTTAACAATGCTTTTCCCCATGATAGCTTTGATATATTTGGGAAAACACACAATAGATATTAAAGAACTCAGTATTGAAACTACTGAATAATTAGTCTAGCACATACATAGAGGTTGAGTATTGGGTGCACTAATATCTGGAAACCCTGGCATTACTCGAAAATGGTCAAATAAGACCCAAAGTGACATGAACAACAACAACAACAACAACAAAATACTAGTTTCTGAAACAAAATAAAATGTGGTAAAGGAATAAAAATAATGAAAGTTGTGACTATGAAAAAAGAAAAAAAAAAGAAGAAAAGAAACAAAGTTGTGACTATGGACACAGAACAAAAGGACCTAAGGCAGACACTAAACTCCAATACTATGATTCTGGAATTTATTAAACAGAACAATGCACGGAACATTTGGAAGCAATCTGTGTGCTACATTATGCATTCGCGAGCTAGTTATTTGGATATTGTGGCTACTTTTGGTCACTGCACATTTTAAGAGATGTAGACAAACTGAAATTGCTCAGGGAAGCATGAGAGCAATGTGACGTACAGGTTAGATAATGGAGGCCTGGAGGAAATTTAAAGAATCCTGGAATCTAACACACAGAGAAAAGCCCCGAGGAACAGTCTGGTTGCCATGATTGGATGCATGAAGCATTTTCTAATATTAGAGTCAATTAATACTTCCCCCCTTGGCAATGGTACCTGGAATAAAAAAGGAGTTTAATAAAAGATCCTTTTATTTGTTTTTGAGTCTGCCTTTCTTTGTCGTGTGATGGGATTGCTAAAAAGTCATCTATGTAATCCTTGGGAGCACAAGTCTCTAGAAATTGGAAAGCAGCTCCCTGGATCTGTCTGAAAAGAGTATTCTCCTCGTAACAGATGGACTCCACAGATATCTTCTGGGTTTGGCTAGTATTAGAAACTAGATACTTAGTCATCTCTTACCAGGGTAAATAGTGAACTGGAAAGAAGAGATATCCAAGACCCCCAGAGTCTCAAGAAATACAAGATCTAACTAAGTCTACAAAGGCCTATAAACTACTGCTAAGACACTGCTGTAAATATTTTGAAAGTACTACTAGCCCAGTCTGGGTCATGGCTGCCAACAGCTGAAGGACATAATGACAAGTAGCTCGACTGTGTAATCCTTGCAATGGTGATTTCAAAATGCCATCCTTGGGAGGTGCAGGGCTCAGTGAGTTCCATGGTCATAGCTGTCCAGTTGTCAACAGAGACACCATGTGGTAGGGAAAAGCAATGGCAGCCAAGACAGTGAAACCAGCTGTCTTGCCTGTGTCTGGTACACACAGTGGCCTCAAAAAATTGGGGTTTTCTTGTAATCGGGGTATTTTGTATTGAAATGTAGGTATGAGTACATTTAGCCCAAGGTACAGTAGCCATGGAGAGGAACCACTGTTTTCAGAGTACATCTTAAAGACAAAGGAATGGATTAAATTCAGGTTGAACACATAATAATCTACAAATTACTCACAACAGTACCCTTCATATGCCTAGATTAGATCAAATCTCCCCATTTTCAACTCCCACAGCACTAGGAACTTCTATTTAGAATTAATTAGAAAATCTGTGTTTATTGCTGTATTGCTGGAAAGTGTGTCTCCCCTCCAAAATATGAATTTCATAAGCGTACACATTTCTCACCTTGTTCATTTGCTGTAAATTGAGGCCAAAGAGGCTGGACACATCATTTGGTACTCAGTCATAGTCAACCCTTGTCCAGGGACTGAAAGGCAGCCTTTATCCCATTTAATGGGAAAATTTAAAGAGTATTCCTATATCTATGAAAACGTACCCTCAGATATTGCTACTAGCATATTGTTATAAACTTTCAAAGAATTAGTAAAAATAAGAGCCAGCACCGGTTAGACACAGCTCTGTTAGGAAACAAAAATGAAAACAAAACAAAAAAAAGAGGTATCTTAGGGTTCTTTAGGGGATCAAAGATGATAGAATAGGTACGTCTACAAAGAGGTTTTGCTGGAGTGACTTACAGGCTGTGGTCCAGCTAGTCCAGCAATGGCTGTCTATTGATGGAAGGTGGAAGAATTCAGTAATTGTTTAGTCCACAAGGCTGAGCGTCTCAGCAGGTCTTGGGTATATGCCGGAATTCTGGAAATGAGGCTCTAATTCCTGTGAAGCAATGAAACTTGCCACCAAGAGTGAGAACAAGGAAGCAAAAAGAGCAAGCTTCCGTCTTCTTTCTTATTTATATAGGCGACCCACAGAAGGTGTGGCCCAGATTAAAGGTGCATTGTCCCATCTCAAAAAGTCTGGATTAAAAGTGTATCTTTCTACAAAAAAAAATAATAATAATAAATACTCACTTTGGTTTACCACTTCAGGTGATTTAATTAAGGAAAAAAATCCCTCCCTGGTGT
The DNA here is from genome assembly GCF_964271855.1 of Acomys minous. Taxonomy (NCBI): domain Eukaryota; kingdom Metazoa; phylum Chordata; class Mammalia; order Rodentia; family Muridae; genus Acomys; species Acomys minous. The sequence goes on along the minus strand of NC_140499.1, from coordinate 53,790,229 downwards.
GCCCAGCTGCTTGAGTCTTAGTTAATTCCAGATGTAGTCAAGTTCACAACCAAGAATAGTCACCACAGCAGGCATGGTTCCTATTTTTATTAGGTTAATATTCAAATCTTGATTCCAAATCCTAGTAAGGAAATTACAAAGGAAGTTACTGACTACTCTTGGGCATAAATGTAATTCAGTGTGTTTTTACAATGACATAAACTCCAATACCAGATGAGGTCTTTCCATATGCAACGTTGGTTTAACATTTACAAAAGTAGGTTATCACTGCAATTTACTACATGAAGAGGAAGAAAAAAAAAGAGGTGAGGAAAATGACATGATTACCTTGATAAGACTTAGAAAAATTATTTTAACAAATGTAATATTTATCCATGAAAAAAATGTCAAAATATTCAGTATATTTGAAAGAAAAGCATATTAAACTCCAGCCAAATAGATTTACATAAAATAACCTGTAAGATTTATAGAGAGAATGTTATAAATATAGAAAAATTTAACAGTTATAAAAAATGGAAAACTTTCCTCTTTACCAGTGAGTAACAATTAATTAATTAATTGGAATTTTAAAATTCAATTTCAATGTACATTCAATACTTTGCTTGGAACTACTGTAACTATAATAAGTAAAATAATGTAAGAAAAATGCACAGTAATCATAAGGAATGAAATAAGCAAAATCATTATTCATAAATATAATAACCATATGTCCAAAACATAAAGAACTTATTGTTATAATCAAATAGTGAATTTCTCAAGTACTGGATAGATATTCAGTATACAGAAATCATTCAAATTCCAGAAACAAGACACCAGAAGTAAAATGAAAAAAAAAGGAATATTATGTCATAATCAATAAATGTTAAATATCTGTAACCAAATGTATCAAAACCTATACACTAAGTACAGACATGATGTATACTTACCTGATGGTACAGAGTTTGAAGGCACAGTAATAAAATAAATCAATATCCCCCAAAGTGTACATAGATCCTATAAAACCACAACAAAAATCCCAAAGGGTCTATTTTCAACCTTAAATTAAAATTGATGACAGAGTGTTGTGGTGCACACCTTTAATTACAGCAGATGGGAGGCTGAGGCAGGCAAATCTCAGTGATTGTGAGGGCAGGGTGGTCTCCGTAGTGAGTTCCAAGACAGTTGGAACTATCAGACCTTATCTCAAGAAAAAAAAATAAGAAAAGATGACCCATTCTAAGGCATGTGCAGATGAGTTCAATTATCACCAAGGCAGTTAGACCCTACTAGACACCAAAAAGCATTCTAAAGAGATAGTAAATCAATTACTGTAATACTTGTGCAAAGATACACTAGTCAGGACCTTGGAACAGGATAGAATATCTAAAAAAAAAAAATACCCTTTCCTCACCTTATCGAACTATGATAAATGTTCTGGAGTATATAGCATCCATTTTGCTTATTCTCCTGCCTAAAACAATGTTGGTTGAAGCTGATCCGAAATTCTCCTTGAGGATTATTTCAGTTTACTTCCAAGTTAGCCTGTACCCATCACAAGGACAGAAAGACACAGCTTCTCACCAAGTCTAGACAACTCTGGAAGATTCCAAATCTACTCATGGAATCCAAAGAAGCTTTGTGAAGACGGCCTTTCCGAATAACTTCTTTCTCTGCCCAGTGCCACTTCTTGTCAGTCTTGTTTATACTTGTGGAATCCCAAAGGTACTTTATCAATGCCTGGCAAGCTCCTCTTTGTCTCAGAGACTGCTTCACATAAAAAGCAAAATTGCAGCTGTTGGTGCCAGGACTCTGCAAGAAGCAGATGCTAGAATGTGTTTCCAGAGCCAAGTCATCTGCTATCTGATGGAGGACAGCAGGCAACTGCAAGGTCAGCCACATAGTAGTTCCACTTGCATCTGTAGAGCCAGATGTGATGCTCTTCAACACAGTAAGGCGGCAGGTGCTTGATTTGTGGCCTTTGATTAATCGGTGCATTCTTTCCCATTCTTACCTACTAGGAGGGTCATGAAAGGCTTCCCATTAATTAGAATCATCAGAACATTCACAGACATTTGTGGTTTGTTGTTGGACAGTGTTAACTCTTTTGAACCATTTTATGACACAGTTCGAGAGGATCAACACCGATAGGTACAGAACAGAACAGAACAGAACAGAACAGAACAGAACAGAAATTAGACTGTGCAATTGTTTTGATCTTCTTACCTGAATTTTATGTAAAATGCATCTATCAGAAGTGACTTAAGGTTTGTGGTCTTGGCACCACTCAGATATTGCAAAAAAGCTTCACAGAATATCAGAATCAATCCCAAAATTGACATCTTCAAGGCTCAAAAGGTCCTTTATGCTTAGAGGTGATAGAAAGATGACTGTTTTCTTTATCTCCTATTAAAAAGGAAGGACAATCATGGGTAGATCCATTTGTGTTAAAGATATACTATGTGTTAAGCCTGGAAAAGGTGATTACCATTTTTACCATTGTTTCTTAAATCTTCAATTCCATGAGTAGGACCTGCAGCAGAAAGGGGTTCTTAAGAATATCCCATGTTCTTTAGATGTAGTCAATGATTTTTCACCCTTAAGCTAGTTAATGTAGAAGTAGTTAAAAAATACAGAGAAGAGTTTCTAAGCCTCAGAGGGGACAATAATACATGGAGCCACAAGGTTCTATAGCAAAGCATAAAATATTCTCTGGATTATTTTATGCCTTTGGAGAACACTCCCTGACCTGGTGTGTCAATATATTCTAGCATTGCAAACACGTGCTGGAGAATTGAAAAAGGTTATGTGGTAAGAACTGCTCACGATCAGCGAGGTTCTCCCCAATCAACCATGAAATGAAGTCTACTAACAACCTTCCAAGGATCAGAATTGGTACATCTTGCAGACCAAGTCTGTACGGGCATGTCTAAAAGCCAAAGCTGGCACGTGAGGGTTACGTTATGTTTTAGTTAGGGTTTCTATTGTCGTGATAAAACACCATAACCAGAAGGGAAGCAAGCTGTGGAGGGCAGGTTTGTTTGTTTGTTTGTTTGTTTGTTTGGCTTACGCTTCCAGACTATAGTTCATCACTGGAGGAAGTCTGGACAGGAATTCAAAGAGAGAAGGAACCTGGAGGCAGGAGCTGATGCAAAGGCCATGGAGGGGTGCCCATCACTGGCTTGCTTCCCATGGCTTTCTCAGCCTGATTCCTTACAGAACTCAGGACCACCAGGCCAGAGATGGCACCATCCACCATGGGCTGAATCCTCCCCCATCGATCATTAATTGTGACAATGCCTTACAGCTGTCTCTCGTGGGGGCATTTCTTCAACTGAGCCTCCTTCCTCTCTAATGACTCTCAGTTGTGTCAAGTTGACAGTACACCCCAGTTTTAGCCTGTATTGTCAGTTTGACACAGCCTGGAGTGGCCTGAGAAGGGAGTCTCAATTGGGTGATTGTCCTGATGAGACTGGTCTCTGGGCATGAATGTTGGAGATTGTCTTAATATTAACTGATATAGCATAGTCCAGACGACCTTCCTCCTAGGCAGGTGGTCCTAAACATTGGTCTGTAAGTGAGCCAGAAAAACAGCATTTCTGTGAGGGTTCTACTTCCAGTTTCTGCTCCAGTTTATTCCATAGTTTCATTTGGTAATGGATGATGACCTGGAAGTGTAAGCCAAGTAAATACTTTCCTTCTGTAGATTGTCTTTGATGATGGTGTTTGACCCAAAAGTAGAATAAAAGTAGAACAATGATATAGCTCAAAACCCCATGTTATCCATAACTTCTTTACAGTTATTCTCTCTCTCTCCTCTGACTCACTGCGAAAACAGTGGTCTAGAGGAGTAAAGGTCTCAAGGTTTATTCTGGGACAGGCTGGTCTGGAATGTGAAGGAAAATCATTCTAGTGGGCATAGCTTTGGGAAAGTACACACTTGTTAACTTTTTGTAAGAGAAAAAATAGCAGGGGGCTGGAGTTATGGCTCAGAGGTTAAGAACACTGGCTCTTCTTCCAGAAGTCCTGAGTTCCATTCCCAGCAACCACATGGTGGTTCATAACCATCTGTAATGAGATCTGGTGCCCTCTTCTGGTGGGCAGGCATACATGCAGGCAGAACATTGTATACATAATAAAGAAAGAAAGAAAAATAAATAAATAAATAAATAAATAAATAGCTAAAAGTGAGAAATCTGTGGACTGTCTTGGCCAGCTTGTCAGTGCTTTAGAGAAGAAAGAATAGAATTCAGAAAAGGCTCTGGAGTAGCATTTGAACTGGACCCACATAGATGGGGCACCATGTGTGAACTCTCTCTGTACCTCATGTGAGTTTTCATCAGAGAGCACCCATGAAGAAAGAGGAAACAAGCAGATGGGCACAGTTCTCCATCCAGTAAACTCTGGCCAGCTTCTGTCACTGTGACATCCAGAGTTGCACAGTGTATTCACAAAGGAAACAGTCCTGGAGGCTGGAACTGAATATGCCTTTGCCTAGTGGGTTTGGGCTCCATTGATCAGGATAGAATGACTCACTCTATCAAAGTCCTAATGTTTAAGAAACAGAACCCAAACTCATCATCTTTAGACCTCTTTCCTTTGAGGAGGTCCTACCTGTCACTATACTGAAGTTGGCTGCATAGAGAACCTGTCAAGAGGAAAGGACCATGGTGCTTTTGACAGGAAAACTACATGACAATAGCTTAGTTTTCCAGTATGTACGGCATTAGCAAACACCATTGGTGTGCATTTACAAAATATTTGGTCCAGTAGCACAGGATCCTTTCTAACACTACTGTAGATCATGTGAGTCAATCTATCACAGAGATGGTGGTGTTGTGGGGTCCACTTGTATTTAAGAATGCAGATGACAAAAATTTATTGGAATCAAGTCACTACCGATCAATCAGGGCCAGAGTATGGAGCTGAAATATGATGCAGCATATTTAAAGGATGAAATAATAAAGAGACAAGAAAAGGATGGGCTGTGGCATTGCCCAATCATATTTTGACATAAGGGGTTGAGCAAGGGAGTTTCCATCAATGAGGATAGGGGTAGGTTCCAGGGCCTGGGAACGTGAACTAAATTGGCTCTGCCAGCAAGATGGAGAAGTTGTCCTTGAAATGGCAGGACTCAGATATCTCTTTACAAGTTGTCCCTGAGATGTCTGCACTCAGACAACTGTATCCTTATAAGAGAAGCTGTTCAGCTATTGAGAGGTCTCCATCTCCTCCAGGATCTGGGACCTTGAATTTATTTCTCTCTATGGTTAAATGGAGCCTGAAAACAAAATGGAAGTAGTTAGAATAAGTTTCTTTTGCTTGTTCCCAACATCTCCCCCTTGTATTTGTGCCTTAATAAAAAAATTAATAATATTATATGAGGGAGTGTATTATGCCCTCAAAGCCACAAGTTTGATAGCATTAATTCTGTCTTGGAAAAATCCAATGAAATTTATCATGCAAGGAACATAATCAGGAGGACTGGTTGGTAGGCAGCAAATGTCTTGTCAGTGCTTTAGAGAAGAAAGAATAGATTAGAAGAAAGAATAGAAAGAACAGGACTAAGGGCCCATTTTTGGCAAGTCAATTGGCATTATACTTAGCCATTTGTCCCTTACACCAGGGACCTTCTTTTAACTTATCCTTTCAACCTGTTAAGTGAAAAATGGACAACTTATTCTTTCTGTAAGTACTTCCAGCTGACATTAGGACATTGCTATCAGAGTCCAGAAGGCAGAAATGATGGGCAAAGGCTGGGCAATGGGCATTTATCAGAAACATCACCTACGCTGATCCAGCTGAAAGGCAGGGAACAGTCACATAGGCTGGGCTGGTTTTCATCAGCTTCCAGGATCTCTCAGCAGCTTGCAATCCGCAGGTGATCCCTGGATGGGATGTGTCAGCCAAGTGAAAATCTTCTGAGACAAATACAGATTAGGGACAGAATTAAAATTTCCTTGTAATTGGGGAAGGTGAAGAATCCCCACACTAGGTGAAAAATTCCTGTTTTGAGAAACAGGGAGGGGTACTTATCTGGAGTCCATTTGACTTGTGGCAAGTGGATCCAAGTCACTCTTTGAAGTTTATAAGAATCTTTTTAAGTTTATAAGAAGAGACAAATTGGAGTTATGTTAGTATTACCATTGTTTGTAATCTCTATTAAAATCAATGTTGGAGAGAAGGCAATAGACTCATATCTTTGTGTCATAGTAGAAGCTTGGGAAACAATGTCAAATCTTGAGTCTGTGACTACAACAGTGGATCTATAGTGAAACATTTTATCAGAGTTAGGTTAAGAACTTATCAGAATTCCACTGATTAATGTTAAAGCTCTGAACCTTGAAGTCTTAGTCTAATAGCAGCATAGTGAGGGGAAGAAATATGATGCATTTTTATTGCATATATATATATCTTAAATCATTTAGGCTTTCATGCTCTCTAACTTTTATAATATGCATTTATCAATTTTAAAACATCTCTTTAGACCCTCTAATTTTCATATTTTTATTTATCAACTTAAGACATCTTCTTAGATCCTAAAATATTTTCATAGATCCTCATAATTTAAGCTTTGGTATCCTCAGGCCTTATATAAACGTTATGTTTTTTCTCTCTAATTATTTACCATGAGACACAGATGATTGATTACTGGGAACAGTCATTGTACAACAATTTTCTTCAGATAAAGGAACAGTAAAAAGTTACTTCTTTCATTAGTCTAGTCTTCAAAACCATCAGAGACCTGAGAAGGATAAATTCAGGAATTATAATCCAAATGGTCTATGTATCAATTACAATGACAGAAACTTACCCATTACCCATACAGCCACCCAGCTAGGCTCTTGTGGTGTCAATGGCTTTGCTGGTAGCCTGGGTCCCAGGGAAGCATCAGTCTTATGCTGCCAGGCCCTGCAAGTCTGAGAGAACTTCCTGTGGAAGAGGAACATGGGAGACTGTCCTACTTTGCCTAAAGCAATGTGAGGCATCTTTAGTGCTCGGTTTGTCCATAGTTCAGGCTGTGCCCTAGCAATAGATGAGGCATTGGGTCTTGCCCGGTGGTTCGTATTATTATAATGCAGGTGGCGTTGCAGTTGTCAGTGCCTTGTCTATCTTCTCTGGAGACCTTGGAGTCACAGCTAGGGGCTGGGGTCCCTGTCAAAGTAAGCTTTTCCATTAAACATTTAAATGCCATATTCAACAGATCTCTAAAGTGCCTGAAGTCCACCTATCTATGTGAATATACAAACTTTGCTTGTTTCTAGTCGCTCCCCTAGGGTTAACCTTGAGAGCATACACAAGAGGCTAAATGGGGCCTATTCTTGTTACCTTTGAGCCTTAAAAATCATGATTTAGAATCGAAGCTCTTTCAGTGTCAAGATAAGATTATTAAATATAGAGATCAGGAACTTTCTTGACTCTTACATGGTATATCATTATAGAACATAATAGTCCCTTTTATGATTCAGCTTTAAAAAAATAGCTAAATCTTAATAATGCCAGTAAAAACAAGGAGTGTAAATGCGTATCTTTAAATATGTCTCTTTTAGCTTGAATAGACCTTATGAGGCAGGTCTTTAATGTTATAACTTTTTTTTTATTATGTGTGAAGGTCCATAATATGATCAAGGAACCTTTCCCAATGATCAAGCTGATTGTATAATTTCTAGAGGATGAAATGAGGAATATCAGTTTTCTGCCCAGAGCTATTTTCAAAACCCAAGACAACAGTGTATCTCATTAAGATTCCTCTTCTAAATTAGCCTGGAAGGAGAGGCTCATTAGAGTCCTGGAGGATGTAGATCTGTGTTGTGTAAGAGTTATACTCAGGGTCATGGCTCCTGCTTCAGTAATTGAGAACCGATTCTCCCTCCTCCTCTGGAATCAGTAATGCTAGAAAATGGCTTTTAGTTGTCAGCCCTCATTGAAAATTATATTCTTAGCTAAAGGCAGTATCTCTGTATAAGGCTATGCTTCTTCTTCTTCTTCTTTTTATTCTTTATGTATTTATTTATTTATTTTAGGTCTGTATCCAATGACTAAACAAGTCAAGAGCATGTTCAAGACCCCAGCTCTAGACTGTAACTCTAGAATGCCCAGTACGATTCACTGATCCTGTTACTGGTGCTTCATGGCATCTCCACGTCTCTCTCTATAGCCAATCTCAGTTCTTTGTCCAGTTAATTATTTCCCCTGATACTGATCTCAGCACCATTCCACAACAAACCCTTGACCTACTAAATTCCACCTCATGGTCTATTTCCCAGGAAACACAGCTTATATCAGCTTCTACTACGGGATGAAATGTCTATACGATAAACCTGTATTTGTAGTAGGTAACATTTTCAACAGATGGTACTAACTGAAATGGTTGCCAACTGAGAAAAAGTGTTTTGTCCTTTACTTAAATATTACACAAATGACTTCATAGAAAGAAGTTAAGCATAATTTAGAAACACCTTTAGGAGAAAATACAAGGGCACATTTTACTAAGTTTTCCCTAAGTAGGATACAATAGGCAGTAGTGATACTGTAAAGAAATTAAGGAATAGATTGCCTGATTTTTAGGAATTTTCATGTTTGAATATTTAAAAGGCTTGGAATGCAAGCCAAGAATGTTGATTAATTTGTGAAGTAGAGGCAAGGATCAGAAATGTAAGGTCCTCCACAGTGTAGCACATTTGAATGTATATTGGGGTACATCAAATTGTCTCTCCAAACAAACAAAAGCCTGCAAAACAAAAGTAAAAACAAAAACCAGATACCACTAAGGACATAATTACCCTTTCCATCTATTTATAATATATTCAGATTTATCAAGGTCCCTCAGAGGTCATCTCCTTGCCAGATGATAGACAAGCCCGATTTGACTCTTTTCTCTTTTTGAAATGGAAGTTTGTAATGTTTTGGGATTTCAGAATGATACAGGTAGAAAAGACATTACATTCCGATAAGAAAGAAGTAGCTCTCCCTTAATGGGTCTCAACAAAGACCCCATACCACACAAAAGGGAGGAAGCTGGATGTATTTTATGTCTTAATAGGGAACAAAGCCAATTGTGAGGTAAGGGTCTGTTGTATCTCAAGATTTTTCTAGGGATGTGCAAAATAGATATTTACTCACCACAGATAGGGAGCGCATAAAGGGCCAAGGTATGGAAGCCACCAAACACCAAAGACCAGATTGGTGAAACAGTGACTTTGGTGAGAGGTTATTTACAGAAGCAGAACGGACTTACTGACTGCATTACCAAAGCAGTACAGGTAGCAGCTCACCAGTGCTGGGAACCCTGGATCACACTGCATAGCTCACCAGGTGGGAGAATATCCTTTCCCAGAGACCCAGTTGGTCTAAAACTCTTCAAGGCCTCTTAGCTGGTTTCTGCGTCTTCCAGGCAGCCACTCTGGCCTCAGACTCATCTTTGTGCCTTGTCTTGTCCCAGGGAGACTCTCAGCCATCTTTACTGTTCACTGTGGGAGCGGGGGTGGGACTGGGGTGGCTAGAGAACCTGATCGGTTTCAGGGACTTCCTGAAGCTATTCTTGAGTTGTTTATCTTCTGTCTTAAAAATTTTTTCCTTGGGGAATGGAATGTTTCCATCTCCAATGAAACTGCTACACAACTGGGTGCAAGCCTCTCCCTGCCCAGGTAACTACCAAACAGTTTGAATTCACAGTTAGTGACTCCATTGATTTTACACCCGTGCTGAGGAGGATATATTAAAGCAACTTATAACAAGCAAAGTGAGATGAAGGTGCAAGGGCCCCACTATCACCTTAAGGGACGCTTCTGAGTGATGCAATTCCCTCCACTAGGGCCATCTTCCCACAGGCTCCTCTACTTACCTATAGTGCCACAGACTGCTAATCAAGCTGTCAACATGGGGGCCTCTCAGGGGAGATTTATCCAAATCCTAATAGTTTATTCTTACTCTAGTCAACCAGTTAATCTATAAGGACTTTTGCAGTTATTTGATGTATTCCAGTGCCCCTCTTTTCTTCTCTTCTCTTCCTAACCTAGGAAGTAATGTAGGAAATGCTTTACTCTTCAAGAGTCTAGATGAGTCTTCATCTTCTGGTTCAACATGCTGACACAGCCATACGGCCCATCTTTCTGCTGCACTGAATGTCTGACTCTTACCCAAACCTCCTCCTCATGTTGTTCATTCTTCTCGATTTCCTCCTTTCTCTTCATCTAGGAATTGGACAGGTAAAGCTAAGTTATGCACATAGCTACGTGCTCAGGAAGAAGAAATAGATTTGATGGGCATATCTCTGGGGGACTGAAAATCTGCCTGTCTGTATAAGAAGATGCCCTACTTTCCCTGTGATTAAATACACTGACCTTCAGTTGGAGTTTAATCGGAGAAAGAATCATGGGGACGTGCTGTAAAAGATGGGATTTATTATAAAGCAACTACATGTATAGCAATTACTTTGCCATCTCATTCCGAATCTGACCTTAGCAAAGCAAACGATTTGGAAAGGAAAACGGACATAAAATGGAGGGCAGCAAGTCCACACTGGAGCTTGTGCAGGCAAATTTGAGTCTACACCAGCCTCTTCCTTTTCCAGGCCACCAGCAATGGCGAGTGCTTTGTCGAAGTTGGATCTCCTTTTCATGAACACAGACACACACACACACACACACACACACACACACACACACACACACAGTCTAGTAATTGAAGCTAGAAAAAAAGGAGCTCTGGTAAGAGCTCAAGATCCTTCTGCCTGAGGACACATCAGGTCACCAACTGATACTGCCAGCTGACACGTTAGGAGCTCCCACAGTGCAGGCCAGTCAGTGGAGACCTTCAGAGCAGTGAGATAAAAAGACTGTTACTTCTTATTGATTTGCCGTCCTGACCCAAAAACGAGTCTTCTTGCCAAGACTAGCTTGAGGAACAGTAGTACAAGCTTATCATGACTCCTCCCCCACGAAGATGACCAAATGCTATCAATTTTGAAATGCATGGATAGCTCGGAGGTACACTGTGCCTATGGAATCTAGCTGCAGCTTCTTGCACAAGCCCACAATATATAGCAATGTATCATTGCATAGAACAGAGGGAGATTAGGAAAAAACAACAATCCTAGTGGCTGTATGCCAATGCTCTTCCTTACTTGAGAAAACAGAACTTCCTGAATGGATCCTTGAATGTCTACTGAATGGATGTTCGTGCCCACCCCATTTCATAATGTTTTGTGGGTCTTCTCACAAGGCAGCTCTCACCTGTGTTTATTGCTCTACACAATTACTTCTCAAACGAGACATAGGTCCTTTTAGGGCCATCACTATATCCACAGTACTTTTATCTCCTGCATGTGTGGGGCCCAAGCTTATGCTTTTCAGCGGTTCACTTCTACAATCTGCAAATTTTGATTTGGATCCAGCATAAAAAGTCATGTAATTAAAAATATACTTAGAACGTTAATCAGAAACTTGTTTATTTATTTACTAATTTCAAGGGTAATTTTGCAATGTTCTTTTTTTTTCTTTTTCTTTTTTCTTTTTCTTTTAACAGAGGCACAACAGTATTCTGTGTCCCTGATCATTTTATCGACAATGCAATGGCTTTGACCAGGGAAGATTCCTTCTGCTCCAACTCAGAAGAGCTTACAGCATCTATGACAGTTTTATATTTTGCTTTTATAAGTAAATGAGATCCTCTCTTTTGAACTAGCTAAAGTGAAGAAACATATCTTCACTGGGTATGTCTATGTATTGAAAGAACTCTCAGTTGTTATTTTTATATGCTTAAGCTAAAGTTCATACATAATACAGTCCCATTTACTTATAAAACAATCTTATTTGATAAACTGGCAAAGTGAAGAAGTCTATTTCCTGAACATACTTCTATTTGTCACTATAAAGAGGTAAATATATTACTCCCCAAACATGGAAATGATATTAAATCTCCTGAGTTTTATTCAGATGCTCACATCTTGGTTTGATTTGACTATTTTAGAATTTTGTCTTTCTGAATTTCTCCTAGGTCACTCCCCATTTGGGGTTGAAATTTTTTACAGCCAAGTTTTGATGCACATAAGGAAGTCAGTGAATGTGTTCTGTATTACACTATGAACTGTAAATCTTTCACTAGCCTAATGATGCCTGTTTTGCTTTTAGCTGTTTCCTGACCCACACTGTAGTGCACCTTGCATCTAGTCTGGACTTTCTAATTTGTTTTTCAAATAAATGCATTTAACTCAATCAGTTGCATTTTTTAACTAGAAATTACACATAACAAAAGCAGAATGGAAGCAGATAAAGAATTTTTGTCCTTCTTGGAAAGTCCTTTGGTTTATAACATACCCAAATGAACAAAAATTTTTAAAAAATCATGTGAGGTATAATCTTCTTTTACTATACCCATTCTCCAAATGCACCATTATATTACAAATTAGGAGAGAAACAGTAAATACATTGTCTTTATGAAATTTAAAAAAAAGATAACTTCTAGCTTTACTGTGGAATTAGATGGATAAAGTCAGTTTTGATCGATTAGTTAACCAGCATAGATATTCTTTTTCATGGTGCTGCAGTTTGGATTTGAAATGTCCCACTCAAACTAAGGCACCAGCCAAGGACAATATAGGTGGTAAACTTTAAACCCCTACCCAGATCTAGCCAATGGGCAGAACATTCTCCACAGTTGAGTGGAGAGTGGGGTATGACTTTCACACGTACTCTGGTGCCTCACAATTGACCATGTCCCCTGGAGGGGGAGACCTGGTGGCACTCAGAGGAAGGATAGCAGGTTACCAAGAAGAGACTTGATACCCTATGAGCATATACAGGGGGAGGTAATCCTCCTCAGGAACAGTCATAGGGGAGGGAAATAAGGGGAAAATGGGAGGGAGGGAAGAATGGGAGGATACAAGGGATGAGATAACCATTGAGATGTAACAAGAATAAATTAATAAAAAAATGGAAAAAAAACCATCTTGTTTCAGGAAAAAAAAAAAGAAAAAAAGAAACGTCCCCACAGGTCCCTGTGTTTATGTTGACAGTTTGTGGGCTCCTGGGAGGTGGGAGGAGTCTGAAGGGGTGGAGTATGTGGAGCAGTCAGTGGGGCTTGCTTTCTACGGGATATTGAAATCATGGTCCTTTTTGCCTTTTTAACTTCTTGGCAACCATAAAGTGACAGTATTTCCTTCCCCACATGATCCCAGAACGATGGACTGGGTACTGCAGTTCTAGTGTAACTGGGGGCCAAGTGGGGTGCTTTCTGCCCCTTCTGTTGTTGTTGATATCAAGCTTTAATCCATGGTGATCAGATGTATAGTGATTGGATAAAATGTTCTGTACATATCTGTTGGGCCCATTTGCTTTATAACTTCAGTTAGCTCCAGAATTGCTGTTTGGTTTTTGTCTAGACGATCTGTCTATTGGCAAGGGCTGGGTATTGAAGTCTCCAACTATCAGGTATAATTCTAATAGGTCTGGTCTTTATGTGTTACTTGGCTTTTTCCCTTTGCAGCTTTTAACATTCTTTCCTTGTTCTGTATGCTTAGTGTTTTGATTATTATGTACTAAGGGGGGCTTTCTTTTCTGGTCCTGTCTATTTGGTGTTCTGCATGTTCCTTATACTTTGAAAAACATCTACTTTTTTAGGTTAGGAAATTTTCTTCTATGATTTTGTTGAAAATCTTTTTGTGTGTGTGGCTTTAACTTGTGTTTCTTCTCTTTCTTCTACTCTATTATACTTGGATTTAGTCTTTTTATGTGTCCCAGATTTCCTGGATATTTTTTTTTGCCAGGAGGTATTTAGATTGAACATTTCTTTGACTATATATCTGTCTTCCTATCACGTCTTCAATGCCTGAGTCTCCTTTCCATCTCTTTTCTTCTGTTTTTGATGCTTGACTCTGTGGTTCCTGTTCAAATTCTTAAAATTTTCATTTCCAGATTTCCCTCAGTTTGAGTTTTCCTTATTGGTTCTGTTTCTACTTTCAGGTCTTGAATGGCTTACTTATCTTCTTCCACTGTGCTTTTGTAGATTTCTTTAAGAGATATATCCATTTCCCCTTTAAGGACATCTATCATATTCATAAAAGCTGCTTTAATGTCTTTTCCCTATGCCTCAGCTATAGTGGAATATTCAGAACATGCTGTGGTATAATTGCTTGGCAGTAGTGGAGACATTTGTTCTGACTGTTATTAATTGTGTCTTTAATATTAATAGCATTTTATTGTTATTGTGCTTTTATGCTAGCATCAAGGCATTGAGGTTTGGGAAGATTGTAATTATAGATGCTAATATCTGGTTTATTTTTGTTGTGTAGACATTTTGTCATTGGTTTCTATTTCCTCCCTGGTTCTTAGGAGTGTGTAGTAGTTGTGCTTTGCCTGGTGGGAACCTCTTCTGAAGTCCCAATAAGTGTTTTCACTGGAGGTTCCAGGTAAAATGTGTTTCTGGGTTGTCTTAGGGTTTCTAGTGCTATAATGAAAAAAGCAAACCAGGGAGTAAAGAATTTATTTAGTTTGACCATCCATATTGCTGTTCAGTATTAGGACAGGAATATAAACAGGGCAGGAACCTGGAGGCAGGAGCTGAGGCAGAGGCCATGGAGGGATGCTGCTTACTTGCTTGCTCTACATGACCTGATCAACCTGCTTTCTTATAGAACCTAGGGATGGCACCACTCCCTTTGGGCTGGGCCTTCCCCCATTGATTACTAATTTAGAAAATGCCTTCCAGCTGCCTCTCATGGATGAGGATTGGGGGGAGACTGGACTTAGAAGAGTTGAGGAAGAGGTGAATATCTGGTGTTAACCCACTGGGTTTCATTGACAGATGTGGCCCGTGGGGTCTCAGGGAGTGTGTGCTGGAGTTGGGGACTGGAACAAAGCAAGTAGTGAGGGAGGTTGTTTAGGAGGAGATATGTGGGATTCACCAGGACAGGTGCAGGCAGGAAAGGAGAGTGCAGCACGTATTCTATTGCCCCATTTTCTTTAATTCCATATGCTACAACTGTGATAAAACAGCATTATATCATCTAAATCACCCAGACTGAAAGATTTTGTTACAGCAGCAAGAGGAAACTAATTTAGGATCAAAATGCCCAATCCTTTGGTAGCTGGTATTGTTCCCCCTATGCGTGCCAGTTATTCACAGAGGAATGGAGAAGCCAGTACTAACAAAGGAAGCTGAATCAGGCATAGCTCTTGAAAGTCTAAAGCCTTGTTATCCAGTCCTTTCCTCTTCAAGTTAATAGTAATGAACCTACTAATTTTGCTAATTTTCAACAACGAAACACTAGAAAACATGAATGTTATAAAATGACCTGTGTATAAAAATGTGCCCTTTTCTTGATTCTTTGAATTATCCCTATGGGGGGAAAAAAAGAAAAAGAAAAAGAAAAAAAAGAAAAGAAAAAAGAGAAAAGACATTAGAAACCAATGAATTTTTTTACTATTTGTAGAAGGGAATCTATTTGTTGAACGCAGTCACCCCAGTAAAGGACCTCTTTGCAGAATATAATATTTCTGTGGATTATTCTCTACTATAAGCACTACACAACGGTCTATTTTCTGCTTGCATATTCTTCCTGGCCCAACTGTCAGCCTTCTTCCATTTAGCAGAGAATAGTTTTTAATTTCACAGTACAGAAGGCATTTTGGTGAATAGGACCCTTACCTTAGAAGAGATTTAAAAAGTAAATGAAAAAACAAAGAAGATAGCTGCTGACTGTGAAAGAGAAGACTGCATCCGGTATTCTGAGACGGGAAATGCCATACAGCGTCAATGTAAGTGTGGGAGCCTGAGACTCAGAAAACATATTCCAGGTGACATTTCAGGATAACATTTTTGCTGTCTTAAGAAGTAACAAAATATATTCCCCATAGTAATCATGATTCCCATGAGATGGTATCAGAAAGCAGGCATTTGGAAGGTGGCTAGGGCCTGATGGTAAAACTTTTCTCTGAAAAAAGACGCCTGAGACAATATTCTTTTCAGTCCTTCAAGGATGCTGTGAAAAGACAGCACTGTTTGCAAACCAGGACAAAGGCCTTCATCAGACATTACATCAGCTAGAACTCTGACCTTGGGCTTCATAGCTTTAGAACTGTCAAAAAATAAATTGTTTAAAACACCCAATCTATAAGATTTTGCTACAACACCATAGCTAAGACACTTACATCTATATGGCAACTCACATGACCAAGAGGTGCCCTGAAGACCCTTAAACAGGAAAGACCCACAGCTCTTAAGAGCTGAAAGAAGTAATCAATGAAATGAAAAACAAATAGCCAAGGAAGGCAGATTAAGCAATAATGACACATTAAAAATAAAGAGCAATAATTTACATTGTTAAGAAATAAGAGAAAAAAGGATATTTGAGTCCCTGGCATGCTGGTTGGATCAGTCTGAAGTGGAGGACAACTGATCATTTTATATATTTAGGAAATATAGTCAGACTAGTAAACAAATGAAAGTGAGAAAAAGCAGAACAAAATTTCTACTTCTAAATGGTGACAGCCTCGGTGTCCAAATGATGATGTGATTAGGAAGAGTGGGGATGAAGGTCAAGTCAGGGAGAGACGTGATGCCTCTCAATGCCTGAGACATGATGATATTTGCAATACGGGGGAGGAAATCAGAGAATATTAATTGTACGGCAGCAAATAAGTTGCTTATATGACAAACAGACTTACTGAGCACACACCCTAAGATTTATAATCTCATACCTTCTATTTTATCACCTCTACTGAGAAGAGTAGGAAGAGCAGCGTGCAGAAGTTTGTGGGGGAAAACCGCAGAATATATGAAACGAGGCTTAGTTTCCTTTGTCTGACCGCAGTTTATATTTCCTTCTGTGCCAATGAGATGATGCAAAAGAAATTAAACAAAAGACATGTGCTCATGGCAGCTACCTTGTCATGTTTTAGGTTTGGCTTGGTTCTAGTCTCTTCCTTGCTATCCACCAACCCAATCCCAGGAGATTCTGCCTCACTGTGCTCTCTGCTTTTTCTTGGCCTTTCTCTTCTCTCCAGCACTCTGCCTGTTCTCAGACATATGTTATTCTGTGAAGACTACTTCAACCCTATTAGTGTTCTTCTTGTTCTTAGCTCTCTCTCCTCTACCT
Organism: Acomys minous; assembly: GCF_964271855.1. NCBI lineage: Eukaryota > Metazoa > Chordata > Mammalia > Rodentia > Muridae > Acomys > Acomys minous. The sequence goes on along the minus strand of NC_140499.1, from coordinate 53,773,158 downwards.
ACCTACATTCTCAGGTGAATGTCACTCAGGTCAGTCAAGGAAACAAATGTAACCAGTCTTCTGAAGACCTTTCTCTGACATATTCATCATTAAAATAAATGGCATTTTGAACGACGATATTAAAGATAGTCTCTACTAATGCCTCCAACAAAATTTTCATCACTTTCATTTTTTTATTTTAAAAATTAAAATATTATTGTGCCATTTTCCCCTCTTCCCTTTATCCCTGAAACCTCTCCCATGCCCTTCAACTTCTAAAATTAACAGCCTCGTTTTCTTTAATTATTATTGTTATATATATGCCTATAAATACTTAAACACAACCTGCTGAGTCCACTTAGTGTTGTTAGAATAGATATGTTTTCTGACCACTGAGTTTTGGACAGACAATTAGGGGCTCATCCTTAGGGAAAACTAAGTCTTCCTCTTTCAACATTTCTTAGCTATCTGTAGTTCTTTGCCTAGGTTTGGGGCTGAAGGAGATTTCCCTTTCCCACTGTAGCATGTCTATTGGTGCTATCATTTCCCAGGCCTTGTTTTGGAATTTTTGAAGTATCAAGTTGTATCTTCACTTTCCTTTTCTTATATCACTAATTATGTATGTTCTGAAAATAAAACTCTTTAGAGAAATATCAATGTACCAGATACTCTACACCTGTCTTCATATTTGCTTTTGAAACTGTCAAAATTTCTCTTTTATCCCTTTGGTCATTGTGATTGCTGACCTGTAAGAGCAACATAAGCGTGGCAAGGCTTTCTCTCCCCCTGAAGCTGATTAAGAACTCACTCTCTGGGCTATAGGAGCTGTGAACACTTGGTACACAAGAGCCTGTTGTAATTATTATAGTTAATATGATAGTACAAGATAGTATGTAGTGGCATCTCACCAGAGAGCAGGTATGTAAGGAAGTAAACAGTACTGTGTTTGGTTCATTCAGCCTTAATATGTGATTATGGTATTTTTTGTGTGTTCATTATAGAATCACTAATATTTGTCTTTAAACCTAGTCTTTTAAAATTATTGGGAAATTTTTTCCTTTGTTCTCTCGCACCTTATCCTCATTGTCTCTTCTTTTAAGAATGCCTTTCTCAGACTTTGGATTGTAGCTCATTATTATAGTGGCGCCTTGAATAAGCACTTACACAGGAATTCAAGAAGCTGTGTTTAATTTCCAGTGCAGGTGGGTTGGGATGGGGTGACATGGGATGGTGAAGGGCTCAGTTTTCTTTAAGGAGCTGGCCACCGGTGTTTGACCATATCCAATGAGTATAAGGGCAAGACAAATTGAACAACAACAACAACAACAACAACAACAACAACAACAACAACAGCTCCTTCTTCTTCTTCTTCTTCTTCTTCTTCTTCTTCTTCTTCTTCTTCTTCTTCTTCTTCTTCTTCTTCTCTTCCTCCTCCTCCTCCTGTTCCTTTGTCTCCTCCTCCTCCTCCTCTTTCTTTTTGGTTTGGAGGAGGTCACAAACATGGTGGGGAAGATCTGCTATGACTCAGAAGTGAGTGTAATTGGGGTTCATGATACAATTTATTTCTCACTAGGTACTTCTTACTCTTTCTCCAGAAGATCAATAGTTTCTATTTCCTTCTGAGGCCTCTATTTAACTTTGCTTTTCTCCCACACCAGGGTAGTTGTAAGATGCTGACACAGATTACGTATCCCAGCTCTCATAGAATATATATGTATTGTTTTCACCACTCTTTATTCTGCTAGCAACCTGTTCTTACAGGTGGTTGGTTTTTTTTTCCCAGAGAGACATTTTTCTGTATGATATTAATCATGTTTCATGGAGTCTTAGATTTATGGGATATCTCTGTATCCCTCTACCTATCTCTCTATCTCTATCTATCTATCTATCTATCTATCTATCTATCTATCTATCTATCTCTTTCTCTGTCTATATATACCTATACCCCTCTCTCTCTGTATCTATCTATCTATCTATCTATCTATCTATCTATCTATCTATCTATTTCTCTGTCTATATATACCTATACCCCTCTCTCTCTCTGTATCTATCTATCTATCTATCTATGCAAAAAGCTATTTCTGGATCAAATAGCTTGATCAAGCTTGATCAAAGACACTATGTCTTACTGCTCATGGTGCTGTAACAACAAATGCCATAGACTAAATGACTTAAACAAAGATTTCTTCCTAACAGTTCTGGAATCAGAAATTCAATATTAAACTATTGGCAGATTTTGTGTGTGAAGAATCCCATGCCGGGTAACAGTATTCTTGCTTTGTGCTGCTATGGTCGAAGGAGGCAGGTGAGTTGTCTGGGATTTCTTCATCAGGGTAATACCCAAGACATCAGTGTCCTCCCTCCTGAGCTAATTACCATTCAAAGTCCTTTTCTCTGAAGACCTCATTTCCAGTTAATTAGAATTTCATTACACATAGTTTTGAGAACATAGACATACTAAAGCTAATGACACATTTCTTTATCAGATAAAAATGGATCAGAGTAAAATATTAAGATAGAATATAATACTTAAGCATTTTTTAAAACACAATATTAGCCCTTATGCTTGCTGTGGGGAATCCTGCAGAGGATGGGAAGGAAGGATTGCAGGAGCTGTAAGGATCATAAAGGCTCATGGAGACTGAAACAACAATCAGCGAGCAAGCATGGCTTTGACCTATACCCTTTGCACATTTGTTACAGTTGTGTAGCTTGGTCTTCTTGTGGGACTCCTAATAGTAGGATCAGGGGCTGTCTCTCTGTTACCTGCCTTTGGGACATTTTCTTCCTACCCTGCCTAGCCATAAAAGGAGAGGAGGTACTTAGTTTGCTGCAACTTGACATGCCATGGCTGGTTGTTATCAACGGGAAACCTGCCCCTTTCTGAAGAGAAATGGAGATGGAGCGGATGGGGAGGGGAAGGAAGGGAGTGGGTGTGGGAGGAAAGGGAGGACTAGAAACTGTAATCAAAACGCAAAATAAATAAGAAATAAATAAAAACTTCAAAAAACATATTGGAGTGAGTAGACTTCCAAAACTGAATGTTCAATATATTTATTTGTTTATAAGACTCATTTTAAAAACAATCACAACATCATGTTTACATAGGAGGTGACTTTTAAAATTTATTTTTACTAAGGATTTAGGTCATATTTCTAAGTTATCTATGTGCTGCGTCATATCATGAAAGTGCTATTTCACTGAGAAATCAAACAATAAATATATTACATCCTAGAAAATTATTTTAGGAAAATTATAGATTTCTCCTACCAGTGGGTAGACCATGAGCCAGATTGGTAGATAGTAAGGTGGGCTCTGTGATCCTTCCAAGCAGTACCCTCAATGTAGATAGAGCACACTACACATTTTGAAACATGGGTCTCAGCATCTATCCCGATCCCCTACTGGGTGGAGTCTCTCAGAAGACATCTATGCTGGGCTAATATCCACTTATGAGTGAATATATACCATGAGTGTCTTTCTGGGTCTGGGTTCCCTCACGCAGCTGCTGGACTCCTCCCAGTCAAAGTGGTATGTAAGAAAGGGGGGACGGAAGGACCCAGAGGGTTCAGGAGCTCCACAAGGAGACCATCAATCCTGGAGGATCTGGACCCAGGGGGGCCTAAACAAACTGTTGCACTAACCAAGGATAATGCTTGCAGAAAACCTAAACCCCTGTTTCGATCTAGCCAATGGGTAGCTCACTCTCCACAGTTGTGGGGAAAGCAAGTACTGCCTCTGACATGAGCACTGGTGCCCCCCCCTCCCCCCACCCCCCCCCCGTTTGATCACTTCCCCTTAGTGAGGCGGCCTGGTGGCACACAGAGGAAAGGGAAGCATCCTATTCAGATGAGACCTGATAGTCTGTGGTCATATGGTGGGGAAGGAGGTCCCCTTCTGTTAGAAGTCCAGGGGCGGGGAATAAAGCAGAAAAGGGAGAGAGGGTGGGAATGGGAAGATACAAGTGAGAGGACAACAATCGAGATGTAATTTGAATTAATTATAACAAATTAAAATAAAAAAGTAGGCCTCATTCATATAAATCAATCTCACTTATTTTATTCTTGTAGTATCAAAATTAATATGGAATTTTCATTGAATGTGATTACTATTCTTGGTGCTATGTGATGGTGACAGATATAAAATATTTTAAGGACCCAGTTTCCAGAGTCAGACAATGTAGGTACATCTTGCTCTAAATAACTTATCAGCAAAGTGACTTTGGAAAAAATATGCATGGTATTCTCTGATCTTCATTTATAAATTATTATAAGATGAATGTGGATCTTATAAAATTGTTGAGGATATAATAAATTAAAAGTACTGTACAATATTGAAGAGTAGTAGGTTACATACAACGTCAATCAATATAAAATTGTTTAACTTATGTCATTTTTATTATCATTCCTATGTCAAACACAAAACATTTCAGTAACCAAAAATTGCTGACATACTCGCTAATTTAAGATCAACCTGAAACTTGCAGTAACAGCCTGCTTAGCTTTATTTTTTTCCGGTGCACGCAAACATGTTTATGTCTAGACACTGAGATGCTTTCCTAGCTTTATCCATGTGTAACTAGAACCAAACAAATTTGGGGAGCATTCAGAGATTAAACACAGGACCCCATCAGACGAAGCATAAGGACCAGCACCCAGCACTGTGTGACAGCTACAGTCCCAAGAACCAGTCTTCATATTTCAACAGACATTAAAAGCCGAAGTAAAACTCTGACTTCCTTTCTTGCTTTAGTACTTTGGGTAATTTAATTTCCCTTTCTGGTCTCTGGTTTGTCACAAAAATATAATAATGAAAATAACTTCTTAGTAAATCTTGACATTCTTAATGTACAAGAGTGAAGATTTTTTTTTTTGTTATTAGTATGGAATTCAGAAAGTGAACCTCTTATTTGAAAGTGAGCTTCAAAAATAATTACACGATTGGAGAATAGTTTAAGGACAATCTGCTGTGTCAGGAAAACATGTGAAAGTGATCTTGGATTACCAAATATTACTGTCACTGTTGCAGTAAGGGTGGCTCCTCATAATCTCTTGATTTTTTTTATGGTTCATGAATAGTGCTTAACAGAAGGTAACTGGCCCATTGCTCTCACTGTCTTCGGTTGTAAACTTGTCTTTTGTATTTATTTCTTCTAGTTTTAGAAATTTTAGAAAATGATGATTCATGAAAAACACATCTCAAGCAGCTAGATATGCCTTTTTCCTGATATTTGTTGATTACAAAGCCGGGAGGACTGAAATATTGATGAATTACTTCAAGAATGATGATTATATTTCTGGCTATCATTATAGAATGATCAGGTGGAATTGATAAATAAAGAAACACATTTATACCTAATACTTTATGTCTTGAGACTACTTGTGAAAATAAGAGGAAAAAGTGTATTTCTCAAAAGACCACATTACACTGTAATAATTACTTCTCTTCTCCAAATATTTGATTTAAGATACCTATGACTATATTTAAGTAACATGGTCAGGAAATATAAGATTGACATATTTTAGGGCAGGTCTATATATTCAGAGCATATGTTTCCTATTGAGATTTTTTAAAAGATAGGTCTACAAGGCATCTCCAGGTAGTTGTAAAATAAATAAGTCAAAAAGTAGAATGTAATATCTAGTTGGGTTCCTTAAATCACAAATCTATAATTCTATGAATTAAGGGGAAATAAGCATAAATGGGAAAATGTATTATTTGTGGCTCCTCCTCTCCTTTCCAAAAATTTAACCACCATTAATCTGGTTCTTAGAGAAAATCTCCAAATTAAGTGTTGTCATTTGCATTTTTGCTTGGGCAATATCAGTACCTTTTAATGCGTTTATGCCTCCACCAGAGGAGAGAACTGAAGAACAGCAGTGTATTCTATAGTATATTAGAATGTAATAACCACCATGGGAAAGAAAAAAAAATGAGGTATAAAGTGATCAAACATTATTGGATAGAGAAAATTTGAGCTTCTAAATAAACATTTAATGAGTCTTTCTGAGGTATTGGTATCTGAGAAAGAATACTATAGGATTAAGGCGTTAATACATGGCTTTTGGTGGGACGTCATTTTGGTCACAGGGAACAACTGGAAACAAGAACACAAGATGGGACAAGGATGGGCAAAACCAGAACAGCTGAGAAACAGCAAGAAAGTGGGAGAGGGAGGAAACATGGTGTGTGTGTGTGTGTGTGTGTGTGTGTGTGTGTGTGTGTGTGTGTGTGTAGATGAATGTATGCACTTTTGTCCATAATATCTAGGGGTCACATGCTGGGATTTGAGCTAAGGAATGACAGAATACAATATAAAATGCATCCCGAAGGTGTCACTTTGGATACTCTGTTGACGAGATTCTGAAACAGGAGGACAAGGGATGTGCAGGAAGAAAAGTTTGCATATTACTGTTGTAGTGCAGTTTGGGGATAGCTGGTGGGACTTTATTCTAGGGTGGTTGTCATACAGATAATCAAAAGTATTTGGTTTCCAGGATTTGTACATTAATAGGAGATGCGAAGGTGGGGCGGGGGAGGAAACTTTAAACAGCTTCCCAATTTTTGGTCTTGCAAACCCAGACACTGAGCTTCCATCAGTGGAGGAGAGGACAGCTGCTTGTGGACCAGTTTTAGAGAGAACATGTATTTAAAAATGCTTTTAACATGTTGAGCCTGGCGTGTGCAATAGTTAATAGTGACTGGCATCTTGACAGGCTGTATCCTTACCTAGGAGATGACTATCTGGGAGTGTTTATGCATGAGGGTGTTTTTATACTAGGGAAACTGAGGTGAGAAAATGGACTCGAATTTTGGGCGACACCGTTCCGAGGGCTGAGTTATCCACTAAACTGAGTACACAGGAGTGAGCAAGCTTGCGGCCAGCATTCATGACCCTCTGCTTCTTGATTTTAGATGCAATGTGACTGTCCCACATTCCTGCCACCATGTCTTCCCCACCACCATGACAGATTGCATCCCTAGAACTGTAGGTCGATAAATTGTTTCTCTTAAGTTGCTTCTTGTTGAACACTTATTCTCAGTAATAATAAAAGCAATTAGAACAATGTTCCTATTACATAGGAAAGTTTTGATACTGAGAAAACATTTGGATATATAGTGTCTACAGCTCTGGAAAGAAGTCTAGTCCAACAGTGTAAATTACTAATCACCATGGTCTTTAAAAGAACGAGAATGGATGATCAGTAAACCAGGAAGGGAGAAAGAAAGATCTAGAAAACGAAGTCAACACCTGACAAATTACAGAAAATAAACTAATCATGCCACTATTTTAGAAGCTTCGTCTTCCACAACATCACACTCAACAGCCATGTTAGTATAAGTTGATCGTATTCATAGAAAAATATTCAAAACTGTGAATGTAACTGTACTAATGCTCAGTAGAGGCTCACTTAGATCACTGACTCCCTTCCCTACGCTCTGTCACAAACCCCACAAATACAGCACAATTCCTGGGTACATTTTAATAAACAGCCTCCTTCTCTTTTATAATTGTTAGATTTTTGGAGTGCAGTATAAAGGAACAAAAGGCAGGAAAGAGAGCAAATTCTGACCTCGGCAGACAAGGGGCATCAACTTTCCCCACAGGAAGGGATGTTGTGTGAAGAGGAAGGTGCTGCAAAGGGGAGAAACTAACTGGCACAGTTGTGCAAAATCACTGTGTGTTTCTGTTAAATCCCTTCTAAGATCTGTAACCCCGGCGTAAATCTGTGACCTAAGTTTCAATTTCACCCTCTATAAAATTGAGAAGGATGTACAATTGTCCAGGTACGCTGAGACAACGTGTGCCCAGAGAATGAAGGGGCCTTGTTATGCACAGTGTTTATTGTGCAAACAATGTTAAGAGCAGTGTTACGTGTGCTATTCTGCTGAAACGATTCTGACCAGATAAATGCAGCATAGAAAGGACAGGCCTCAGAACTGGAATTATCATTCTGACATTAAGCGAGAAGCCATCAGGAGAAGCAGGTGATGAAACCACAGGAGCCTGGTCCAGTTTGGTTCAGAAAGGTCAACTGCTGTCCCACCTCATTAAGCTAGTGTTATAAGCTTTCCACAGAGCCCCGACGCTCTGTTTTTACCTCTTTTCCTCCCAGGAGTCTACCCCTTGGGTCCTCCGACTGCACACCAGCAAGAGCCCTAACGTCCATCCCTCAACCCCCCCCCCCCCACACCGTGCGGAGTCTTGTCCCTCGCGGGGACGACCCGCTCCTCCGCCCGCGGTCCCCGCAGATGTCCGCGGCGCGCCACGGCGCACGCTCGGGGGCGGAGCAGGCGCGTCAAGCTCCGTGGCGGCGGCGGCGGCGGCAGCGGCGCGGGCGGCGGCGGGACTCGCGGATCGCAGCTGCCTTGGCGCCCGCCACCGGCGCCGCCGTCACCTCGGCGGAGGGCTGCGGGGCGCGTGCGGTAAGGCCTGGCGGCAAGGTCCGCGCGGCGCGGGCTCCCGGTCTGCGCACTGCGGCGGAGCCGAGGCGAGCTCGGTGTCTGATGCCGAGTCCGATGTCCGCGGGGAACGGGGCCCGGGCCCAGGATGGGGACGTGAGGTGGCGAGGGCCCTGGGGATGCTGTGGGGAAGCTCACCTGGCACTGCAGCAGCAGCCGCTCTGGGAAGCCACCGAGCGTTGCGGACAAGAGGCGCAGGAGCCTGGTTGGAGTGGCCAGCACCGCTCCCGGAGGGCAGGGGGCTGTGAACCAAAAGGGGGACAGCCTTACCGCGGTGCTGACTCTCCTCCCCAGGGGTGGTGTTGGCTGTGGGTGAAGGACCTAGTGATGTGTCCTGTGGGCCTGCTTTGGGGTGTAGAGGATAAATATGGGGTAAACCTGGGAAGAGGGGCGCGTTAAAAAGGGGCATTGGCATTGTAGATACAAGAGTGGGAAGGGAACTGGATGTTTGGGTCTTAGGTTGCAGAAAATAATTTTGTGGTCAGGAAAATGAAACACACAGAAGGGGTTTTAACTATTCTGCTGTCAGTAAATGCTTGATGGTTTGCTTTTTTGATATATTCTCCTATGGGCATAGGCAGTGATGTTAATATGAGGTCGGAAGATTATTTGAAGCACACTTGCAGTTTTGTTTCCTTACTATTACCCAGAACTATCTTTTCCATGAAGGGTGTTAGACTAGTTCCCATATGAATGGGAAAAACTAACTAGGCAACTTATGTTAATGCATGGCGTTTCCAGGGGAAAAAGTAGTATGCAGATTCAATGATGTAAGTACACAAACAGTAGAGTGTGAAACTCTTTCATGCTAATCTTCTTCCTTTATCTCTGTGAGTTGCTTAAATACTTTAGTTGTTTTTGAAAAATATTCATGCAAAAATCCACACGATGTGGTTAAAAATTATACTTGCCAGAGAGAACCATTTTCACCCCGTGTTAAACCATCCGTGGAGTGTGAACCTGTTTTGGAAAGCTCTCTAATTTAATGCCAATTTTTAATTTCATATAACCCCAGAGTCAGAAATTCTTCAGTCTCCAATTGTATCTTACTGGAATCTTGTTTTCTCCCTATGTTTACCTGAGCTGAGTTTTACCATGACTTTGAAGAGGCTTTCCTGCTATAGACGCGGAGCGTACATGCTCAGTGACATAGATTTGGGATCCAAACACACCTCACCTGCCAGTTGGGTAGCTGTGGAGAAGCTCCTTAAAGAGAAGTTTCAGGCTAGTCACAGGCTTCTAAGGGTGAACGTCTTCCTGTTTTTCTCTTGTAGATTGAGCTGCTGAGACTTCCGTTTTCAAGATGAAGTTTTCATTGGCAATCTCCTTTTTGATTTTAATGTCCTTGTGGCTTGAAGAAGCTTGCTCTAAAGAAAAGTCGTCCAAGAAAGGGAAGGGGAAAAAGAAGCAGTATTTGTGCCCATCGTACGTTCGTTTTTCACATCTTATATCCTTCTGAAGAGCAATGATGCTGCTTTTGTTAGGGAACCAGCCTGGTTACTCAAACACCCGCCCACGACACTTTTCAGATCCAGTCACGAACCCATTGCTTCCTAACTAGCCAAATGCCAGAAGACAAGAGTTTAGGAATGTGATGGTCCCTTCCCAGTGGTGGAGGAGGCTCTGTTCATGCATCTTTACATACCGTTCACAAAAGCAAAGCAGGTTACTATAGCTTTCTTATGCCAGATATGCAACTTTCATTGGATGCTTTGAGCAAACCACCAGTTGAAAAAGGTAGATTTAAAAATAATCTGAAATGAAAACTCAGAAAGAACCAGATAAAATATAGGTCTTCGGGTCTATTGTATTTAAAAACATTGGTACACACGGTGGAAGTAAATTTGCATGATACATAACATTTCTTTTCCCTTAAGATTGTTGAGAGGTCAAGCCGACCACAGACAACATTGTATTCCAGCATCATGACTTACAGGTGGATCACTAAAAGTTTTCTAGATGCCTGCAAGAAACCAAAGTGTCTTTTAGGAAGACAAATTTTGTAAATCAAGGATGTTAGACTTACTATCTTGCAGCTGGTACTTGCACAGATGTGAGAGACAAAAGTCTGAAAGCAGCATCATGGAAACTACCACCTAGCATGTAGAAAGTTTTGTGACCTGTCCAGAGGCGCCTCCTAACTTTACCATTCACATGTCATCTATTTAGCAGTGTTAGGTCAGGGTCAGATGTAGGAAAACCCTGAAGTATGTGTATGCACCTCCTTCTCCTCTGCATCCTTGGGTATCATCAGCTGAGGGGTGAGGGGCAGATGCTCACCCCTTGCTGACATCAGGGTTCCTAATGTTACAATTTCTGTGTCCTAATCAGGAGATCAGCCCTGGAAGGAACTAGATGATGTTGGGCCTTCTGTGCCTTGTCTAAAAGACACATTTTCTAGTTCTGAATAGTCGTTGTTTATACAAGCTGGTATATGCCTTGTAATCATGGTGGCTGGGGGTGCTGTGGTGGGGGTCAGGCTATTGTGGACCAGTTGTGTGTGTGTGTGTGTGTGTGTGTGTGTGTGTGTGTGTGTGTGTATGTGTTTCAAAGTAAGTGATGTTCTGGTTACTAATCCCCCATCAAGCCCCTGACAAACTTCCTGCATCAAAAGTCACATTGTTGAAAGATGACAAGAAGTCTGGTTGCCTCCGTTAGCACTGCAATAGTATTTAGAGGACACTTGCTCTTTCTAAAGAATTACACTGTTAAATTGTTCAGCACATATAAATGGTCAATATATATGGTGCCTATAGTTATTTAAAACAGATTATTTGTCCTTTTAATAGGGTGACACAGTACATTTTCCCTTGGGAAATGTGAAAATTACCAGGTTTCAGAAGGTGCCATGCATGCCTGTTGAGTCCTTGTCATAGTACTTCATGTATTAGAGAATGAGGTGAAAATTTGTCTTTGCTAGTTTCTACCCTAGCCTCGAACTTATTTTATTTTCGTGAGACTAAGTAAAATTTTATTGATTGTCAAACGTCTAATTTATCAAGGTGTAAATACGGTGAGACAATGACTCAGCAGGTAGAGGTATGTTTTGCTAAGCTTAAGAACCCCAGTCTGATCCCTGGAACCCATATGATGGAAGGAGACAATCAATTTCCAAAAGGTCCCCAGACACCCACATGCATGTTGTGATACACACGTACGCTCATACACACATGATCATTAAAGTAAATAATTAAATATGTTATTAGTAAATGTGTCCTGATAGACCACAGTTGGATATTTTGGGATTGAAATACATACATACATACATGTATATATATGTGTGTGTGTGTGTGTGTGTGTGTGTGTGTGTGTGTGTATGTGTGTGTGTGTGTGTGTAAATGTCTCCTGACATAGTAATACAATCCCATAATTCCAGCAGCTGGCAAGAGAATTGGGAGTTCAAAGCCATCCTAGTTTACGCAGTGAGACCTAGCCTAAAAAACCAAAACCAAACCCAAGCAGAAACCCAACAACAACAACTGAAGTAAAATAAACACAATTCTGACTTAAGACTAAGAATGTAAAGAATTCAGAAGTAGTTTTTCAGGCTAGAATGTGGTCCATTCTAAGAAAGTTCTCTAAATACTCAGACTAGAATCTCAGCTATAATAACATGCTGGAAAATAATCTTATATAGATCTTTGTATTTTTAGAAACCTGTTTATTTTGTGTAAATTTATTAGGATTGTTGATAAGCAGAGTTAGAGAGAGAAATCTCAGAAATTGAGGATAGAAAGAATTCTTCTTAATATCGTGAGATTCTTGCCTAGTAAGGTTTTCTTTACCAATTTAGGAGTGACATTGGCAAGCAATGGCAGCAAGTATGCCAAGCTATTATATTTGTAGAGAACAAGAGTTAAATGTTTCTGTTTTTCCATTAAAACAGTTGTGTTTTTTTTATCTGTTATGAGAATGCGCATCTTAAAGTACAGGAGATGGACTGGAGAGATTGTCAGTGTGATTGCTACTCTGCAAGTGTGATCTCACCCAAACCCTGTGTATAGCTGAGCTCACTCACTGTTATTTTTCCAGGTCTGTACTTCAGGGCTGGGTAGAGGGAGACACCCTACATCCCAACTATCCCAGCTTGTTCCAAAGCTCCACTCAACATGGTAGGACTTGCACTCTTAACACAGTGCCTCTTTGCCAGCAAATGACCACAATACCCCTTTGCCATCCTGAGATCACTCTTGGCCTATCCTTTCTATCTTAGTGTCTCAAAATCAGCAGTCACCAAGACTCAGCAGCATTTCTTTACCTCCTTTGGAGTGTCTTCTTTCACTTATTTACAGACATTGTTTCAGTTATTTTCCCTACAATTCATAATACAGCTTGTTTTAATCTTTTCTTCTCTTCCTCCTCCTCCTCTTCTTTTCTTCTTCTTCTACTTCTTCTTCTTCTTCTCCTCCTCCTCCTCCTTCTCCTCCTCTTCCTTCTACTTCCTCTTTTCCTCCTCCTCCTCTTCTTCTTCTCTTCTTTTTTTCTTATTTTTTCTTGGCCACTCCTGCTCGGCACTAATTCTAGAGGTGTTTTCTATTTTCCCTTTTTTCCTCTCAGATCTTGGTTCTAATTATGTCATTACAATATTGAGATGCCTTGTAGGAACTCCATGGCTTTCTGGGTATGGCTGACATTTCTTGTCTCTCTACAGAAGATCCTTGATGGCTAGAGTCCAGCATCTTCGTTACTATACTCTCCATCCCAGCATGTGCACCAGCCAGTGTACACTTTCTTCTCCCTATCTCTCCCAGGGTCCTTCTCAATTGTGGAGGCACTAGTGCTCTCCCTCTGTGTGAATTAATTTCTTGCCTTGATGCTCTTTCTAAAAAATCCACAGCAGTAACTATCACTTATTCACTGTTGATCCTCAGTCTGTGTGCCTCGACCTTTACAAACACTACTGCAGTCCCATGAGGATAACAAAATCAACCCAAATGTAAAACTATGACCTCTACTGAGAAACGTGTGTGTGTGTGTGTGTGTGTGTGTGTGTGTGTGTGTGTGTGTGTAGGCTAGCACGATGCTGCTGAGAGGGATCCCAGTCTTTGCTCATTTAGACCCTCTGATTTTAATAATCACCTTCTCCATTTCCACAGCTTTCTACTTGACCTCCTTGTTCATAATTCTTCCTAGAGCTTATTGTGTATAATTGTGTCCTCCTGCAGCTCTTTGTAAACTCACAAGAGAACAATGCCTTGATTCATTACCGGAGAACAACAGAATGCAGGCGCAAAATACACATCAAATGAAAATTTGTTTAGTAAGTGAAGGGAAGTGCAACTGCTGCTGTCTGCTTCTGATGGCCTCTGTGGTGTCTGAACCATACACCTGTTGGTATGGTCTCAGCATACGGACAACTAGGGGTACACACAACTCGGCTAACGAGTGGAACATTCTCACCCTAGGTTATGTTTGACTGTAGTAGAATTTTGACTTCAGCATATTTAGCATTTTATCAGTGGCTAAAAGGAGTCGTTAAAGAAAACAAACTCATAAAAGTTGAAATGTGTAACATTGGAAAAGGTAACGTGAGACAGAATTGGGATCCAATATGGATCTGAATTAAGAGACTAAGACTCAGAGCATAAGGATTATATAGTGAATACCTTATGCAAAATATAGATGTATACATATGTACAGATATATTCATACACATATATATGAATGGCAGGGCAAGGGAAGAGGACCTATCTTTCAGGAGCATAGGAACCAGGAGGAGTAGGGGCCTGACAAGAACGTGCACTGGAGTGAATATGAACAAAGCACAATGATACACTTATAGGAAAATGTCATAATGAAACTCATTTATTTTTATGATAATAACAACAAAATAAAAATAAAGTGATGGACAAAGGCCTAATGAGGTAGGGAAATTAGTTGCCGTTTGGCTCACCTACTACCTGTGCATGTGTGGGTTAGGTAGAGTATTTGGAAAATGCTTGATGATATCATCATCATGATACAAAGGAATATGTATGAATGTACGTATGTATAGTGTTTTCCTTAGACATTTAAAGCGAGGTTTATGGAAATTTCTGCACTGTTCTACTCAATATTTACAGGATAGAGAAATGATAGTAGAAGCAATTAAGATTTTTCTTTTTCATGTCAGGAAGTGCTACAGGAACTGAGATAATTGAAGATTGTTTCCAAATGTTTGAAAGTCTATGATGTAAATAAAAACTTAGACTTTATGACTTTGGCATCAGCTTAAAGCCAGGCTAATGAATGGAAGCTATAGGGAGTGAGACTTTTGGCTTCAACTTAAGAAGTTTCTACTTGAGATCAGATGGGATATAATTGACAGAAGCTGGAGTGGTGAAGATATTGTTGTTAGAGCCACTCTGGCTCGGGAAAGTTCTCTGGCAGGGGATTGGAAGTGAATAGCTAGGTGGACCATATGCTGTTGTTTAAGGCCATTTTAATTTGTGAGAGTTTTAAAATTTCTGTAATAACTATAAGAAGTAGAGTCACTGTCTTGGAAATTCAAATTGTATCTTACTCCTGAGAGATAGATATGCCTTTATTTTTTGATGGAATGACTTAGAAGGTTCTAGGATATAAAATGCATAAGCCATGATCTTGAATTCTTAAGGATTTAAAGACCTTCACTAACATAATTTCCACTTAGGCCAGGCTTAGTTATGCCTTTAATGTCAGTATTCAGGAGGAAGAGGCAGGAGGATCTTTGTGAGTTCATGGCCAGTCAAATTTACATAGGGAGTTTCAATTCAGAGAGAAATATACAGAAAGACCCTATCTGAAAAAAAATACAAACACGACAAGTAAAGGAAAACAAATGCAGAAGTCAAAACACTATAATTTTCCTCTGAAATTTCATAAATAATCAGTTTTATTTAAATCTCTTTTAAACCCAAGAATATTTCTTTACTGACTTAATCCAGTAGGAAAAGATAAGTCAGTCCACTATACTTCTCAAGAAATGACTGCAGGATGACAAATGTATATGATTAACACTTCTGTACTCAGAAAGCAAGTGAATATGGGTTCATATTTCCATAGTTTAAAAAGTAGAACAAGCTGAAATATACTTAATAATCCCAAGAATAACAAAAATAGAACTTAAAAAACATAGAGGGACATGAATTTCTATCTCAATTTGCACTCTTGGGAGACATGGTAATTCATTTTCACTGAGCTTGCCTGGGCAGTGCCCTGGCATGCATACTGGTTTTTTGCCGTTTTGGAGCTACTGCTGCTCATTCTTATGTTGAGGCCTCTGCATTTCAAGCATCTGGCAGCAGATCATCATAAGTGGAGCTAGCGTGTTTATGAAATACATTAAAGAACTGTCTTGAGCATGATGTATATCACAGAAAGGCAAGCAGTCTGGTTGTGGTTTTTGAATGCGTGATTTAGTATTGATATATTTAAAAAAGAATGGGTCAACTCACAGCAAACAAACCTAACAATGAAAAAAAAAATCTAGTCTCTGTGGCATCTCCAATATCAATCTGGAGGCAGAGTTTACTCCCAGAAAGCGGAGAGAGGCAGCAGGAATGAACTATAAGCTTGCACACCACATAGCAAGCCACCATGCCCATGTCCACT
Organism: Acomys minous; assembly: GCF_964271855.1. Classification (NCBI taxonomy): domain Eukaryota; kingdom Metazoa; phylum Chordata; class Mammalia; order Rodentia; family Muridae; genus Acomys; species Acomys minous. The sequence goes on along the minus strand of NC_140499.1, from coordinate 53,757,144 downwards.
GCTGGGGGAAGCACGGTAAGTTTAGTGTTGGCTTTGCAGCAAATTCTTGAGAGCTGTATTCTTTAAGAGTACTGGATGCTAAACTAGTCATGGCTTAGTTGTGCTTCTCCAGGTCAGTCAGCTTGCTGGATGATGAGTGGTCAAGTGGTAGCCAAAGTCCCAGCAGGAGATCCTTGTGGGAGGGGGACATGACCACCGGAACTGTCCCTTGTTGCTGGAGTACATAGCTCATGTGTGTTGAGGTATTTTGCAGCCCAGTGTCTACTGAACTGTTTGGAGTCTGGGTTTCTGTGTAGTTTCTGAGCCTCCACTTGTTTTTTTTAAACCTTTTAGCTCCTGCACAAGACTGGCATAGCCTGCCCATTTCCAGGACATTGCTGCGTACACTCAAGTGCTCACTTCTGCAATCCGCAAGCTCTAGTGTCAAGACACTGAGCAGGAGTGTCACCATTCCATTTTGTCTTCAGGGTTTTGATCTAAGTGTTTTCTACAAAACCTTTTTTTCCCCTTTCCTGGCCCATACTATGTCTTTACTCTGAAGAGCTTCGCATGAAGCCTTTAGTGATTGAGCTAGTCCTTCTTGTTTGAGTGTAGGATCCTATCAGCCTAAATTTGCCCTATCCTCCAATAAGTGTTCTCAAACCCTTGACAGTGCTAGTGTTAAAAGCATGACAGAAGTCCCTCAAGGTTTTTTTATTTTTATTTTGTGTGTGCACACACTGGGTAAGAATGAGAGTTATTTCTATAAACGTGTTCACAATCTGAATTATTATGTATGAGTATAAATGCACTTGATATCGTCTCTGAGAATTCTTGTCTCTCTCAACCTTTAATGCTAGAATATATGCACTTCAGTTTTGTATATTGGTGAGAGGTAGAATTGCAAGGAAAAACAAAAGCCACTGTGTTTAGGCAAATCACTATGGTAGTCATTTGTGCCTATAGTCTCTTTTAGTTAGTTTTCATTAGCAGACTGGACGGATCTTTACTTAGTTCCAGTTTCTTGCTTCCTTGTTGAAATATTCAAGATGAAAATGTTGGCCAAAGATGAGGGGCTGATTGGAAAAGATACGGCTAATTTAAAAAGTGAATACACACGGAGATTGCTGGTATTGTTATCATTGTACACTTGGACCAGGTTTTTCTTTTCTTTTTTTTTTTTTTTAACCTTGAGTGTTTGGTTATGTATTTTCATACTATCTATTTTGCAATTTCTGTTTGCTGGCATACTGCTATTTTGCAATCACGTGAATTAATGATCTTGTCTTTCCAAATAATTCTTCAGTTTTTAAATTGACATCCCCATTACGTGAGTTGGTCAGGCATGAAACTGAAATGGAATGTGCATCTCTCCTTTGAAATGATCTCTCTCCTCTATCATCAAATGCAGGGTTCTTTTCAATGGATTTCCTCCTACCGTCGTCGTCAACAGATCTGTCATGGTATTTTTCCCAGTTAGTCACCTTATTGTGATATATCTTAGCATATCGTTTTCATTTTCTTCTTCCTAGTCTTACAGTCAATAACCCACAATTTCTTGTTCTTTCTCAATAACGCAGCACATTTCCTTTAACCGTAGATTTCAAGGGGCTCTCGAATTTATGTTCCAGATTTTAGGTGCAGCTACAATCTAGTTTAGAAAGGTTGATCTGCCTCTCTTTTCTAACCCTTCCTTGCTTTTTTTTTTTTTTTTTAACATTTAGAAACACAGCTTTCTCTTTATATATGTTTTACCAGTTCTTCAGGACTTAGCTGAGAAAATGTTGCCCTGTCCTAAAAATTGTTTTAACTAGTAAGCAATTTCAGTTGGCAGTGTGAGTTCTGTGAAATAATACCACTCTGTAGAAATGTGACCAGCTAACATCTTGGAAATTGATTGAAATTCAGCATAGAAAAGGAAAAAAAAATTCACCTTCTGATTTTATCTTGCCGGTAACACTGTGCTAAATGCCTGCTGTTATCTTTTGCAGGGGTTAAAATTATGTGGGGGTTTGTTCACAGGTTTCCTGTGGACATTTGCTTGGTCTTGAATGTTTGTCGCTGCATTAGTTTTACTGAAATTTGTTTTCTTTAAGAATAGGAAAATGAATAACTTCTAATTAAGGTTTTGTTTTATAAAATAAATTAGACCTCTTCTGTATATGCTAAATTATAGAACCAAGACTAGTGAGAGAAATGCAGAAGATGTATGTAATTATAGATACTGTAGATGGCTCTAAAGAGAAAGTAGAATTTTTTTAGTCACCACACTGATTTTTAACCGGAAGAGATACAATCAAAATCAAGTGTTACTTGGATATTAATAGCGTTTAAATATATTTTGATAAGCCTGCGATTAGGGCCAATGTCAAACTCTTTCCTCTTCCAGAATCCCTTTTCTTTCACATCATATTTTTTGACAGTTGATTAAATTGAATCCTTCATATGATGAGGTCTTTTGCCTTTTAGTTAACGATCTACATCGCAAACAGTTGAGAGGAGGTGGCCATATATAGGTTTAGATCATGGCTATTTTAAAGCTTTGTGCTTAAGAACTCCATTTATGCTTGATAATACAGTTGAATCAAATACGTAAGTGATTACATAGGAAAAGGAGAGTTAATCTTTTGACATACCCCTGGCTTAACAACAGTGCATTTTGAAGTGATATAGGTAGGATGAATTCACTTTGCACATCTCACAAATGTTGGGCAGGCGATCAGGTCATAGCATGAAGAGCACGGCACACACTGAAGAACACTAAGCCAGTCCATTTGGGTTCCAATTTTTGTTTTTATTCAATCATGCACCCATCAGTTCACTTGAGGTAATTTGGTCTCTTATGGTATTATCTTCTGTGATTGTTTTGTAACTTCTTATTCAGGGTTAACTTAGGTTCTTTTCCAATTATTTTTTTTCTCAGCTTTGAACTAGTGAAGCATGAAAAAAAAAAGGCTACAAGCATTTCTAAGAAGCTTCACGAATTTTCAAAAACTAAGGGACTTGACTTTCAGAAATGTGCCCTCTTCTTTTGCAAGTATATAATTTCTTTAATGTGGCAAAGAATAGTGTATGTTTGCACACATCTCCTGTGCTGCTATGCCAGCCCTTGAAAGAAACAGTCAGCCACTGCTATGTTTTATGGAAATTGACACTCAGGATTTAGTGAGCAATCTGCTTATGCACATACACCTTGTCGCTTTGAGAAGTGATGTACATATGAAGCGAAATTTCTAGAGCCTTCATTGGAATAACAGTGAGCTATGTAACAAATTGCTGATAGAACATGCTGCATAACATATCATCTGAGGTTTGTTGAAGTTTCTCTGACCGCATGCCCTGTGTTGCTGATCTGTTGATCTGTTTTGGGCTGTGCTATCTATCTGTGTGGTTCTGTGGTCCCCTGGTGCCATCTGTGTGGTTCTGTGGTCCCCTGGTGCCATCTGTGTGGTTCTGTGGTCCCCTGGTGCCATCTGTGTGGTTCTGTGGTCCCCTGGTGCCATCTGTGTGGTTCTGTGGTCCCCTGGTGCCATCTGTGTGGTTCTGTGGTCCCCTGGTGCCATCTGTGTGGTTCTGTGGTCCTCTGGTGCCATCTGTGTGGCTCTATGGTCCTCTGGTGCCATCTGTGTGGCGCTGTGGTCCTCTGGTGCCATCTGTGTGGCTCTGTGGTCCTCTGATGCCCTCGCTTCTCATTTTCTCCTGCATTTCATCTCTTCCCTCACCTCTTGGATTCAGTTCCAATGTGACATTTTAATTGTTTTTACTAAAGCACATCTACTCTCAACCATCTCTGACATCTTCTCATTAAAAAGCTGCTAACCTGCACAATTCAGCTTAGTTCTTTGGGGGTTAAGATGTTTTTAGGCCTAGATAGATGTTTTAAGTTGGTGAATACCAGATATGATAGATATTGGTTTACATTCAGACTTTTAGACTCACCAAGATAGGAGAGTTGTTTTCTTCAAGGCTGCCAAATACATATAGCCAAAACACTGTGAATGTAACATTTATATATAATTTCTGATTGTTTTGTGGTTCTTCTTGATGTAGGTAGTTTATTGTATATATGTGTAATAATGTAAATGTATATATAAAAATATTTGATAAAAATTATCAAGAGCATCAATTCTCAACCTGTGGGTTGTGATCCCTTTGGGGTCAATGGCTTCTTTCACAGGGTTTGCCTAAGACTACCAGGAAACACAGATAGTTACATCACAGTTCGTAGCAGTGGCAAAATTACAATTATGAAGTAACAACAAAACTAATGTTACGGTTGGGGTCACCACAACCTGAGAATCTGTATTTAAGGATTGCAGCATTAGGAAGGTTGAGAAGCACTGCTACAGAAGAAAGGAATGAAGCTCCTTAGCAGGCCCTCTCATATCTGTTTTTTTGTACGCTGAGGCTTTTGTATAGCACCATACCTTTTTTCTTCTCAGCTACTGGCTTTGAAGAAAAATATCTCCCTTGGTGAGGGGACCCTGGGACCCACCTTTTCCACTCTGGAAACAGCTCTCCATTTTATTTATTTATTTATTTATTTATTTATTTATTTATTTATTCCTTAGTGATTTAAATACACACTGAAGGAGCTCCAGCCTGAAAAAGATATGGAGTGTATTCAAATCTTAATAACATTTCCCTCTATGAATTTTTGTGTTTCCTGAACTAAATGGAGTTGTTTTCTGACCTCCATTTTGCTGTTTTCTCCTTTGTTTGGCTCCCTTTAATTAGGAAAAGTACGTACCATCTTGATGCACTCTTGGTCATTTATTTGTTAATGTGCTCACCTAGCTCTTACTTTTCGACACAGATATTAATTTCTTCTTCTTAAATAAATCTAGCCACTTAATGGAAATCATTATTACTTTGTAAGAACCGTGTCTTTTTCTCTCCCTCCCAGCACAGCTCTGCTTCCTCTTGCTTTATTGTTAGATTCTAGAATTTCCCCCTCTGAATCTTTTCCCTGCCCTCCCAACTAACACCGATAAGTTGCTTTCACTGACTCCTAAACCACTGGGTTTTCCTAACAGTCATTCTTGGTTCCTCCATGGCCTTCCCACCAGTGTTTTATCCATGGCAATGTCTGGTTATGTGGGCGGCCATCAGGAACAATTGTATGTCTTGATTTATAGGTGTATTTGTGCTTTCAAGCCATTCATTTTCCATTTCCCACTGTACTTTAGTATACTGCACTGTAAATGCCTTGGACACAGCTTGGTGGTAAAGTATTATTTGTTTGAGGGCCTGCTTTTAATCCCCCAGTACAATAAACAAACAAGCAAAATATAAATTATATATAAATGTAGGCACTATATATTAGCAAGAACAACTTACTCTATGAAATTATTTTTACAATAATACGTATTGTTTTAAAAATGAGTGAAAATAGCATTTTGTCTGCATTGCTATATGTTAGTTTAGGGGCTGACTTCGTGGAAGACTCCATATTTGTGCTCCTCCATGCGCATTTGAACTAGGTTTACAGTGACATATTAATTTGGCTGAGGTATGTGAAGAAGTGATGACCATACGCAGATTTCAAGTTGGAAAAAGGAAGAGTGCCTTTCCTAATCGTGAATGTTTTTTAATATTGTGCCAACATTACCAAATGATATCTTCTTAAGAGGGAGTTTTTATGGGAAATCTGAAGACAGATCAGGGAAAGTTTTGTTCTGTGTCATTACAATTCATTGGTCTGACATGAACATTGACTGGACTCCTTTGCTCAGAAATGACTTTATTACAACCTACAGTAACAGCTAGGAGATACTTGGATGGCTGCTTTGGACGTCTTCCAGAGTCTGATCCTGTCACAACAGAGCATCAAACAGCACTTCCATTTAGCATCACTCTGCGTGGTACTGGAGAGAATATATAAATACTTGGAGGTGCTCAGACTCATAGGAACACAATGTTTTTCTGAGATTCTGATTTGTATTTTAAAATTTATATTTTGTCATTAGCAACTAATACATCCATGTTTGGGGGTAACATAGCAGTGTGTGTGTGTGTGTGTGTGTGTGTGTGTGTGTGTGTGTATGTTATCCCACAAATGATGTTGTGTGTTATTCCACAAATGATGTTCTGTCCAATTTAGTCCATAAGTCAAACCACCCAAGTGCTTTTATTCCTAAAACACTTCAGTTTGGATGATTTAAGTGTTAAAATGCAGTAAAGTCATGTTTATTTTAGTATGTCTTTAGAAACATTTCTTAGGGACCCTAATTTTTAAAATTTTTTTGGCATAAGTTTCTGTTAGGTTGCTAATGTTTGGTATGTTTTGAAGGTTTGAGGTATAATGAGTAAGTTGTATAGGTTTATATATTGATTGTGTGTAGTATATTTTTGTTTTTGTAGGGGCTTAGATTGTGCTATCTGCTGTATATGTTGGTTAGTGTGTAGTATGTTTTGATGACATGCAATGTTATGCATTGATAATAGGTGGTGTTGTGTGTTGGTTGCATGGGTTTGTGTATTGGTGCTGTGTGGTGGTGTGCATGGGAGATGTATGGCATTAGGTATTGGTACTGTGTGTCATGTTGAGGTGTTGTGTAGTGTTAAATATTGGTGATATGGAGTATTATGCATTGGCATGTAGTGCTATGATTTGGTGATGCATACTGTTACATTTTGGTGGTATGTGGTTCTATGATTTGGTGATGAGTCATCTTACAGTTTGGTATTGTGTGGCGGTGAGGAATGCATTGGGATTACATTTAAATATTTCCCTGCTTTGTGCCAAGGCCCAAGCAGTTTTATCTACCATTGCCCCTAGTGCCCCACTGCCAATATTTAACAAAGTAACTAATGAATTACTGGTTTTATGAGAGTAGATTTGTCTGCGGTGTGGACAGTCTGCAAGCAGACAAGCCAGTCTTTAAGAACGGTTGCTCTAGTGTGCGGGCATCGGTGATGTTTGGAATAGAGACCGCTCTTCGTTTCTCTGCAATGGCCAGCCTTTTCCCCTTCTAGCTTTTTTCTGCATTGCCAGCAACTTCTTTGGGGATAAGCTACTCAGCTTCCACTTTACTGTGCTATTCTCTGTACCGTCTTCCTGACACGTGCCCTACTTTTCCCCTTTAACTTGTCCTGCCCCTTCACATTTTCCAACTTTGAGCCAAAAGCCACATATTCTTGAGCAGGGGCCATGTAACCAATATATGTCCCCAGCTGGGTGAGTTAGTTCGGCAGAGGACAGACAACACTGAACTCCATGTGACATGAGTTCATCTCACTTACGTGCTCTCACTGGCCAGATCTGTAAAATAAAGGCATTAATGAATTTCTCAGGGTAACTGGACTAAAATGTTCTTGCAATTTTTATATGAAATAAATTAGTGTCTCCTCCAGAGGCCCTTGGTCTGTCGGAGGACAGATCACTTCACACATCCGTGTCTGGAATGGAGCAGACACGGCTTCCGAACTCCTCTTTTCACCTCTGGAAATGGGCACAGCCTTCCTCACCTGCTGCACGGAGCAAAGGTTCTACAGTGGATCATGCTAGCTTGTGCTCCCAGAACTTCAGTGACGGAGTTCAAAGGTTATTTTTGTATTTTAATATTATCCTTAACCTCCTTGTACTTTTATTTAATTTTGAAAAAAATTTAAAAAAATAATCGCAGGAAAATATCTGCATAACTTTAGTAGGCATAGCTTTCTCAGTAACCTCTGCTGCTGGTAAGGTTAGATGCGGGATTTATGGTGTATTTTCCTATGGGAAGGATGAGTGGCTGGTGTGTTGCCATTAAAGCTTCATGAGGAATGTGTGCAGAGGCAAGCTGGTTGCGTTATTTGTGTTGTTTCTTGTGAAGCTGGTTCAGGCTAACATTTTTATGATTCCATGTTTAGCAGAGGCTATCCTGGTTGTTTGGAAGGCTAGAAAACAGGCCTAAGGGGGTGAGCACAGCTCTTTGCTATGCCTTCACCAGCTGAAGACAGATCTACCATTAGACTAAAGTGTGCTCCAGGCCAGGCTGAGCTTTTTCATTATCCATTTTGGTGCTGATTTACTTACTAAACACCGCATTTACTGATGGGGACACAATTCTTCATTGTTGCTCTTTAGGTTTTGTGTATTTATTACTGCGTTTCCTTGAAGTGTTTCATGAACTTTAAAGTTCACTGCACTTTTTAAGAAGAATAACAGAAGGTTACTTGCTGCGTACATAATTTTACAGGCTTCCTTTTCTCAGAAGTATGTTGTATTACATGAAAACCAGCTACTATAGGCTGGAGAGATGGCTCAGTGGTTAAGAGCAGTTGCTGCTTTGCAGAGGATGCAAGTGTAATTTTTAGCACTCCCATTGGGCACCACACAATCAGGTGATGCAGTATTCTATTCTGGTCTCTGTAGACATCTGGGAACATGTCATACACATCCACACACACACAGGCATACTCATGCATGCATTTTCTTTAGTGGTTTTTGCATCAATGGGTATCCACACCATTGATTCTTAGCTGTGATGGATATGTTTGGATATAGAAGGAGGTTTTTGTTTTTGTTTTTAGCTTCTTGTAAAGAGACTAGTTTTTGTTTAAAATATTGATCTGGACAAAGAAGTTTAATTAACAAGTTATTATATTTTGATATACATCATTTATTTAAATGTTGGTTGATTTGAACATTCTTAAATTCTTGATTTATTATCTCTGCCTAACTATACTTATCTTGACTCATGTTGTGTCCTGCCAGTGCTCAGCATGCAAGAATAGTTGCTGGTTATTTGATATTAAGAAACAACTTAATTGTGGCCTTTGCAACTATGATTATAATATAAAAATACATTAATATAACTACTTTTATTTCATTTTGATTAAATTAATTAAAATTAAATTAAAATCAATTAAATTAATTGATATTAATATAAATTATGTGTTTAACATGAAAGACCATTGTATTTTCTGTAGAAATTCCATGGTGGGCAGTTAAGAGTTCATATGAAAATAACGAAAAGTTTATATTAAAAAGTGGGAATGCTAGTTATGGCCAAAGCCGTAAAAATAAAATAGATCTCAGACCCCAAACAGCGGAGTCAGAACTCTTTCGCGAGCCGTGAGAACAAGGATGGGGAGGATGGCTTGGTGACATGAGCTCAGTATCTGCTCCTTTTGCCTTTGTGGGGGCTGAGGAGAAAGAGGGAGACAACATTTGAGGAAGCCTTGAGGGGTGCTACATCTGCACCCTGATAATGGAGCTGAAAGGAAAGTGAATTCCCTTCGTATGACACATGGACACAAAGCTAGAGGAAGAACTCTGCCTGCCCCTGGTGTTTGGCAGGCTCATAGTAGACTGTTATCAGTTTTTTTGGTCTTTTTTTTTTTAATTCTATGTGCTGTACTTTTGTTGTTGAATGAATTTAAATACTTAACATTGAATTATTATTTTAGTGAAATCAGCAGTTATTCCTTAACCCGCCTTACACCCAAACAACCACACAGAGACCAGGATCTATTTAATTAGCTCAGAGCATAATGCTGTGCAATAATTACTCATCCTAAATCTCTACTCTAGCCTAGTTTTCTCCCATTCTGTTTTCTCACTTTATATTTGCTTTTTACTCATGTACTAAACTGGGTCCTTTCTCCTGGTGTTTCCTCGTATTCTCCTTCTGGCTCCATCCTCTCCTTCTTCTTCTTCTTCTTTCTCCTCCCCTCACTCCATCAGGATGTCCCACCCTATCCTGTGCTAACATTCAGCATTGCCTGGTTTGTTTGTTTGTTTGTTTGTTTGTTTTGACAACACAGCGAACAAATGGTGACATGTTTACACAAACTTGAAACATCACAATGCAATATTGGGATTGATCCAGAGAGTGGTGTGGAGAAATCAGCATTTGAATGAACATTATAGGAACATTTTAAAATTTTAATTTATTATAATTTATTCAGATTACACCGGGATTGTTAGATTGTTATCATCTTGCCTGTATCTTTCCATTCCCACCCTCCTTTCCTCTTCCTCCCTATTCCCCTTCCCTAGAGCTCTGACAGAAGGGAACCTCCTCCCTCACCATATGACCACAGCTTATCAGATCTCATTAGGATAGCCTGCTTCCCCTTCCTCTCTATGCCCACTCGGCCTTCCCACCAATAGGAAATGATCAAAGGGGGGGGGCACCAGAGTTCATGTCAGAGGCTGTCTCTGCTTTCCCCACAACCATGGAGAAAGAGCTGTTCATTGGCTAGATCTGAACGGGGAGTCTAGGTTTACTGCGTACATTGTCCTTGGTTGGTGCAACAATTTGTGCAGGTTTCCCTGTGTCTAGATCCTCCAGGCTTGTTCTATGTTGGCTAATATACCATACAAGTCTTTCCTCAGTTCTTGCTGAGAGCTCAGAGGCAGCTGTGGCTGAGGCCTGGGGTTCATGGAACAGAGATGTGGGCTGTGCCAGATGGGGAGATTGTCTTCTGGGAAAGGGGCTATGTAATCTTTACTGTTACTCAGATGTGGAACATAGGAGGGAGGAGAGAATGAAGAGAGCTGGAAAGAGCAAGGAGGGGGCAGTTTAGAGAAGAAAACAAAACCAATTTTGTCCTCAAGAACTTAGGAAGTGGCTGGAGTCGAGCAGTGCCAATGTAAGGTGTGGACTTGGGGGAGGCATGAGCCGAAGCTGGAGCAGAGCCAAAGCCTTTTCTTGGCAGTTGGTACATAAGCATTGCTGTGCCAAGTGGATTGCTGTGAGTTCGAGGCCAGCCTGGACTACAAAGTGAGTCCAGGACAGTCAAGGCTACACAGAGAAACCCTGTCAAAAAAAAAAAAAAAAAAAAAAAAAAAAAGAATTGCTGTGAGATTGACGTCAGCCTGGGCTATATGGTGGGACCTTGCTATAAGAATACAAACAAACAGGCAAGCAAGCAAACAAAGAGAATTATCAAAAAGAGGATCTGAGAAAACCACAAAGAAAGTATAGATTAGTGAGAGGCCAGCAAAGTTGGCCATAGCAGGGCCAGTGTTCTTTTCTGCCTCTCAGTCTTGGGCCTGGATGGGGGCAGAGGGAGTTTGGAGTTTTTCATCAAGCATCTAGTTTTGTTACCAAGACTAGACATGTTACCTATGCATTGACAATTCCTAGTGTTAGGAATATTCCAGAAGGTATTTTTTTTTACACCCTCAAGGTGACATTTCATCATGTATGCTAGGAAGAGCTGTTAGTATGGGCAGGTAGAGCATCTTTGTAAGGAGTCCTGTAGATTTTAGTTTATCCAGTTTAAGGTGACATTGATTCTCAGCAGTAATTCATAGAGGCAGAAAGTGCTCTCTTTTTCTATACTGAAAGGAGATAGGAAGCCCAGTATTCAGAATATCATCTGTATCCATTTGCCCCCCACCCTATAATGGGGTTTGCTCATCATTGGTCTTGTAAGTCTGTGGCGCTATAATGGAGATAGCAATTAAGAAGAAATTGTCTTCCTGTCTCTAGTATGCACATAGATCTGACATAAGGAAAAGTGACAGGGTTATAGTGACAGAACCAGGTTGGGTGTTGGGGTGGCCTTGGGCTCCTCCAGTGGGTTCCTGACAACAACAAAAGCCCCTTTATCTAAATGACTTGTGGGGTCCCTAGAGTAACTTACCCAAAGGGCTTTGAAGTTTAAATTATTCCTTTCTCAATTTCCCCTTTTTACTTCTTTTTAAAAAATTGGCTTGTAGTGGCAAAGAAAATATTTCCTTTCAAAACTTAGTCTCATCAAGTTTTAGAAAAGAGAAGAATTAGAGTCAGGGTTTGGGGGAAAGGAGAAGCGTGACTATCCAGCATGTATTTATATAAGAAAGGGAGTACTCAGCATTATTTGCCCAAATAAATCACTTGTTCATGACTTTTGTAGTTGAGAGTAAATTGTGAATGTCTATCATTTCTCAGCAGTAGTTGCTTTCTTTTCCTTTTCACATGACACAAGAGAGGCCCCCGGGAATTTTCAATCTCACAGCATCATTACTAATCTAGCTTCTTTATTTATGCTGCCACAGCTCATTCCAGAGACAGGCCTTCTGTGAATTGGTTTCCTGCAGTTATCTTCTCTGCTTATAGAGATGCTCACAGGGGCACATAGCAGTTGCCCTGAGCTACAGTCTGTGTCAGCCACAAGTCAGGCCTCCAGCCAGCCAGCCAGACCTGCTTAACCCACTGAAAGGGAAGCTATATTTTGATTTTCTATTTTTTAATCCTCCCCTCCTCTCCTCCCTTCCTCCCCTTCCTGCCATTCTTCTCGTCCTCCCCTCCCCTCCCCTACAGAGAAATGAACAATGTTCAGAGAGTCTTTGGAGCATTCAGTCCTTTGTTGATCTCCTTGTAGTTGAGACAATGCTGCTAAGCAGCCTAGGTTGGGCTGGACTCACCATCAGCTCACCTCTTACTCTCAAGCACTGGGATTTCAAGCCTGTCACCATTCCTGGTTTATTTACTTTGCTTCTTTTCTACCAGAAGAAAGAACAAGCTTGCCTTTGTTGTACAGTAGGGAATCTCAGAGTGATATACTCTATAGCACCATATACAGAGATAGATAACCACATGCAGTTTAAAAAACAAGAAAACCCTGTTACCTGGCCTAAGGACTGGAAGTTGACATCCCTGTAATAATAAAATAGAGACTAAAATATAGATGACATAAGCCCATTTTGAGAACCTCGTTCTGTGGGGTCATGTAGCAAACGGGCTGGTCCTGACTCCCAGGGAGCTGGGCCCTGAGCTTCAGACTCTAACTTACCATGCCCTTTAATGTACAATACCCATTGCATGTATGCTACAGACACTAGCTTCCGAATTATAGGATTAGTAACTTGTGCTTCTTTCAGAGATTTATTTATATTTGTTTTAGGGGTACAAGCCTTTTCTCTGTGGGTCTGTGTGTGCATGTATACATGTAGGAGACCAGGCAAGGAATCTGATCCTGTGAAACTGGATTGCAAATGATTGTGAGCCACCTTGTGAGCACTGGGAACAGAACCTGGGTCCTCTGGAAGAGCAGACAGTGCTATCTCTCCAGATTTTGATGGACGGTACAATTTGATGCCAAAATTTGTCTGATTAATCTTTTGCTCTTTTACAGACTAGTTATGCTATTCAGAAAAGCATATACAGATAATTAGGATACAGTTCAGTGACATTGAGATATGTAGATGTCCCATTTTCTGGTGATTCTCCTGTCTCCCCCTCTCATCTTACCAGAGGAAGGTTGATGTTACAGATATGTGTTTTTGTACCTGGCTTATGTGCAATCTGGTGATTTCAACTCAGGTCTTCATGATTGTTCAACACGCTATCCTCTGAGCCATCTTTTTTTTATTCTTCCATTGACAGTTACTTTGACGGATTCTGGACCTTGGCTGTTGTATAGAGTACATCAGTATACAGACGAGGCTGCCAGTATCTCTTTGATAAAGTGATTTTATTTCACTTGAGTATATATTGTGGACCATATGCTGAATATATTTTTATTTTTTAAAGGAATCTCTAAACACTTTTCCAGAGTGTCTATACTGGCATCCTTGAAAAAAACTGTATGAATTCCCTGTTAACCATGTTGTTGTAAGGATTTCAGTATAGTCTTTTTGACCATATCCACTGGAGAGCTTATTTATTATTTATTTGTTTTATTAATTAAATTATTTACTGTATATCCCAGTCATAGCCCCTCCCTCCTCTCCCCTCAGTCCCACCCTCCATCCCCCATTGGGGCATCTCTTACCCACCCAGCCCAGATCATCAGGTCTCATCAGGACTGAAGTTGTCCTCTTCCCCTGTGGCCTGGCAAGGCAGTCCCATTAGGGGAAAGTGATTAAAAAAAAAGAAAGCAGGCAACAGAGTCCATGTCAGAAACAGCCTCTGCTCCACTTTCTAAGAGACCCACATGAAGCCTGAGCTGCCCATCTGCCACATCTATGTACAGGGTCCAGCCTATGCACTGTCCTCGGTTGGTGCTTCAGTCTCCACAGGCTCCTCTGGATCCTGGTTTATTGGCTCTGTTGGTCTTCCTGTGGATCTCTTATTACATCTAGTTCCTTTTATGCTCCCCCCCCCACAACTTGTCCACTAGACTCCCTATGTTTAGGCAAATGTTTGGCTATAAGTCTCAACATCTGTTTCAAACTGCTGCTGGGTGGAGCAGGTCCTCTCAGAGGACAACTCTGATAAGCTTCTGTCTGCAAACGAAGCAGAATATCTTTAATCGTGTCAGGGGTTGGCTCTCCTCTATGAGGTGGGTCTTAGGTTGGGCCAGGCATTGGTTGGACATTCCTTCAGTCTCTGTGCTATCTGTTCTATCTTTATCCCTTCACAGAAGAGCAGCTTTTTTTTTTTAAAGGATGATTTATTACTGTGTCTTCCCCTGTCAATGCCTTTCCATTCTGCACTGTAGTTTCCTCTACTCTTAGGTCAGAAGGATCTGTCTGTTTTGGTTTAGTGTTCTAGAAGCTTTGTTGTTCGCAGCACACATTGGCTCTGCGGTCCTTCTTCAAGCCTGCTTTGACTCATGCAGCCGGCACTTTTGGTGTCTGTCTGTGAAGTCATTGCCAAGAGCAATACCATGAGGACTTTCTCCTCTGTTTTCTTTTGAAGTCTGAGATCTTAGGTTTAAGCCTTTAATGAATTTTGAGTTGATTTTTGCGTGAGCCAGAAGATAAACATCCAGTTTCTTTCTCTCCTAGATGTCTGGCTTTCCTTGTACTATCGGTTAAATGCAATGTTTTCTGCTCCTTGTGCATTCTTCTTGGCTCACTTACTGAAGAACAGTTGGCTATATATTTTGTACTTATTTCTGGTTCTCTTCAGCTGCATCACCCTATACTATTTTACCTCCTGAAAATTTGGTATATATTTCAGGAGAATTTATTTGAGAAACACAGAGACACACAAAAGAACACCCTCTAGCCATAACCGTGAGAATACTGTATAGAAATGGTTTAGGTTGGTATACATCAAATTATTGAAGAGTTTCGAAAATAGAGCCATCGGGTAAAATGGATGTGAAATATAAAATATTTTTGAGGAGAACCAGACATCAAAAAATAAAAAAAACAGCTATTAATCACCATGCTGATGTTCATACTAGAGCTAATAAGAGTGAAAATTAGCCACAGCTTATAGGCTGTCTCCATGCACTTGTCCATAATCTATTCCATTAATACACTTTGTGCTTTGCAATGTATTTCAAATTAGGAAGTGTTATACTTTATTCCAAAAGGATCTTTCTAAAAAATGTTTGCTTATTTTCTGTCTATGAAGCTAAATCTTACTTGCTAACTATATTGAGATATACTTAGATTATGAGTTACTTAGATTTATGAAGCAGATCTTTGGGTATGCCTGTGCCCTCAAAGTTTTCAGAGAGGAGTCTGTAAACGAGGCTGCTATAGCATGTATGTGGGCAACACCATCCTATAGAGCAGGGGTCTTGAAGGAATAATTGGTAAAGTAGAGGAAAGAAAAGGTTCATTTTCAGATGTCTTCTCCTTCTCTACTTTCTAGACAGTTCTGCACACTTTCCATGCCAAGATCCTTTGAAACCATGAGCACAGAAATACTTTTCCTTCTTAAACTGCATCTTTTTAGGTGTTTGTCTCAGCACAAGAGTATTTGTTGGTTCTTAAGAAGTATTGAATTGTTGTGGTTTTGTTTTAGTGGCATACACCTGTAATTCTAGGACTCAGGAGACAGAGGCAGGCAGATCTCTGTCAGTTTGAGGCCAGCCTGGTCTACAAAATGAGTCCAGGACAGCCAGGGCTACACAGAGAAACCTTGACTTGAAAAACCATAATAATAATAATGATAATAATGATGATGATAATAGTAATAATAATGATGATGAAGAAGAAGATGATGATGATATGATGATAATTATAGTAACAACAATAATAAAATTTTCATCAGGTTTTGGCTTCTTTGTTAGTTTTAGAGTAGGGTCTCATGTATTCCATGCTGTCCTGTGTAGCCAAGAATGACCTTGGGATGTAAAGCCTGCTTTTAGTTCCCAACATTGAAGATTATGGATGTTATACAGCACCGAAAGTTGCATGCAGGGTCTCTTGCCTACTAGGGCAATTCTATCAAGTGAGCTACCACCCAGGCCTCTGTCATGAGGATTTTGATAGGTGATTGCTTTTCATCTTACATTCTGTGGGTAGGGTGGACATTTTAACAGTATCGTCTTCTAATCCATAAACCTGGTTATCTTTCTATTTGTTTCTTTCATTAATTTTTTATACTGTTAATATACAAACATTTTGTTACCTTAATCAGGTCTAAGGTTATTCCTAAATATATAATTCATTTTGATGCAGTTGTAATTAGGATAATTACCCAAATTTCCATTTCACAGAACATATATATATATTGCTTTTTTTCAGTTACTACTGTTTCCTGCAGTGATGCTAAGCAATTCTTTGGATAAAATGGTATTAACTGCAGAGACATATATGTATGCAATTTGGATTCATTTTTATGAAATGACTGGCTAGGACTTCTGATATATGTTGAGTAGATGTAGAAAGAGAGGACATCTTGCTTTGTTCTTGATCTTACTATAATGGCTTCCAATTTTATATTATATTAGATATGAACTTTTCATCTATGGAAGTGGTTCTCAAGCTGTGGGTTCCGACCCTTTGGGGTCAAATGACCCTTTTCCAGGGGTTGCATATTAGATATCTTGCATATCAGACATCTACATTACAACTCTTAAAAGTACTAAACTTGCAGTTACAAAGTAGCAATGAAAATAATTTTATGGTTGGGATCACCACACCATGAGGAACTGTCTCAAAGTGTGGCAGCATTTTGAAGGTTGAGAACCACTGATCTATCGCCTCTATTACATAGAGATGATTTCCCTTCTATCTCTAGTTTCTTGGATTTTTGTAATCAAGAAGGAATGATAAATTATAGCAGATGACTGTCATGTGCCTATTGATCGGATCTTATGAATTTTTCTATATTTCTCTTGATAGTGAATGTTGATACTAATTTTCAAAGGCTGAGCTATCCTTGCACCCACATATAAGCTCCCCTTGGTCATGGCATGTGACCGCTGATGGTGCCGATGAATTTGCTTTGCTAGTCTTTGTTAAGGACTCTTGCTTATGAAGGGCATTGGCGTGCAATCCCTAATGGTGTGCTGTCTGGCTTTAGTATCAGGGTCAGTGTGTCCTCATAAAGTCCTTGGAAGTGCTCCCTCTTTCAGTGTTTGTGCAGATTTTGACAAGTACTGACTTAAATCTGTTTTAGCTGTTCAGTAGCATTTGCCAGTGAAGTCATGTCTTCCTGGGCCTTTTAAAAACAAATGCATTCTCTTTACTAGTTAAAGATCAGCTGGCCTTGTCTAGAATGTTGCTACTTGTTCTAAGTTAATCCACCTGTGGGCACCTAGTGGCTTATCATCCCCTATCTACTTCCTCCCTGGCTTGACATCAGTTATACTGTCTCTTCTTTCCTGTCTGATTTTATTTAATTTTTGGTCATTTATTTCTCTGTTATTCTAAAGATATGTCCATTTTAATTGTCTTTTCAGATCGCTGTCTTCTTATTTTTTATTCCTTGTTTCTTTTTTTTTTTTTTTTTTTGCTGACTTTTGGCTTATTTTGTTCTTTTTCCTTTATCAGGTAGTTGATATGTGAGTATTTCAAGAATGATTGTTCCATGAACTCATCACGTTCTTTTTAATGGACCCCACATCTTTATTGATATCTGTGTAGTAGACATTATTTCCATCTTTCCCTGACTTGTTTACTGACCTCATGCAAGAGAGGACTGTACTCAGTTTACCTGTCCACTGCTCTGCAGGTGTCCTAACCTTCCTGTTACTACAAAACCATAGAGTTTTTTTCCTTACTGGTTCCCAATTGCAGAGGTAAGTTATATCCTCTTTGCTTCTTGTGATAGGCAGGCTGGAAGTGAGTCTGTTTGTTCTTAGACATGTTGGAAAGCTACATCTGAGTCCTTCCCAACTTGGGGACAATTGAGTTCATAGTTTTATTTGTTTGCTCTGTTTTGCGTTAGGAGAGAGCTTGTATTTACTCTGGACTCTTGCTCAAATGACCACTTTGTCCTCTTTAACTTTCAGTGGCTTAGGACTGCTGGTCCATGTCAGTGCTCTGAGGCAAATGACTTAAAATCTAGTCCTTTGGGAACTCCAGAAATTATGATGCTGTTAAATATGTGGTTCAGCTGTTCCCTGCTGAGAGCAATGCTGAGTGCGGGCTTCATTGCGTGTACTCTTCTGGGTTGTGGCAAGTTTGCGTGCTAGTTCAACCTGTTCCCTCTGTGTCTGACAAGAAACTACCCTGTGCAGAGAGAGACCCATCAGTTTTCTTAGGCAGCACTGAACAAATTAGGACACTAGATACCTCATCTAATTCTTTTGTTTCACAGGGAGGGGCTGAACTGGGAATTTCCTATTGATATGTCCTGTGCTAGGATAAGGACTGTGGCAGGAAAGTATTTCTCTTGTTTTCCTACTGCTAACACTGTGGATGATGTCTCAGTGGGCTAAGATGCAGGAGCACCTCAACTAGCAGCAAGGTTTTACACAAAGAACCAGATGCATAGCCTACTATGAACTTGTGTCTTCACAGGGGGATGAAAAAAGCAAACTTTCTTACTATGTCATATTAGGTCAACACAGTCCATGCATGCCTACAATCCTACTAACTGGATGGCAAAGGAAGAAAGGTTTGTGAGCTTGAGGCTAACCTGGAGATCCTCTTCTCAAAAACAAAAAACAACAGTAGCAGCAGCAACAACAACGGCAATAAAATACACCACAAAATTATTTCATGCTTTAAAAAAGCATGGTACTCCCTTTATTGGAAAGATATGAAAAATAGCTAGACAAATAAGTGAAATAAATACTGTTTTTGCAGAAGTGCTTGCTATAAGCAGTTTTACGTATGTGAAATGTGCTGCCTGTAACCATCTGCCGTTTTCCATATCTGAAGCCATGTACCCCGTATTTCTGTGTTATTACATATTAGTGAATAATTACAGAGAGCTGAAGAAACTACTAATCTGAGAGGTGTAATAATTCTTTTTTCCTGAATCTGATTATGTGTAGTGTAGAAATCTGCAAGAAAAGCCACCTAAGTTCAAGTCTCTAACACCCACATTAAAAAAAAAAAGTATGGTAACATGAACCTGTAACACCAAAGCTCGGAGGCAAAGACAAGACAATCTTGAGGTTTCATTGCCATGCACCCTAATCCATTGTTTAGCCCTTAACTTTAGAGTCAGTGAGAATCGATCAGTCAGTCTCCTCGCTCGCTTCCTCCCTCCCTCCCCCCTTCTCTGTGTGTATGTTTGTATAGTTGGAAAATGACACAGGGAGATACACAGTGTCAATCTCTGGGCACCACACAGGTATGCATGCACGGGCATGTGCATCTGCACACACATATGAGGAAGAGATAAACATGGTTTTTTTGTTTACATCACAAGTGGAGGATGAGAAAAAGACTTGTGAGAGAGCAGGTGATGTTTATGCCCTTAGAAGTCAAACCACCATGTGGGGGAGATTGGCTATTAACCAGCTGAAAAACATCCTTGAACAACTTCTGGGAGGAGGTAAAAATGTGAGCCAAAAAAGAAGAGGTGGGGCCTTTGGAGACTTGGGATAGTTTTGGCTGTTCATTGCTCCACTTCAAGATGCTCCTTGAGAGACCCACTTGAGGGAAGGCTTCGGGGTTCTGGGCTCCATCTGAGGTTCCAGGTTCTGGTTGCTCCAGATTCCAGCAGAAGAAATTCTGCTGATTACACCAGGAGAGTCGTTCCTTGGAACTGATATCCTTATGGTTTCATTATTGTGTTCTTTAATCTTCTTTTCCTATTGTTTAGGTTAGTCGGGGCATAAGTGAGGTACTCTCAGTTAATAAGTTCATAATAAAATATATTTGTTAAGAAAATTGAGTATACACACATGCATACAACAACAACAACAACACACAGTCTAGGACTTCTAAGTCAAGGGTTCTTTTGAGCGCTCTTTAAGTATTTCATAAAAATATTACACAGAAAGATTATTTTCTCGTTAGCATCATTTAGTTGATGATCAAATAGTATGAATAATCATTTTGGCTAGCTGGGTAACAATAGCTACTGGCATTTAAGCATGATGTTCACTAGGAGACATGGAGGGCAGCTGCCTACCAGGGGATATAAATTATCTACTGGATTCACAGGGGTGTCTTAGATTTGCTCTGAAGAAAAGAAGATTAATGTGTGAAAGCTGCCATGGCAGCTCATTCTTTCTTGCCCTTGAAATATTTCCCTTATGTTATGTTTTTAGACCATATTTTTATCCTGAATATTTGTGAAGAGATGTCTTGGTCACTATCCTTGGGCAATAGATGGGGTGGGGGATGGGTTAACATTGTTTTAGGAAATGAGAAGTCTCCAGTGAAGACTTTCCACTCATTTTCATTTGAAGTTTTGCTTTTTGTGCTTGTGTGTGCGTGCATGCATGCCACATCATGTGTGAGCGTTAGAGGACAGTTTGGTCAGATCAGTTGTCTTCTTCCACCTCTGTGGGGATTCCAGGAATTTAACTCACATTCTCAGGCTTGTGGTTCTCATACTTAGAAAACTATCTGCATCAGTTTCTCGTTCTTGCATTCCCTGTGGACGTGTGCCATCTTGTAGCTATATTTTCAGAGTGTGAAGTTGACAAGGCTGCTGTGGAATGGTAGTCCCTAGGCACTTTCTCAGCATCTCTCAGTGCTCTGGTGTAGCAGAAGCCCACAGAAGAGGCACCTTCACACTCACACTCACTGTCATTTGAAGACATTTCAGAAACGTACTGATTACCGGGGTCAACACACTGTAAGTCCCCAGTCCTCATCTCTGAATTATGCCGTGGAGCGTGGTAATGGTCACAGCTTTATTATGTGGGGGTCCCTCCCTCCTTAGCACCCTGTTCAAAAGACTATCAGGTAAGTCTCTGATCTTCTTTTTAAAATCTTTGACTTAATGCACAATTTAAAAAAATATTTTAGATGAAAATGTTTGGAGATTATGAACACCCTTGATCCTGGTACTACAAGAAAATAATTTTTTTAAAATATATTTTATTAATTTATTCATATTACATCTAAATTGTTATCCCATCCCTTGTAGCCTCCCATTCCTCCCTCCCTCCCGTTTTCCCCTTACTCCCCTCCCCTATGACTGTGACTGAGGGGGACCTCCTTCCCGGGTATATGCTCATAGAGTATCAAGTCTCTTCTTGGTAGCCTGCTATCCTTAGGGTTTTTGTTTTTGTTTTTTTTTTTATAACCAACAACAGTTATTTCCTTTATATGGCTCAGAATATCAATGCGATGTTGACAGTTTAAGATGTTGGTTGCTGGTTTCATCTAAGATGCCAGAAATTAAATTTGCCAATACTTTATCAGAAGCTGCTCCATTGAAGCCTGTGAGTCCAACTGATGATAGGTGGCCTGTCCTGTCTCTGACTAAAGCTGGTGAACATGATGTCAAGAGATTTACTGACTGATTATTGTCCTTCTGACCTGATACAGTCTCTGTAGAAAGGTCATCATTGTGAAGTTATGATGCTTGGTTTTCAGTGGTTTCTAGGTATACAGAAATTTCGTCAGCTACTCTTTCAGCAACTGCATGAAATTTTCCCAGATGGTCTATAACTGAATGAGACATCTCTCTGTAAGAGCCAAGCCTTCTCTCTTAACAAATACCAGCTGCTGTGGGTGCTTTTCATCTCTGGCACTTGTAAATTTCTTAACCCTTGAGTTTCCTAGCTTCATGATTCTAAGTAAACACTAAACACTCTCTTAAATACCTAAAGGTTTGCCCTTTAATCTGGAGCTTGAGGTCATTTTTACAGCTGCTTAAACACAATGTAGATATGCAGTGCTATTTCCCTTTTTTAATTCTTTATCTTTTCTTCATTAATTTACTTATTTGAGCACTTTACAGCCTGAGCAAATACCCCTCTGTCCACCCCATCCCCCCAGCCCTCCTCAGAGAAGGGTACCAACTCCGGCACATCAAGTCACACTAGGACTAAGCTCTCCCACTGAGGCCAGACAAGATAGCCTAGCTATGGGAAGAGGATCCAAAGTCAGGCAACAGAGTCAATGACAGCTCCCACTTCAATTATTAGGAGACCCACATTAAGACCAAGTTGCATATCTGCTACACATGAGTAGGGTCCTAGGTCTAGTCCATGCATGTTCTGTGGTAGATGCTTCAGTCTCTGTGAGCCCGCATAGGCCGAGGTTAGTTTCCTTTCTTAGTCTTCTTGTGGTGTTTTTGACGCCACCACTCCCCCTACCCCAGCTCCCTCAAGTCCTCCCTCCTACTCTTTCATAAAACACCCCAAACTCCACCTATTGTTTGGCTGAGGGTCTCTGCATCTGTGTCCATCTGTTGCTGGGTGAAGCCTCTCAGAAGACAGTAATGCTAGGCTCCTGCTTGCAAGTATAGGAGAATATCATTAAAAGTGACAGAGGCTGGCTCCCTCTCATGACATGGATCTCAAGTTGAGCCAGACATTGGTTTGCTATTCCTTCAGTCTCTGCTCCATCTTTCTCTCTACAATTCTTGCAAGCAGGACAAATTTGAGGTGAAAGGTTTTTTTTGGATGGGATGGTATTCCCTTAACTCCACTGAAAATCCTACCTAACTATAGGGGGAGGCCACTGTAGGCTTCATGTCCCTTGCTGCTAGGAGTCTCACATAAGATCACCCCCATAGACTTCCAGCAGCCCCCCTTCCAAGAGATGTCCCCCAACCAATTTTATGGGGATTGGGTTAGGAGAGAGTGGTGTGGGGAGGAGATATGTGGTACTTTTAATGGTAAATGCCTCCATAGCTCAGGCATTTGAATATTTGGTTTCATCCAACAAAGAGTAGAAACAGCACAGCCTTTGTATACGTAGCTTTGAGCTTGAGTTAGTTCACGTACAGAGCAGCATCTGTGCCAGGTTTCTCCTTCTGACAATGCTTTCAGGCCTAAGAATCCCAGTAACTATTGCTGCTGTGTTTTTTCCTCTGTGAAAAAAGTAGGCATTCCATTGGACATAGAATTGCGGTTTGAGAAAAACCAAGACGGTGTGCTCATGCATACCTGTTTCAGACTGATCAGTTTTAGGGTTGTCATGTAATGATAAGATTATTCTACACTTAATGGAAAGTCAAGCCTCTGTTTAGAAAGAAAGTATTTTTCTTTGAGTGCTGGAACACATTACATCATACAGACATATAGCCTGACACATTCTTTCCATAACTTTCCGTGTTAGTAATGATATTGGCTCAGGTTTAGACAAGTGAACAATACAGGAATGGTTATAAAAAGGCCTGTTATATAAGGCAGAATTTTCCCCACTCATTTGATCACTTTGTCTGAGTGAGTTATTTTCTTAATATCATATTTCTAAGAAATTAATCCTGTTTTGTGAGATACTGGAATTGCTGATAGACTTAAATAAATTATTCAAATGGACAAAACACTCAAATTATGAACACTGTTCTACTGTAGCAGATACTAATTGTATGCCAGTTAAAATTACTAATAACACACTTTGCAGATTATTTGTGTATGTTTATATGTGTGTTATTATATAAACAAACAATATGTTGCATACACATTGCATATTGTCTTTATGGTGAAAGTAGCTACAGCCATCTGATCTTCCCAAATTAATAGATAGTATTTTTATGTGATTTTAGTAATAGAAAGCTACAAAAAATGACCATTTTATGTGGATAAAAAAACATGGATTCTTACCTATGAATATAAACTAAATGTGATTTCTTTTTAAAAGGTTTCTGCATTTTGAACATAGGAAAGATGAACTCATTATTAAGTGTTCAGGTCAAGTTGTATTGACACAAATAAGGGGGAAAAGAAGGTTGAAAAAGATTGGTACATTCCTTTGTGTGTGTGTGTCTGCACACACACGTGTGTTTAGTTGATTTTCAAGTGATTTTTTTACTATAATACTTTAGCTATTGATTTTGTTTGTTAAAATACAACAATTCATATCAACTTTAAGGAGAAATGAAACTGTTTAGGAATAGCTACCATGTGCCACTAATAAAATTCAGAAGAAGCTCATTTTTCTTTTTAGTACTGATTTACAAAAATGCTCAAGAAGAGCAATAAAGCCTTGGATGTAGCATATGTACCCTGAATAGGATAGTGTTCACAGAAACTATTGCAGGGTATCACTTTGGACCAGTGAAAACTTCAGAGTGATGTTACGGTGACTAAACTCACAGGCCAAGGCAAAGCTCCGAAGCATGTTTTGCCTTTGAAGAAGTTAGGCTTAGAGAGGTCATTGAAGAAGCCCAACTCCTTCAATGACCAGTTTTAATTGGCATGCTGTTGAGATTTCTCCTGCCTTCTCCTTACATAGCAAGGCTACCCAAAGTAACTTGTTAGTGAGAAATTGTTTTTCCTGTCTCTGTTTTCATGTCGCTTACAAAGAAAGTAACTGGGTTAGGTGACCAGTTCTCATTGTTTTAGTTTGGTTGGTTTGTTGGTTGGTTGGTTCATTGTTGTTGTGTTGGTGTTTTGTTTTGTTTAAAAACAGGATCTGTAGCCTAATCTGACTTGGGACTTTGGTGCTCAGGCTGACTTTAGTCTCAAGGTGATCCTTGTACCTTAACTTCCGATTACAAGTGTGAGCCACTGTGCCTGGGTTGGGCTATTTATCTATTTATCTATTATTGTTATTATTTTTTCTGAAGCCCCTAATAAACTACCAAATTTGTTTACCTGTCAAATTTGCCCCATCACCAATCTTTTTTTTTTCTCCTCTCTCTAAACTGAAAAATAGTCTTCTGCTTAGATAAATATGTTTTCTGTTTATCAAGTAATAATAGATCAGTTGAAAAACTGAAATGGATCCATGGGTCAGTTTCCACTACCCATTCCATACAGAAACATTGATCTGAGCTGATCAGGACAAGTGGAAATTATGAAATCCTATGTCATCTAATGTCAGTAGCGGGAACTTCAGGTTAGACGCCACCATTCCCTTGGTAATCATGGTTTCTGTGTTGGATCTAGTTGGTACTCTGTACATAGATATGGAAGAAAGTCACAAAGTTGTCATGAAATGATGCATTTATTACTTTGTCTTACCTGGAATATGGCTGAGGCAAAAATTTTAAAAAGATTAATGTTAAGGTAATTTTAAAGACAATTTAGCTTTAGATTGGTACAACTGGAAAGAGAATGTTGAATGAATGGGATGGATTCTGTATGAATGGACAGAGAAAGGGCACAGATTGACAGTGAGAGGGCTGTAACTTGGATTTGATTGACAAAGTTTTTGGCAAAGGAAAAACAAAATGTGCTGAAACCTCCAAACTATACAATTAGAAGTAATTGTCTTTATACCCTCTTTTCTTTGCTCTGAAATAATGTAATTGTAAAGGATTTTATATCGAGAGACACAATAATAGCAGTCCTTAATTGATTCAATAAAAGTATATTTCATAATTAATTCCATTTTCCTTCCTTGAATGAGAAAATCTATAGATAGGATTGAACACTAATTTGCATCCTAATATCTAATTTCTCCTCATACCTTCATTCTCTTTAGAGTGTCTGATCTTGTGATAAGGGATGACAATTGGCTCGAAGAAGGTTACAATTTTACCTGAAGTGGAATAGAAAATCTCATTACCCATGCTCAGATCCCCGGAGGTGGGATATTGAAGTTGATAAGGCCATGGGAAGCAATTTAAAAAAAATCTATGCAATCTCCAGCACTTCAGGAAATTTAACTAATTGGTTTTCATCTGTTGTTTAATGTGCTACATTCAGAATGATTTCTATCTGAAAGAATTGTCTGTGGCAATTCATAGTCATTGTAGCTCTGTCTAAACTTGTGCTGTCTTGACGTTTCTCCTCTAGTGGTCTCCTTGCATCAGAGCAGAGGTGGCTAGTGGGTATTTTAGTTGTGGTAAAAAGTCAAACCAATTGCATCAGAGTTTGCATCAGACAAATTAATGTCATATATCACCCCACTGATACATATTAGACAATACCAGATGTTGTCTTCTTTTCACCTTCCCTCTGATCATTATGGAGAGCTTCCTCCCCAGCCCCCCCACCCCATGTGTGTTTTGATTTTGTTACTGGGTTAAAAAGATTGTATGATAAAACTTCATGGGTGGTATAACAAAACCAACAGAAATAACATAACGTTTTTCCTTGGTGACCAAGGAAGTTGTTTTTTTATGAAATGTGCTGTTAAACTGTCAGTTTAGTCATGACTCACTGTTCATTTGTAAGAGCAGAATAGCATATAGTTAGTAATTAGCTAACAGCAAGCTAGAAAAGCATGGCAGCCTCCTCTTTTCTATATAAGGAGCCTATGACGAATATATGTGGAAAACATGCCATAGGTTTCACTGGTGATTTGGCTCATTGATCTGTCAGTAGTAAGTCTATGTTTAACCCATTTCTACTCTGGGCAGCAATTATTTAATTTTGAAGGGAAAAATACATTGTTTCCTGGGAATAACATTTTACAAAAAGCCTGATTATCTTATGGATCCTTAACCATCTCTCTGGCCATATTATCTTGCTTTTTCATTCTCCTTTGCCTCTGTACACACTAATGATATGCATTGTTCAAACAAACAAACAAACAAACAAAACCTATTATTTGCTATTTCACTGACTTGTGCACATTTGATTGTAGATCGTGTTGCTTGAAGACAAGCTAGAAAATCTGCTTAGTTTTACTGAGCAGGAGGTAATCTGGATAGTGTTTTTACAACACTGCTTCATGCAGTTAGTAAAATTAAACGCTAAGACACTCTTGTTTGTTCTTAGTTTTATATGGCTAACTCAAGCTCTGACACTGTTTGTAACTCTTTATTTACTTCTACTTGGAAAAGTCCTGGTGGGGTTGTGTGTTTTTTCTTAGGGGAGCCAAGCCAGATTCTCTTGAAGAAAATGACTGCTTTCTGTTGATTGTTATTTCTTAACACTTACCAGCTTTTTCTCTGTCTTGTCTTGTTTAGTCAGCAGTCACCAGAGGACCTTGCCCGTGTGCCCCCCAACTCCACCAGCAATATCTTGAACAGGCTGCTGGTCAGTTATGATCCTAGGATAAGACCGAACTTCAAAGGTTTGTTGGCACTTTGCTCCCCACAAATCCCCTCCAATCCTCATAGTTTAATATTTAATTCTACCTATAGAATACTGTATTTCTACTTTACTAAAGAATAGGATTTCAAGTGATTTCAAGTTAACATTTAACTGTTCCGCACTGTGCTTTAGGGTCAGAGCTATTTCATGTTTAAAATACATTTTTGTTATTGAAAATATTTATTCTAAAAGTTTTATGTAGTAACCTTGAAAAAAGTCAAAAGGTGTATGTTGTGAATTAATAGGCTGACCTCTGAGAGGAATTTTCTAAGTACTTAAGTGTCCCTAATCTTAGTGATTTAAAGTTTAGGCTCTGTGCATTGCTGTGGTATTCATTAATAGACATAACAGTTAATAATTCGTAGAACAACCATTTACTCAGGGAAAACGAACAGTTCTGAATGTATATAAATTCTCTCTTTTATTAGAATTCATAATTTAAAAAATACCCTTCTTCTGTTATTTTGCTAGAAAAAAAGCCAATTTGTTTTTTTTTTTAAACATGTTAACTTTATGAATAAAAGGTCCAGAACAAAAGTTATTCTTTCAGCAAGATATTACCAGTTGCCACAAATTTTAAGGAAAAATGAACCCATGATTAAATAACCAAATTGCATTATTATTACAAAGCTTTTTTAAAAAATCTTCTGCACAAATTCAGACACTCTACATGAAGCATGTCCCCTGGAAGACTGTTTGTTATTGTTGGAAGAGGACAAACATTAGTGTACATATTTATTAGCATTATAAGGCTCGGTATTCTTTTCTTCTTTGCAGAAAAAAAGAAAAAAAGTCTTGCAGCTGCTTCTAGTCAACTAGAGTTCCACAGCTATGTTGTAAAACCAGGGATTTTGTTGATTACCAGAGCGCATTCAGCCATTCTCCACAGCCGTGGCAGTCTGGGTTGTCACATGCCCAGCGCGCATTGATTCACACCTGTTTCTCATCAGCAGTGCTTATGAGGCTAAAGGCTAAATTCACATGTTCCCTTTGATAGGCACAATGAGGTAGAAAAGAAAGAAAATTGCAACATTATACCTTGGTTCTCACTCCATGAACTTTCAAATTATTTTCCAACAGGTCAGAAATCTTTATAATGGCTCTATTATAAGTCTGATTAGCTTTGTGCTTTCATGAAATAAAATGGAAATATAGTAATTATCAGTAAAATCCAGTGAATACTGCTATAGCAATTAATGTAAAGATTTGAAAAGATTAGAAAAGTGCAGAATATTAATCTACTTTAAAAGTGAATTTTACAGAATACTTTAGTAAGTAGTCCAATTCAATTATGCAGTTAGCAATTAAAACATATATCACAGAGTTTGTGCAGCTTGAAACAGAAATATTTCTGAATAATGCATACCATTAAATGTAACTGAGGTTGGGTTTTACTTATATTCTGATTTCTATTCAGAAAATGAAATAGAAGGGAATTGTGAAATGTTATATTTAGAACAAAGATCCTTCCATCTAAATGTACATGTAAAAATACAAAAATTAAATGTGTAAACCATACAACAGTTCTGACCAAGGTTTTTGCAGCTGCTAAATTTACCCTTCATTTTTATTCATAGGCATTCCTGTTGATGTAGTAGTCAACATTTTTATTAATAGTTTTGGATCCATTCAAGAGACAACAATGGTAAGATGATGATTTCATATTTATAATTCCCAAACTTTCAGCCAGAGGACAATGGAAATCACCAAAACTGAAAAATAAGGAGTGACTGTGAAGCATAATGCATGCACTTTAGCATGGAAAAATTTGAATTCCCAAGCTGTGTTAAGCAAGAGCTTTCAACACCTATGTAATTTTGCAATTCAAATTCAGCCTTGAAACTTTTAGGCTGAGGAAATATGTATTCACCCTGAAAAACTGTTTGTATAGGAAATGACTTACATTCCTAAATTCCCCCCCCTCTCTCTCTCACTCTGTCTTTGTCTCTCTTTGTCTATGTCTGTCTTTCTCTGTGTCTCTGTCTCTCTGTCTGTCTCTGTCTCTCTCTGTGTCTCTGTCTGTCTGTCTGTCTGTCTGTCTCTGTCTGTCTGTCTGTCTGTCTGTCTGTCTGTCTGTCTGTCTGTCTCTCTCTCTCTCTCTCTCTCTCTCTCTCTCTCTCTCTCTCTTCTGTGTGTGTGTGTGTACACGTGCGTGTGTGCCTGTGGGCTAGAGTCAACATCTGCTGTCTTCTTCAGTTACTCATCCTTTATTTTTTGAGACAGGCTTGCACTGAACCTGCAGTTCACTGATACAGCTAGAGAGGCTGAAAGGGAAAACCCAGGGATGCTTCTGTCTCTACCTCCCCAGCACGGGATTACAGATGTGGACCAAGATATCTGGCTTTCTGTGTTGGTTTTTCAGGAACTGAAGTCAAGTCTCTTTCATGGCAAACACTTTATGGAGTGAGCCATGTCTTCAGCTCCTAAGAAGCATTTCAAAAAAAGCCCTCCTTTATGAAGTAACTATATACTCTCAGACTGTATGAAGTAACTAAAACTCTCCAGAAACAGTTTCTCTTTTTAGTTTTCAGATGTAGGAATTTTCAGATGATGTTTTAAGGTTCTTGCCTTCTCTTTTATGCTAATTTTGAGAGAATTGGGATGACCATAGGGTAGAATTTATTTTCATAAAACATATCTGGAATTCCTGGTAGAGTAGCACAAAGAATGACAAAGAGGGAAAGTGCCTGTGATTTTAAAGAAAACAGAAATGTGTTTTCTTCAGATTCTCTGAAAAATGAGTAATATAATTGACATCCACCTACACTTATTAAAAAGTACGTCAAGCCAGGCGCAGTGGCACCTGTTGTCCCAGCACTCGAGGAGTCAGAGGCAGGTGGTTCTCTGTGAGTTAGAAGCCAAAGTGAGTCATGGATAGCCAAGGCTACACAGCACAACCATCTCTGGAAAAACTAACCTCCCAAAACAAACAAAGAAATAAAGGGAAAAAAAGAGCTTCAACTATGTTTACTATGTGTTCATGGTTTTAGATAATCAGGTGCTGTCTTCCTTTTTTAATAAACACAATACTGAAATAATACTTTGGTAAGAGAAATAACATTTTCCTTTGTTTTTAATTATTATTTTATTTTTTGAGTTACTTAGTTTATTTATTTTTTTTTTAATTTTTTTCTCCTTTATTAATTTATTCTTGTTACATCTCAATGGTTATCCCATCCCTTGTATCCTCCCATTCTTCCCTCCCTCCCATTTTCCCCTTATTCCCCTCCCCTATGACTTTTCCTGAGGGGGATTACCTCCCCCTGTATATGTTCATAGGGTATCAAGTCTCTTCTTGGTAACCTGCTGTCCTTCCTCTGAGTTCCACCAGGTCTCCCCCTCCAGGGGACATGGTCAAAGGTGCGGAATGGCAAAGTAGAAGGATCCAGAAGGTCCTAGAAGCCTACAAGTAGAACATTATGATAGGCAGATTTGGGCTCAGGGGTCCTGCTCAAACTAAGGCACCAGCCAAGGACAATACAGGCGGTAAACCTTAAACTCCTACCCAGATCTAGCCAATGGACAGAACACTCTCCACAGTAGAGTGGAGAGTGGGATATTACTTTCTCACATACTCTGGTGCTTCACCTTTGAGTTACTTAATTTTTTAAAGTGATGCCAGAAGGTTTATATCGTAAAGCTAGTAGAACTGCTAGAATATCATATAACCTTCCAGAATATTCCAGGCTGCAGAAAGGGTGATCTAAAGTAGTTACTCCTTTATTTTTTACCTGCAGAGCTATTATATTTTTGCATAATAAAAACAACATGTGTTGTATTTACTTTCTGACACTTAGACTAACAATTGTGATGGATTTGTTGTTGTAGAAGTACATGTTTCAGCCTAGTTAAGCTCCTGAGCACTTGATAGTCATGAATAGTTATAGATTATTTTTAGAGAATTATTTAAAAGATTTGGGAACCGAATCCAAGTCTCACACGTAAATGACATAGACATACAGTATAGATCACTAAAACACTCCTCTGAAATACACTGTCATTTGTCACTTAGGAGAAAGGAGTAGTGTTCATTCATTTAAAATATGTTTTATCTACATGAGCTCCTCGTTTCACAAGAGTAAGACATGGTTGTTAAGTGAAAATTGAAGGGTTCTGCTCAGTCTTCATGGTCTGAGCAGTTCATCCTGTACCTCACAGTTCTTCCTCAGAACCCTCTGAGCGAACTGTAAAATACTGCTCTCCATAGTGCGCAGTCTCCTGGAAATACCCAGACTCTTCTTGGTTTTGTTTTAAAAAACAAATCTATAAAGTCTGAGGGTAGCAGCTAAGTAAATGATCATCCTTTCTTCATTGATTTTTCTTTTCATGTGCCATCCCTCAGAAGGTGACATAATTCAAATGTCTGACTCTGAACCATGTTTATGAAGTAGATTTGTTTGTCTCTGCCAGTGTTATATTTTGCACTCAGCAGTGTTTGCTTCTTAAGTACCTACACATTTTTAGATGATGTCTTATTTTATAGACTCACTGTGGAGACCTGTTAAATTTTGTTGCTTAACAGAAACACACACACACACACACACACACACACACACACACACATACACACACACACACACACACACACACACACACACACACACACACACACATCTTCTAAGAAAATAAATAGAGCATAGGCAGACCAGTGCTTCAGTCCTTTTTATAAACAGTGGTCAGAAAGATAGAGCAGACTCTGGGGTTTTTCAAGGGCATGTTCATATAGGGGTAGGAGTGATAGCATCAGAGGCTGCTTATTAAAAGCAAGCTAATAAAAACAAAACTCTCCCCCAAAGAAGAAGTTGGGAAAGCATAAAGGTCAGCCCATCACCATGTTGGTTATCTATTCAAGACAGTGTGGTGTTGACAATGCGAGTTGCCATTAATAGACTCGAACTTGAGCCTGTCATATGCCTGTCTTGTAATACCTTACAAAGAGGAGAGAGTAAAATACAGAGCGACAGCGTTTTTGCAAGCATTCTGAAGTCCCAGCGATGGTAGCTTTTTTCTTGTTCCCCTTTTACAAAAGGATAGAGCGTCGCAAAGTGCTAAAGAGCGTGCAACAGCTTCGATGTGCACTTCTGGTTTGGATAGTTAATGGACTAGACAGTTCCTCGTGAGAATCTTCTGAAACAAAGAAAAGCTTAACATTTTGGAAATCCAGCATTTCCCTCCACTTTAGGATTTTGTTCAGGACAGACAGGCAGTTGTTTATTTAGATCACAGTGCTAGGCACAGAGCTGAGCGCTGGAAAAGGACCTTGATAGCCACTAGTCAGGTGGTAGACAGATGTGGGGCAGCTTCTGAAAGGGGAGGGGAACCTCCTTTCTCCAGTTGCCATGAAATTGGCATGGCAGCCCTCATGAAGATCTCTCTGCACTTTGGGGAGGGGAGGGACCCTCCTGGGTTATTCATTCATTTAATTTTATTTGGGGTGCTGCTGCCTAAACTAAAAACTATCTCAACTGATTTGCAAATCATAGTCGTGTAGTGGAGGAACCACTGCATCCATTCACTCTTCACCAGGTTGTTCCTTAGCCCTGTGAACCTGTGCGGTTTCTGCCTGTTCTGTGGTCTCACTATGCGGCTCTGTTGTCCCCACTTCCAGGGGGCTGTGTGGTTTGCTTGCCTTTGACTACCTTCCACTGGTATAAGGTGTCATTACCGATGCCATACATGATATTTCCTGACATGAATTAGCAACGTCACACGAATTAAAAACTAAATATTACCACCCCACTATGAAATTTCTAGGAGCAATTCCGCTTTTACCAGTTTCTGTGCTCCTCTTTGTGGCCAGTGAAGTAAGAGCCCGAGCCCTGGAGGCAATGAAAAGAATGTGTAGGGAACATATCCTCTACACTCACACTTTTAGTAGTTGTTGTTTTTCCATTTGTTCCCTGCTATTTACTCAAGACAGTGGGTTTTCTTAAATGAAACGTGAGCCATTACCCACTGTGCAGAATTGGGGCATCATAGTTGACTGTAATAGTCTATGCATGAGCACGCTGTCTCATCGGAAACACGCAAGAACTCCTTCATGGAAATAAAAGTCTGTTTATACATCCATTTCTTTCTTTAGGCATGCTTTCTAATTATACTGAATTATTGCTATGCTGTAATTCATGATCCTGTCAGGCTTTCTATGCTTCTCTGCTGCATGACTTTTTGTTGTTTTAATAATAGACTTCAAATCATTCCGGGCAACACAGCTGTGCTTGTCAAGAAAAGGAAAATCATGTTTAGGATCAGCTTAAAGAGCTTATTTCTAATTCCTTCCAATTGCTCATCTTTGTTATTTTAGAATGATTTTATTTTTCCTTGTATATATAGATTTAAAGATCTATTTTAAAATGCATTTCACTGTACTATACTTTACATTTTGTTACTGGTTTCCAGCATTGTTTTATTTATTTAAAATATTAGACATACTTGTTCATATTTTTCATTACTTTTCATCTAAATTTTGTCTTCTAGCTTAGATATAAAATCAGAAATGATAAAATGGCTTTCCTATTTTTTCTGTTTCTCACATGTGGTCAGAAAGCTGTGTTTTACCTGGTTATTTTGCTGTCTAAACTGCAAATCTTTACGATATGGGACTTAGTGTTTTACTCCACCATGCTTTTGTTTATTTTATTATGACAGCATATAGGACAATACTACAAATGCTTCTGCATATTTGTAAGTAATACTTTTGTAGCTGTAAGTCACACTGGAAGAATATGTGCTTAAATAAAACATCTTCCTCGTTTTGCTAGAGGCTTACCGGATGGTGTCTGACTCTACATGTGCCAAGCATCTCATGTGATTTATGAGATTTATGAATCCTACAATATCTCTTTAAAGTAAATCCTCCTAAGAAGTGTAAAAGGGTCTGTTTAAAGATCAACATTTAAAATTATAGTATCTCTTTTAAAAAGTTTTTTAATTTGTTCACTTTACATCCCAATTGTAGCCCCCTCCCTCGTCGCCTCCTGATCCCACGCTCCCTCTCTTATGCCCTCTCCCTCCCACCGGCCCCTAGTCCTCAGAGAGGGAGCCCTCTTCTTTTAACATCTGACCTCAGCCCATCAACTCTCATCTGGACTGCCTGTATCCTCTTCCTCTGTGGCCTAGCAAGGCTGCTCCTCCAGGAGGAAGTGATCCACATATGAGGGCCAGAGTCCAAGTCAGAAGTTGTGCCTGCTCCCCATATTATGGGACCCACAAGGAGACTGTGCTGCCTATCTACTGCATCTGAGCAGGGGGGTCTAGGTCTACATCATGTGGAGTTGTTGGTTGGTGCATCAGTCTCTGCAGTGCCCACCTCCTCTACCCAGATTTGTTGGCTCCGTCTCTTTGTCAAAGTTAATGTCTTTTAGTATATTAAGGTTTAAAGAGAAAAATTTGTCGTTGGTTTTTTGTTTTGTTTTTTGTTTTGGATAATTTCTATTCTACTTCTTTTCCCCAACTATATCATATAACATTGGTGGTTAAACTTCACAGGTCATAGCACTGATTGCCCATTAGGAAAGTGTAAAGTAGTTTAAGTTTGATTTTTTATTTTCCTAGTAACTCCTGATTATGATTGCATAGGAGTTGAAATTAAGTTTGAAACCTCAAACATGTCATTTAGAAACTGTCAAGCTGTTAGACTTCATCTAGTCTCTCCTGTACTTAATAGACATAGGCTGGGCACCTTCTGAACACACGGTCTCAGCAGGTTACATCTTGCTGTCTTCTTGGTCTTCAGTTCTTTCCAAAACCCATATTTGCAAACTGAACACCAATGCAATAGGCTTTAGAAGTGGGGCCTTTGGGAACTGAAAGAGCCCGAATGTGGAGCCCTTGATAGTGGAATTTATACCCTGCAAAGGGATCCAGGAGGAGCTTGTTTTGTTCCCACTCTACCTTGTGAGCAGGAGAAATCAAGAAGGTGCTTGGGGGAATAGCCCTTCATCTGTGAACAAAACATTTCTATTGCTTAGAAATTGCATAGAGTCTCTTGCTCTTACAACAGAAATGGATTAAGATGCCAACCTCATGGAACTTACATTCTGATGTCCGTAGTCCTTCATGAAGAGCTTCTAATACAAATGGCCAATTAGTATAGGCCTGGAAAATATAAACACCATTTAAAATAATGTTTAATAGGATTTACTAAGAAAAAGAGGCATTTTAAAGAAAAGTCACTAAAATAAAAACTAAGAGCTCCTAATTAGCATTTTATAAACCCAACAACTCTCATGGGAAACTTCTAGTCTAACAAAAGACCATAGTTGGCATCATTTTGGACCATGTTTCTAAGCAATCATTGACAGAAATTTAATTATAATGCTGCCAGATGCTAAGAGTTGGTCTTCTTACTTCCTTGCATACTAATTTTATTTTTTTCCCAATTTAAAGGGAACAAATGAGCTAACAATTGCTTATATGAGAACCAGGTAAAAGTGAGTCACAGTAGACTTTGCCTAATAACTTTGTGAAGTAAAGAGAAATAGTTCTCACAATTAAAATACCATTCACGAGATATAACTGGCTATCGTGTCTCATTGTGAATTGTTTTATTGCCTTGGAGAAATTGTTTGAGTGTTAATTGGTACTGAATATTTGGATAACATCCATTTTCCAAATAATGGCTAATAGTGAGTTATTTTGAATGAACAATGAGTAGAATTTGTCACCAAGCATTTTATAAACAATCAAGTCATTCCTCACTGATAAACTTGTCTGTTTCTGATGGAAATTTGTTTATCACACAATAAATGATAGCACTATAATTACTGTGATTGAGCAATTAGAAAGGAAAATAATAGATCTCAAAGATAGTTGTCTTAATACAGAGTATTTGAAATGTCAATAACTAGTAATTATTTGGAGTTTTGCCTTAAACATTAACCAAAGTATATCAACTGATGATTCCTTATCTTTTAATGAGTGTTGAAGAAAACTATTAATTTGAATAAAAAAATTTAAATCTCCTTAGAAGATATATGATGGTGTTGCAGCTTGTACCAAACAATAATATATAGTTACATAATAGAAAAGTATCTTTGAAGTCTTTTTAAAAGAGCAATAAAGCATAATAATAATAAATGATACATTGTGACAACGAAATAGAGAACTTCTAGTTTTGAGAGTTCTTCATTGGAATATCATTTTAATGGACATTTGCTAAAGATAGTAAAGTAGGCCAGGGATAGTTTAGCTAGTGATGTGCTTGCTCTGGAAGCATTCATACCTGAGTTTGGCCCACAAAACCCAGGTTTATAAAAGCTGGACATAATTGCATGCATTTGTAACTGCAACATGGGGAAGTGGCAACAGGTGAATCCCTGGGGTTTGCTAGTCAGCCAGTCTTGTCTAATTGGTGGGCTCCAGGCCTGTGGGAAACAGTATTTAAAAAAATGAAAAAAAAATACTAACAGGGTGACGACTCTGAGGAATAATGCTCATGCCTGATCTTTGATCTATCTATATGCACAAAGGTGTACCTGTACCCACACGCACAACTACATATGCAGCCACACTAAAACCTACACATACATGCAGATACTAAAAGTGGATCATCAAAGAAACCTGAAGTATGTGTTATATATTGAACTTAGCATAGGATGTATTCAAGAAAAAAGAGTGCCGGGAAGTGCTAAAAATGTGTTCACCGTGTGTTGACATTTGTTACTGAGAAGTATGGTGCCATTAAGACCAGTGAATGAACTCTAGCACAAACTGAATTAGTTCCACTAGACACGAGACTTTTTATCTGAAGCAAAGGAGGCTAAACTTAAAAGACTGGGAAGCTAGCTCATGGTCAAAGTGGTTAAAAAGCAGAGTGGAAACCTGAGTCAGGACGCTTGCATTTACAAGTCAATGATGCCATTAGTACTTGATATATCAGAGTAATGTCATTTTTTTTCTGGTGTGTCTTCATTGTATGTGGTGACAAATTTCATAAAGACATTTTCATTCAAATATATCATGTGTTTTTGACCGTATTTACCCCTATTCCTACCCTTATCTCCCCTCCTTTTATCCCCCTTTTTCTCCCAAAATTATTTCTATTCTCTTGTCCTCAGTAGAAAACCTACTAAATAAAAAGAGAAAGACAAAAGATGGCAGCACAAAGCCATCCATAAAATTAAATTATTTTTTGTTCTCATTTTTCTTTTATTGAAAATAGATTCTTTTCTCATATAATGTATTATTTTTGGAGCTAAGTACCTACTTCTTCTTTTTTTAATTTATTTTAATTTATATACTCACTTTACATCCCCATCAGAGTCCCCTCTCTCCTCTCATCCAGGTCCCTCCCTCTAACCCTCTTCCCTCTATGCTCCCTCCTCTTGTCCTCAGAAAAGGGAGCCCCAACCCCCAACACTACCAGTCCACCCTAGCACATCAAGTTGAATGAGGGATGAGCTCCTTCTCATCCACTGAGGCTGAGCAAGGCAGCCCAGTTAGAGCGAAGTGATGGAAAGCAGGCAACAAAGCCCATATCATAGACAGCACCCACTCAGCTTTCTAGGGGACACACACGAAGATGAAACTGCCCATCAATTATATATGTGTAGAGGGCCTAGGTCCAGTCCATGCATGCCTTTTGGTTCTTGCTTTTGTCTCTGTAAGCCCCCATGGGTTTAGATTAGTTGACTCTGTTGGTCTTCTTGAAGCATTCTTGTCCTCTCCTGGTCCTTCTATCCTTCTGTCTCACTCTTACACAGGACTCCATGAGCTGAGCTTTGCCTAAGGCTTGGCTAGGAGTCATAGCATCTGATTCAATCAGCTGCTGGTTGGGGCCTCTCAGAGAATAGTTAAATTAAGCTCCTGTCTGTAAACATAGCAGAGTATCATTAATGGTGTCAGGGGTTGGCTCTCTCCCATAGGGACGGTCCCAGGTTGGGCCAGGCATTGGTTAGACATTCCTTCAGTCTTTACTCTATCTTTATCTCTGCACAGGGCAAATTTTTGTTCAAAGGCTCATAGGTAGATTGGTGTTCCCCTCCCACCACTATAGGTCCTGCCTGGCAAGGCAAGAAGGTAGCCTCCTCAGGCTCGTGTTCCCCACTTCTAAGAGGCTCAGCTATAGACACCCCGTATCTCCCCCGTATCCTGCTGTGTTGCAGGTTTCCCGCTTGTCTCATACAATATATTCTGATAATTTTCTCTCCCTCTAGTTCTCCCACTTCCTCCCCACCTCCCTTCCCCTCCACATCTACTCCCTTTCTGTCTCTCATCACAAATTAACAGGCTTCTAAGAAATAACAAAACATGACAAAGTAAAATATAATAAAGTGAAGCAAAACCCATCATATCAAAGTTGGGGTTGATAAACCAACAAGTGGAAAAGAGTCCTAAGCACACATAGAGTCAGAGACACACTCATTCTCACAATCACTTAGAGGGTATACAGACATCAAGATCCCTGTTTAGGCGCAGGCCTTCCCAATGATGGACCGAAAGTCCTGTCGGAGCATGAAATTGCTCAATGATGGACTAAGGTCCTTATCCTGAGCATAGGACAGCTCAGTGACCAACCAATGCTGGTGGTGGTTCTGAGTCTCTCTGCTTTTTTTAAAAATTGTTTTTCCTTTGCTCTTACCTCCTCTTCGTGTTACCATGGATGCCATGGGGATTTGTCCCTTTCACTAGCCTCTGACACTTTCCTCTGTGAGTGGTCTGGTTCTGAGAGTCAAATCTGAATTTTCGGAGGCTGTTCTCTGTTTCAAGATGTCCTTCCAACCATCTCCATTTGCATTCAGTCTACCACCCCATTGCAGGCTATGGTGCTTTAAGGACATTGCTCTCCTGCTCACAGCTTCCTGTCTTTCTTTAATATTTAAACAGTGCTTATCTTTGTCATTCATCTTGTATGCTAACTGGTCTCTAACTGTCTTTAGTTCACTCCACGGATTCAGTCATGTGCTACCTTCTGCTTCCTGTAATTTTTGAAAAGTCATCTGGGTAGAGACACCATTACATGATGGCTTATTTTCTCTCCAGATGGGTTGTATTCTTTCAAGGTTCCTCATGCTTAGTGGGAATTTTCTGTGAACTCTACCAGCGTCTGCTGATGAAAATGCTTTGAACTTAGTGTACTAATGAGCATCATGAATGTTTCTTGAATTGTGTAGAATTTGTGATTAGATTTTTTAAAAGAATTAAAGAACATGGAGGAAAACTTTTAAAACTCTTGTAATTATTCCTTAAAAGATTATTTTGCATGAGTTAGCCCTACAATTTTGGAATTTGGTAGAATATAAAAAGTGTTTCCAGAGGTACCAGTTGATGTGTAGAAAAGTCAATATAATGCATAATAAATTTCTGAACATCAACCCAAAATATTAGAGACAGCATATTGTATAATTATGCAAAGTATTCTAAAATTAATTAAAGGTTATCATTGCCTTAATCATTCCCAGATATTATCTCAAATGTTATTATGAAATATTGATATAGCACTAAGCAGATTGGCAGACATATTTCACAAGGTAATTGTTTTAGTGTAAAGAATGCTAATGAGTCTTTAGTATTTCTCTCTTTCTATTTGTAAGTGCTAGCCTACTAAGACAGGAAAATCTAATATTAAAAATAAAGTTACAGCTTCCTTAATCTGGAAAAATGCTAGGGAATTTCTGGGAGCTAGGCACAGAAGATGAAGATAAACGCTCTTTAAGTACATGGCTTTCTCTAAATGTTATTTATTTTTCATTCATACCTATTTCTGGTAATCATTTGAGGTGTAAAATAGTAATAAAATAGAGGAAAACAATTGAATATGTATATGTCACACTATGATAATTGTACCAAGGAAAGAGAGGGAAGTTGTTAGTGCAAGTGGCTACCAGCTTAACTCTTAGTTTCCTAGTCTCCAGATAAAAAGCAAAACAAAATCGGACATTTAGACAGTATTTTCCTGTAAAAGGAACCCTTGAAAAACTCTGATGATAGGTTTTCTTCACAATAAATAACTATAAAATTATGTGACTGTAATTGACCAATAAATAAATTACTAAATAATGAAGAAAAGACCTCATCTGGGGTGGTTTCATAATATGTCAAAATAGTGTCATTTACTGAACATGGAACTGTAGTATACTTATATTGATCCATATTGAGAATAGATCATCTTTAAGTGTACAGTGAATCCATATTTAAGTTTACCAGTTTACATATATATTGACGTGACGGTGTCCCTTGGCAAGGCACAGCACATAGAGAAGGGGATAAAGTCATCTTTGAATGTGTAACTTTGTAATGCCAATGATTTGGGCAGATCATAATTTGACAGTACATGATTTGAAATGGAACATCATTGAATACTCAGTATGATCTGACGCTGAATCTCACCATATGCTTAGGTAA
This sequence comes from Acomys minous, assembly GCF_964271855.1. Classification (NCBI taxonomy): domain Eukaryota; kingdom Metazoa; phylum Chordata; class Mammalia; order Rodentia; family Muridae; genus Acomys; species Acomys minous. The sequence continues at coordinate 53,716,698 of NC_140499.1, read as the reverse complement.
AGTACAATGATCAAAACGTTAAGATCAAAACTTTAGCCTAAGGTGTGCTACTCCTGAAGTAGAAGTCACGAATGACTGTTTGGAGTATAGTTGCAATGGTTTTCCAGAAGCATCACTGGGTTTCCCGGAAGGTTGGAGTTATCATAATAATAATCACTTAACCTCCATTAGAATGTGTGTGTGTGTGTGTGTGTGTGTGTGTGTGTGTGTGTGTGTGTGTGTGTGTGTACGCGCTCATGCGTGCTCACATGTGCCAGGATTCCTGTGTGCTAATGCAATAATACAGTAGCACATTGATATAGGCTGTGTACTGCCGCTCTTTGTACTCTGAATGACAAGGCTCCTTTACTCCTCTGGGTCCAAGTTCTTTTGGTTAAGAAAGAGCATTTTCTTCTAGATGCTGCTACTGCAAAGGCAGGTGTTCAGGCGTACGCAGATGTGCTCAGATAATCCTTAAATGACTTAAGTTGACACGTCTAAAGACTCGGCATATGATATTCAATGCTTAATTTATATGTTGAATCTTAAATTCATTTTTAGTGTTATATGACATGCTAATTCATTCATATTAATATGGAACACTGTAATATTTCAGTGTGTTTGTAGAGTATAGAGGGGTCATTTGTGCACATTTGGTATATGCCTATTGTGTCACTGTGTTGCAGTTTCTTTCCCCTACATCCAGTGCAGGTTGCTGATAGGGATGAGTAGGCAGTGTGGTGCTTTCCCAGCTGTACTGAGGTAAATGCACAGTTATTTAGTGTTTTACCTTCTCTGAATACTGAACAGCATCAGAATATAAAAACAAAACAATATGGAGAATAAATTTCCTGATTTTTTTCCCCTGGAAAAAACCGTATACCTCATACTTTAAAATATTTATACATATGTAAAGCATATATATTTATACCTCCTAGGGAGGTATTGGTTTTAGTTTTTAATACAAGTCATCTGCCAGCTCTTTGTGTTTTTAATGGGATTTACAGTTCAAGACTACTGTTTAATTCATTGTCCAAAAGACTTTGGGGGAATAATACATGAACTTTGGGTTATTGACTATAAAGAAGGTCCTGAAACCCAATATAATTTATGCCTTGAATACTTTTTATCAATTTTGAGTATAGTGGACAAAGTGAAAGTCATCAACCTGGAAGTGTAGTGTGCACTGGTGATCTAGTTTGTGGCACCTGCCTTTGTCTCCCAAGTTCTGGGATTACAGGTATATCACCATGTCTGGCCATAGATCCATATTCACTGGCAAATTTAAAGTATTTTAGGCAATCACACATTTATTTGTTCATATATTTTTAGATAAAATGACCCCCAAATTGGTGGTATCTTTGTGAAGTGAAATTTTCTGGGCATGAACTAATAACTCACTAAATTTACTCACTGTTTGCATAAATTAAGTATAACATGACATTTTTGAAATGTTTAATCCACTTTGGTCTGTTTTGCATAGTCCAAATTTTACTATTTGCCTCAGACTGTATCTTAACTCGTATATTCGAATACTTACAAATAGATTTTCTCTAAATATTGCAAGAATATAGCCAGCCCTCTGAATCTGAGTTCTGTAGATGTGTTCATTCATGTGCAGATGGATATTTGAACAAAAAGTGCATATTACACTGGACGTGCTGAGATCTGGACACATACAGATTTCTGTTTCTTTTCACTGTTCCATAAACAATAGTTTATAACTATTCTCTTTACATGACATTTACATAGTATCAGGTATTACAACTAATGGTTTAAATGGACATATGATTGCATAGGCTATTTGCAAATTTTAAGCCATTCTATATAAAGATTCTGGCATCCACATGGAGTCATAGAACCAATTACTAGTAGGTATCAAGGCACAATGGTGTGTGTAGAGTTATGTGTGTGTGTATGTATGTACTCACATACGTTTGTCATATTGTTTACTTTTCTAGTTAACAAAAGCAAATAGAAATGTTTTTTCCCTCTGTTTCCTATGTATTCTCACCCTATGTATTTTCACCCTACTTTGGGAGTAGGGAGAGTGATTGGAATTCTTAGATGTGCTCAGTGTTTAAATGGTGTTTTGACCTAGCCATGTGGAATTTCTTGTTTGCTGCTAACGGTAAAAATACCTTTATTGTCCAATGCATGCATTTACTTTATTTTTAAGCAACTAAAAATATTAACATACAACATACTTTCCCCTCCCCAGGACTATAGAGTTAACATTTTCTTGAGACAGAAATGGAACGACCCCAGGCTCAAGCTCCCTAGTGACTTCAGAGGCTCAGATGCACTCACGGTAGACCCCACAATGTACAAGTGCTTGTGGAAGCCTGATTTATTCTTTGCAAATGAAAAAAGTGCCAATTTTCATGACGTGACCCAAGAAAACATTCTGTTGTTTATTTTTCGCGATGGAGACGTCCTTGTGAGCATGAGGTACCCTGTTATATTTAATTCCAGTGAGTTTGTGTTTTCCTGTTCTAGTCGGTGGGCCACAAATGTATGTTCAATGATTCCGATTTCTCCTCTTCTGGCTTCAGGTTGTCTATTACTCTTTCATGCCCTTTGGACTTAACTCTGTTTCCCATGGACACCCAACGCTGCAAGATGCAACTCGAGAGCTGTATGTAAATGAGGCCATAAAGGATTTTGGAATTAAATGTTTATATCTAAATAATATAGTCTATTATTGTGTTATGTGACTGTGAAACCTTAATGCTTTTGACCATACCAACATCATACTGACTAGGATAATCTTGGAGAAGACAGAGCCTTCTATTGTAGTTGGCTTTTTAAGATATTGATGTTGCTCTTTGTACTCCTCATCTGAATGCTAGGCTTATTTGGTTTGACCATATGGAAAATATATAGAAAATTGTGGTCTTCAAAAAGAAGTTCTCCAATGTTAATATTCCCTTAGTAAAAAATGGAGAACATTGAAATATATATAAACCCAGCCAAATGTATATTTTCTATGGAAGAACAGAAAATTATTTTTTATGAATTATATGTTTTAATTGTATTTTTCAGTTTATAAAAGATGTACTAAATGTTATTAACTGAAGTTTCTATAAACTATATTCATTAATTTTCTATGATTATTATCTTTAGAAAATAATAAGTCATAAACTTAGAAAAATGAAGACTGATGTCACAAGGAATCATTAATGTGGTTGTTAAATATGTACCACATGACATGCATGGTATAAAATTTATTGTAGGAGCATGGGAAGAGAAGGAAGGGGCACAGCCCAGGGGGACAGAAAGACACACACACACACACACACACACACACACACACACACACAGAGAGAGAGAGAGAGAGAGAGAGAGAGAGAGAGAGAGAGAGAGAGAGAGAGAGAGAGAGTTATAGAGACAAAGTAAGAGTAAGAGCGACTGATGGTGGGTTGTCCTTTTTATCCCTGGTGGTGGTGGCTGGTGACGACATCAGAGGTCACTAAGCAACCTGGGGACATGTATGTGAACATTCCTCCCTTTTCCTGTAATTAAAAAATGAGGACATTTGATTGCTTTTTATGTAAGATAAGTTAAAGTATATAAATGTAGGTTTATTGGAAGCAGTTCTTGGCTGCCATATAAGAGGGGAAAGAGAGAGAGAAATGCAAGAGCAACAAATACCTTAATTATACTGTGAAGGGGAAGGAAAAGCCCTTGCCCTGGAATGTTCTGGACAGAGGACAGGGTATACAGACATGTCCTGCACCAGATAGAGACCAAGGAGTGCTGGGAGAATCTGGAGCTGTTTGTCCTGGATCTGAAGCATACCATTTCAGCCTTTTATTGATAATAAATGGATAAGGGGTGAAGAAATCAATTGTCTTCAGCTACTTCCTGCTAACACTAGGTTGATGACAAGCTTAAATATTAAGCTATTTCTATGAATAATAACAACATTGTAAAATATACCGTATGTGTTTGTTAGCTAGTAGGTTTTTTAGTTGTTGTTTTTAAATGTGCTAAGATGGGTCCTAACTTTTAATGATATTTACTGCTCTCTAACAATGAGATTATGTCTTTGTAAGTCTAGGTAATGTTTTGGCACCATATATGTAGTACCATTAAATATACATATATATCAGAATATGCTTAATTTTAGAAACCCATGCTCTTTGTGACACTGTCGTAGGTTATTGCAGGGTGTAGTCATGAGTTCTAGCCACATATCATAAATCCAGGTCATGAACTCTTGGTTGCTTTCATGATCCTGTAAATGATGTTCACTTGGAGTACAGTCTTACTGCTTTTTTTTTTATCATAATGAATTCTTTCAAGGAACATTGCAGTTAAAAACTTAGTTTAAATAATACCTGTTTTAAAACTTTAGGTGCACTGTGCATGATTGTAAATGAAAATATGGATAGAGCTTGCATCTTATTTTCACCACCTTTTTATTGATAGGGATTAGGAATGCTGAAAGATTTTCTATACATGATGACCTAGGATTGTATTTGATTTTGGTGATTATTTAGCTTACTGTTTTTATTGATGATGACATGCTATTCTTTTGCTGATATTTTGTTCATGACCATTGATTCGACTGCTGTGAATTTTAAATTGCAAATCCATAACAGCATCATGCTCTCTTACCTTTTCTATGTTTAATATAGATTATTAAAATAACTAGAAAGCATTGACAATCATATTTCAATCTAACATGTTTATTTGGTTATTGTAGTTGGTTATACAACTGATGACCTGAGATTCATCTGGCAGTCAGGAGATCCTGTTCAGTTGGAAAAAATTGCTTTACCTCAATTTGATATTAAAAAGGAGGATATCGAATATGGCAACTGTACAAAATACTATAAAGGCACTGGTAAGTAACATTTTAGAAAATAAAACTAACTCAGTTTCAAAGTTTTGTTTTGGCTTTAATATAGACTATAGAGAGAAGAGAAGAGAGAAGAGAGATAATTAAGAATAAGCTAAGTGTAAGAAATTTATCACATAACCACATGTTAAAACCCATTTACACAATCATATTCACTTAAGATGTTGGGTCTTTTAATTATAGAATAGATGAGTTTTTCTTCATGTAATTCTGTTAGTAAAAGATTGTCAATATTTCATTATGGCAACACAAACTCTTTTGGGTAATGATTTTCTTAGATGTTGCCACATTTTGACAAGATTGTCTGGCACTAAGAATTTAATATAGTGCAATATAATCTACCTGTGTTCATCTGTTGTCTTCTGAGCAGTTTTATTTACATGGCAGTTACACTATTTTGTTAATTTTTAAAGCATTGATCTTTGTACAAGAGAAGTAATAAGAGTTTTAGGTAATTGAGGCATATGGGAATATTCCCTGTATCCTGTTATTTGTCTAGGTCATGCAATTCCAATTTGAAAGGCAGAACAACCTCAGTTATTAAATTACAATACAAAATACAAAATACAAAAGTCACTCATTTACTCTCACAACATATAGTGTTCAGCCTTGGGATCTGAACTGTCAGCTGTATGACACTGAGGAGGTGCGATAGTGTCAATATATTTCACTGAACAACATAAAGTTAAATATTACAGAGAGATATTATGGCATTTTTTGCTATGAATAGTTCAACTTGAAAGCGACCTACAATTCTGCATTGGAGAACAAGTTATGACAAAGGTATTCCAAAGTAGGCAGGAGCTAAGTTTATGCTTTTAGGAACATTTATAGTATGGAAAAGTCTACTATTTTGATGTCATCAATGGAAAATACATCAAAATGAGAGTGAAGGTGAAGAGTCGCAGATTTACAGTCCTTTTATAAATACATGCAAGATTAGGAAATGTTGTGGTGAATTTAATTTAAGCATTTGTTATTGACTATCAAATACATTGATGAGATTATATACTTTTATGGGTAGACCTAATACTAAATTATAAGATACATCACAAATACAATAGTAAATAGTTACTGAATATAAATGGTAAAAAGTGAAAGTTCCTTATTTCTTAGAAGGAAACAAGAGCATGTGCTTCAAAGAAACAATTTAGAAGATTGCTGTAGAGGTTCTGTGAAGTGCTCTGGGGTATTTTTTGATTGATCATAAATAAGATAGTAAAGTCCCATTAGCTACAGAAGACAGTGACAGTGAGGTTGTGGCTAACATACTTTGGGCATTTACCATGCTGCAGATTCTTTATCAATATTTATATAAATCAGAAGCAAAACATGCAGTTGTTTAAAACTATATAGACATATATTTATATATACATGCAGTATTGGAAAAACTCATGCACTAACTTTACTGGAATCATGCTGCTCCATGACTAACAGATAGTGACAAATGTGGGAACACAAAATGAAAATACTTAAACTGGGTGCCTGAGTGAATAATGAAAGAAAATGACACAGGAAATAGAAAGTAAATTGAAATTTCCCAATGCGCATTTATATCAATTAGCCGCCCACCTGCCTCTCATAAATATAACAGACTAGAGAAAGATCAGAAAAGATCAAGAAATGTTTCTCATAAAAGTTTATGAAGCAAACCACTGTAATACCCAACATGCATTTTACTACTAGGTGCATCGACAGCTCATGAAGTCCCCTAGTGAGGGAATTTATGAAAGTATACCGTGGAACTGTGCTTTAAAACACATGTCATATGTCATTTAGTCTGGCTATCTTTAAACATAGTGAAGAGAAGTGTACACTTTTGTTTTAAATTATTGTACTTACAATGACTACTGCTACTATATATAGTACATACACTAATACATGGTATACTATATTTATATAGTGACTGGAGAAGCTTCATATATATGCATATTTGTGTATATATGTATATGTATCTATATATGTATATATATATAATTTGCTTAGAGGTACATATGCAGTGTTCTTCATTTCATATGCAGTAGGTGAAGGAATAGTGATATTGTTACAAAGTGATACTGTTCCTGCCTAAGTGATATTGTTAAAAAGCAAGGTATTTTGAGCACCATATTTTAGGAAGCACTGTGAGCCTTTTTAGATCTATCACTTGGAAGTAAAAAATGCTTCCCGATCTTATGAAAGGTTATACTTTTGAAATATTGCCCATGGTCATTGGGCAAGAGCATACAATTTTTCCATCAGGGGAGGAAGTTAAAATGAGTGCTGGGATAAAGAAGCAATGCTTTTACTCACCTACCCCTCATCTTATAAAATCTGTAAATAATACACTGTATTGCTTTGTTTTTAATGAAGTTGAAACTACAATGCTGCATGGTTTGGTTCTGACATATTAGTGAGCATTTGCTAACATTCCTATCCATTAATCGTTTTTGTTCCATATTGATGGTATCACCTTTCTAATCTCCCTGAGGCAGTACTGGGTATAATTCATAGTATGAGCAGGATAGTGTCCTCAACTAACTTAAAATGATTGTGAATACCCTTTTAAAGTCAAAATGTAAGACTCTATTATGTGAAAATCCTGCTGAATAGATATGAAGGTTACTTTAGTATCTGAAACGTGTTAGTTTTTCCCAATTGGAATGACTAGTTAAGTATTTTTTTTTCACCATTAGGTTGTAGGAGATAGCGTTATCCTTACATCCATAATTATTTCACTTATGTATTAGTCATTAGGTTGTTTCAACATTTTAAAATAATTATGAACAGTGTCAACGGAAAACAACAGGTTTTTGGTGTTTATATGTAATCTTACTTTTATTAAATGGTAAATGCCATTTTCTTCTAAATTAACTATTTTTATTGGGGGTGGTGATGCATGCTTGTAATTCTAGACAGACCACAAGATTGATGTCAGCTTGCCTATATAGAGTGACTAGTAAACACTGAAATCTTTTAAACAATAAGTATTGTATATAATATAGTATATTGTATAATACTACGTGTAAGACATTATATATTGTCATATAATATATTGTATTGTTACATATAATATATTGTTATATAATATATTAAATATAATATAATTTAATATATAATATAATCTGCTCTCCAAAAGAACCAAAATATTTGAAAAACTACCTACAACTTGGAAGTATATGTTCTCAAACGGAGTTTTGTCAGAACATTTCTGTCGCTTGTCTTTTATTTTATTTTATTCTTCCATCAAGACAACAAAAACTTTCATCAGGCTGCCAGAACTTATGAGTTAATTTTGGGAGTAGTTGATGTTTTGGAAGCAGTCTAGAGCAGTTTCTGCATTTGTCTCAGCATGAGAGAATAAAAGTTGTAGAAGTTTGAGAGCCTTGGAGTGAGGACAGAAGAGGGTGGACAGGAATGTTCTGTCTTCCCAATCCTCAGCCTTTGTGTGGTCAGTAACACTTCAGTTCTTGCTCTCCATACTGTTTACCTGGATTCTCCCTTGAAGTCTTAAGGGTTAACTATGCCTGTGAGCTCTAGGAGACTGGCATCGCTTACCCATCAGATGCTGTTCACATGGCTAAAAGTCAGGGGGACATACACAGTACCAGTGTGTTTCATCTTAAAATTAAACTGCTCCTTTAATTTGGGGCTCAGGTCTCACAGGTTCATCTCCTGTGCCAGTGCTGTGGCAACGGAAATTTTAAGGCTTGCAGAATCTCACACAAACTCAATGCCTGGACCTGACAAATGGTCAGCATGTGAGCTCTGGTCCTCCTTATCCTGAAAAGGTTGTGAAGCTCAGGGCAAGCAGGCTCCACCCACCTTCTTTCTCAAGTGTCACCAACTAAAGGAAAACCCTCTGCAGTTTTAACTTTATGAAATTGTGTAGAAGTGTCCCGTCTCTTATGGTCCTGTGTAGGTTTGCCCCTCACGACTGTCACTTATCTGGCTTTGACAGGTTACTATACTTGTGTGGAGGTCATCTTCACCCTGCGGAGACAGGTTGGGTTCTACATGATGGGTGTATACGCACCAACCCTCCTGATTGTGGTCCTCTCCTGGCTCTCTTTCTGGATCAACCCTGACGCCAGTGCTGCCAGGGTGCCCCTGGGTAAGCCTGCCTGCTCCCCTGCCACCATGACTGTGGGGCCTGGTTGAGCATCCTATCCTGAAAATGTGAGGCCCCAATTGTTCTAAACACAACAAGGGGAAAATTACACTTTTGCTTCTTGGGAGAGTTAATAAAAATACTGTATAAAACTACCCTCAGATTTCGTGTTAAGGTGTCCATGTATATGAAATATAAATGAGTATTTATTGGACTTGGGTCCTATCCTTAAGACTTCACATAAAATATATGTGAATATTTCAAAGCCTAAAAACTCTGAAATTGTAAACACTTCTGGTCAAAGCATTTCAGAAAAGGGACACTGAACTGTGCCCATTTATGCTGAGCACATCGGCAACTCCCTTGAAGCAGGGGCTTTAGAAGTGAGAGCTGCCTGCTCTTTAGAGGGAAGCTTCCTTAAATATTTGACACTAATCTATATTTTCTCAGTGTTCAAGCAGTTGGTGATGAAGTTCTTTCTTTTCCTGTTTTGAGAATTTTGCAGTGGTTGATTTATTATATTTTTTCCCGATAAATACTTATTGATTGGATATATTCATGCATCTCTGAAATATAAAATCTTCAGTAATGCTAAAGTTCAAAATGAATAATCATGGCAGAAATCATTCTATATAATATGTATCCCAGACTCGCAGGAGATGAAATTATATACTACTTACTTGATATTTTATCAGTGTTGCCTGCGTGCATGATAGTGTGTACCACAGAACCTACATGTTCCCACCTACATTTGTGTGGGTACACTCAGTTGTTGACACAATGATAAGGTCACTTAATGATACATTTCCAAGCATATTTTCATATTTAAATGGAATATGTATGCCATACTATGATTTATTATTTTTAAAAACTACTTAGTACCATTTAAGTGCTGTCCGTCTTTCCTCGTAATGCTCATGTGCCACAAATTATTATTTTTTAAGGCTGGTTACAAAGAAACAGCATCATCCAGTTATTTGAAAATTGTATTTCTTTAAATATTCTTTAGCATTTGCTTTGGCTGGAGATGGAGGTCTGTGGTAAGGAGCATGCCACGAGTATGCGAAGTCCTGGGTCCTCGATGCACAGTAACCCCTGCCTCCCCTTCCACGGAGCAGTGGTGCATGAGAAAATAAGCAAGAACTCTTTCTGTGAAGAAAGTGGGCAAATGTCCAAATGTAAATGTTGGTGCCATCAGAGTTGACTAGGGGCTGTTTGGAAAATTTCCATTCTGTGTGTTTCCTGAATCTCACCAGAACCTCACACAGGTGAAAGTCTGGTATACATGGCTTTCCATCTAGTGACAGTCTAATACCTTTGGGTTTTTTTCCTTTCTCTTAAAAGGTTTGGGGTATATCTCATTCTGAAAGTATTAAAGGGAATGAATGAAATACAGTGTGTGTGTGTGTGTGTGTGTGTGTGTGTGTGTGTGTGTGTGTGTGTGTGTGTGTTTATGTGTGTGTGTGTAGCAGAGGTCAGAGGACAAGTTAAGGGTTGTGAGTTCTGGAGAACAAGCTCACCTGGTAGTAAGTCTTTGTAATTGCCTTTGTAGCAACCGAGCTATCTCATTTATTAAATAAAATATGAATTTTAAAGCATGAGAAACCAGAGAAGCAATGAAAATGACTATTATATTTAAATGGACATTTTGATCAAAATGGATTAAGGAACCATAAGACCCATGGCTTTATCCTGTTGTCCTCTGTGTGGCATTTGTGTTTGGGTACAGTTGTGAAAGCTTGCGTGTACACATGCAGGAGCCAGGAGTGGACATTGGGATATGGTATGTTCTTTTTTTTTTTTATCACTTTCCACTCTAATTTTAAGCCACTGACATGGAGCCCATGGATTGGCTATATTGCTTGTCTCTATCTTCCACACTGAATTAGAGGCATGTGCCTCAATACCAGCATACGAGCTGGGGATCTTAGCTCAGGCCCTCCTGCTCACATAGCAGTCGCTGTACACACTAAGTCTATAGATTAATAACTAACACTATATATAAGTTTATTCTAAGTATTTTGCATATGTAACTATATATATGCTCTACATTTACATATTATCGTATAGCTGACAAGACTATAACACATGTGAAGCAAGTTTTCTTTTTTCCTATTTGTTTTGTAGTGACTATTTGCTGGTGACTAATCAGGAAGCTAAGAGTGTAGTCATAAAAATTTACATCAATTGTTAGTAAGATGGATTAAAAACATTTTAGTTTTAATGTTTGCAAAGAGGCAGACACCAAATAACTATGATATATACTATATAAGGTAGTTATATGAGAGAGAACAACATGCTTGTCAGAAAAGCATGTTGAAGAGCAAATTCTGACTAAAGGAGGGGAGTGAAAAAAAATGAAAGTAATTCATGTCATTATTTAGGATAGAAGAAAACAAGGACTTGAGTGTACATCATTAGTAATAGTGAGGTCTGGACCACTGGATACCTCTTAATGTACTCTATTGTTAAGGTTCTTGCCCAAGTCAAGCAGGAAGCTCTTTGAAGAACTTTTATTATCAGACTTCAATTTTGATTAATTTTAACTTTAGTCCTGGCTTAATTTATTGTGGATTGACTGATGAGGGAAAAGTAGAAACCAGGAGCACACTTAGAAGATGCTCATGACTACAACTGGCAGTCATTTAGGGCAATAATTGATAATGTCATAGACTCTTTATGCTACCATTCCACTGACGGGTTAAAAACCATCGAGACCTATGTCTACTTCTGAATGTACAACTCACAAATGCTATGCGTGAAAAGTTAGATAGCAATCAAGTCCTCATTCTCTTAACTGGTGAGGATCTAAGCAGAAAACAAACACAGAAGCTGAGACTGAGTGTCTTGACAGGCGGCATCTCTCTGTGGACATAATCTATGAATGTTCTGTTAGTTACAGTGTGTGCTGTGCCTGTGCAAGCAAGTCACCCTTCACCACCATGTTCCTGATGATAAGAAACGAGGAAGGAAGAGAAGGAAGTAGTGAGAGAGATAAGAAGGACACCCGCCATTGCAACAATTCATCTTTGGAATTTTATGTTTGCTTAAATTGTCATATATTACAGAAACCTAATTACTTTATGTTGATTACACGTGCTTTATATAATGCTTGTTTTCTATATAAAGTTACTATTTCCTATAGTAGAATTGTATTCCTTTTCTTAAAAGACTGAGATTTTTTTCTAAAATGAAGAGGAATGCTTTGTATTTTATCTTCTCTGTTAGGCATTGTATTGTAAACAAAACAAAACAGCAACCAACAAACAAAACAACTTATCAAAAGTGTATGTGCTCTATTCTTATTCATAGGTGAAAATTCCTCCTATAGGTAAAAATATCTCTATAAAACAAGCTGAGAAATAAAAAAAAATCTAATCATAACTCTGTGGTTCCCTCAGAAACACTGTTGCATGGTTCCTGATATCTTGGTCTAAATCCATCCATCCATCCGTCTGTCTGTCTGTCTATCAATCATCTATTTATTTATTTATTTATTTATTTATTTATTATTTGTTTGCTTTGTTTTGTTGAGACAGAGTTTCTCTGTGTAGCCTTGGTTCTCCTGGACTCACTTTGAAGACCAGGCTGGCCTTGAACTCACAGAGATCCACCTGTCTCTGGCTCTCCATGCACTGAGATCACAGGTGTGCACCACTGTGCCTGGTTCCATTTCTTTTTAAATGATGCATATTTACAAACATTTTCCAACAACAAGTACTGTAAGGACCAGACAAACTCTATTTTGTGTTAAACCTGGCCAACGGCTAAACCCAGATTCCAGGAAAAACCATAAAGTAGTCTAAACAGGAAATATTCCCCTAGCAACGCAATCAGCTCACTTTGGGACAGCACCCAGAGTCCAAATATACTCTCTGCTGGTCAAGCTGACCAGCAGATGGTCTGGCACATAGAAACAGTGAATTATGAGAAGCCTGGTCAAAGTTCCTAATGCCCCCATAACCACTTCAACCAATCTTTTATATAGGTCAACTTGCCCCTACACCTATTACCCAACCACAAACGCCAAGGCTTGTAACCTTCCTGCTTGCAACTTTTCTGCTCAAATGCCATCCAATTATATACTGTAAAACCCATTTCTTTGTCTAAAACTAATAAAGCCCCCTCTGAATTGAGACTCAGGGCCACTTTCCTGCATCTGCTGTGTCAGTGCATAGGAGGTGTGGCCCGGGCTCAAGCCCACAATAACGACTGCCTTGCGATTGCATTTGGACTCTGCTCTTGGGTGGTCTGTTCAGGGGGTCTCTCGCAATTTGGGCATAACATTACTACTTCACACATTTCTCCCAGTCATTGATCTTTAAAGAAACCTAAGGATTGCTTGTGGTTTATTGGCAGTCATCACAGAGTAATGGTGAATGAGCAAAGGTTGTAAAGCACCTCACAGGGATGACCATAGCTGATTCTCCTGTTGCTAGGCATCTTCTCCGTGCTCAGTTTGGCCTCCGAGTGCACCACCCTTGCAGCCGAGCTTCCCAAGGTGTCTTACGTGAAGGCGCTGGATGTGTGGCTCATTGCCTGCCTGCTTTTTGGGTTCGCCTCCCTCGTGGAGTACGCTGTCGTCCAGGTGATGCTGAACAATCCCAAAAGGGTTGAAGCTGAGAAGGCCAGAATCGCCAAGGCTGAGCAAGCAGACGGGAAAGGCGGAAACGCAGCTAAGAAGAATACTGTGAATGGCACGGGGACCCCTGTTCATATCAGCACTTTACAGGTAAGACTAGAATGAACCATGGACGTGAGTCAGCTGCCCTCTTCTGGCCCAGGAAAGCGACCCTTTGTGAATAAGATGGTGCAGTGGCATTTATTTTTTAGAGGTGGGAAGGAATTGAGTCCAGCACAGGTTTGCAAAGTATTCTCAGAGAACACATAAAACATGTCAAAGACTACCTAGGAAATTCTAATAATTTAAAAAAAAATAACCTTTCCAACTGAGTTTAAAACCACGGCTTCATTTTGATGCTCATCACTGAATGGATGGATGTTTCCAGAGTGTATACCTTACTATTGCTTCTCATTTTATAAGCTTTAGAGACCTCCATCCAGCTCTGAGGCTTGGATAGCCATGCTGTTGGTCACTTTCCTATTCCTACTGAGTCAGACAGCTTCCCATGGTTTGTCAGAGGAGCACTTACTGTCTAGACAACTGGCCAACAGGAACTTTCTACACACAGTTAAGGATCTTTCTAGCCCACTCATCACAGCTAAGGAAGGACTGAATAAGGCTTTCTCCTGTTAGCCCTGCCTTGTCATGTGACATTGACTTAAACATGGACTTATGTAATTGGTTCCAGAAAAATTGCCACTTAACAGATTAATGGTAACTGTGCACTTACCTGTGGAGCCCTGCTCAATGTTCACTCTTTTGGGAAGAAAAGTTAGCCAGAAGGCCATTTCCACAGAGCTAATGTGGAGGTCAATAGATATAGCCACCTACAAGGCATGGACGCTGTGCTTACTCTGACCATGTTCTGGCCCCGTGGTGCTCTATGTATTGACCCTGACTACCCTCTTACCTGGAATTCTAGAAAAATATGCTATACATGTAATTTTTAGACAGAAGAGCAAACTAATTCTTTCTATATTGCATATGCTGTGGCTGCTTTGTTTTGACCTTTTTTTTGACTATTTGAATCAGCACACTCATTTTTAAAAATTAAAGCTCTAATCCTCTGCTTCTCTATAGCTCCCATATTGAGAGAAGCTTCTTTATATCATGTGACCTTTTTATGCTCTATTATGCTCCTGATGGAGAAGTGCATCCTTTGTGCAGAATGTCATGACTTAAGGCATCGTCTGCTGTACCTCCCTCTTCTTCTCCATCAATCATGTCTATAACACATGTGAAGCAAGTTTTCTTTTTTCCTATTTAAAAATATTTATTATTCATTTAAATGCTATCATAAGCATAAGCCATATTTTTACTTTTTTACATACACATTTATATTATTACATGTATATACAATGAACTACTTATAGCAAGAAGAACCATGAAACAACCAGGAATTATATACATGCTATTTATATTTGACAGCCTTATAGAGACAGCAGAACTGATGTATAAAGTCTACTCTGCCACTTGTGTTTTGCTTGGTTGTATTGAGCAGTTGTAGTATTATCATAACTGATACTTTGAGACCTCAATATTCCTTTGTTTTTATTTCCTGTTATGATTTTTTGTTGTTTCTTTTTCCCACATTCATACTTAAGAAGTTATATATAGAATTCCATTTTGAACTTTCTATATTTTATATATATCCCTCTATTTATTACTTTAATGGCTGCTATAGATATTATATTATCAAGAAACAACTTACTATGATCTACAGTGACATCACCTTCTAGTTTGTGTTATATGAGAAAATATTAGTTTCCCATGTATGTGTGTATGTGTTTACAGAAGTCTTTCTTACACCCCAGTGTTCCAAGTTTATGCTTTATCATTTTCTTTTTGTTACAGAATTACTTTATTCACTCTTTCAAGTGGTATGCTTGTGAACTCTGCTTTCTGCCATCTGAGGGTGCTTTATTTTCTTTATTCCTGGTGACTGTTCTCTTTGATTATAGGACTGAAAGCTAACAGTTATTTTCATTTAGTACCTGACCTCTTTCTTCCTCTATGGTTTCCTATGGAAAACAAACATTCCAGTTCTTTTTTCTGTATGTAATGAAATCATGCCTAGATTTCAGTAAGACTGCTTCCTTTAAACTTGGGAAATAATATCTTTTTTAGAATTCACCCTTCGCCAATTTTTTCCTCTGCTCTAGCAGTTTTCCATTGATCATAATTTTTATGACTGGCTACTTATTTTCCGATTCAAACTTCTACTTGGTAAGTATGTATGTGTTTTCTCATGGTAGTTTGTATTTCTTACTGAGGTCATCTAGGTTTTCATTTTTACAAGCATATTGGTAATTGGTCTCTGAAGTGTTTTTTTTTATCATAAATAATTTAGTAATCTAATTTTTTAAGGTTTGCCATCTTGGATTTGATATTTTTCATTCGATTTGAGATATTCCCTGGAATGGCTGCCAAGTCCTAGGCATTTTCAGGGTATGAGACTGTGAATGATGCTTAGAGCTGTGTTTTAGTGGCTTTGCATGTGCTGTCATGCAAGGAGGGGACTGATGCAATATTGCCCAGGAGAAGTAGAAGTCATGGTCGACGTGAGGAAGAGAGGGCTCCTTTCTCCTACTGGGCAGAGAGGTAGGGCTCAATTCTGTAGTCTGCACAGACACGGCACATGGGAATCCTATGACTGATTTGCTTCCATTCTCTGCAAGCTTCTAAGATGTCACCCCAGTGTGGAGGAGGAGTTTTTGTCCCATGGAGGTGTATGCTCCCTACCTAGTCAGAACATGAACAGGTAGCCCTCGGTTATTCAGAGAAGAGTGTCCTGGTTGTCAATGGCCTTGTTTCACACCTTCTCACCACAGAAGGCCCTTCTGTGGGGATGTGAGCCTGCTTATTACAGCCTTGAAATATGGGGGCCCAGTCCACCCAGTGTGTGTGTGTGTGTGTGTGTGTGTGTGTGTGTGTGTGTGTTTGTGTGTGTGTGTGTGTTTGTGTGTGTGTGTGTGTGTGTGTTTGTGTGTGTGTGTTTGTGTGTGTGTGTGTTTGTGTGTGTGTGTGTGTGTGTGTGTGTAATATTTAGATCGACGAGACAATAGGTCACCAGCTCAACATTTTTTTGCATTGCTGGGTTGTTTTTCTTTGTCCTTTGTTTAGACCAGGTAGGCTCCCTTGGGATTATTTTTTGTCTGTACCTGTAGGTATTTATAGATGCCACCATCTTAAGCTCCATTTCAGAAACATGTAAGGCAAAAGACCATGAAAGAATGCATCACTGTGTGGCTCTATGGGTTCAGAGGCCCAAGGTCTGGCCGCTGCCCTGCACCTTTATAGTAGTCTGTAAACTGGTCTCTTTCTTCTCCTCCTCTTCTTCTGTTCCTCCTGCCTCTCCCTTCTTCCTTCCTCTTCCCCCATTAGTACTTCCTTAAGTACATTGTCCTCTCCTTTCCACTTCACTGTTCTTTGCTTTGCTTCCTGCTGCAGCTTCTTCTAGAGTCTTCTGGATATACAACATAGGGTGTTCATGGGACAGAGTGGGAGGAAAAGAGGACCAAGTCTGCTGTCTCCTCCTTGAAGCAGAGGCCAATGATGTTTTTCAGACGTTCAGACTCTTTACCATTTCTGCACCACATCTGACTCTAATGATTAAAGATGCTCATCAATGCACTGCCCTACTTTTTTTTTTTTTTGCTCTTCTTTTCCCTTCTTTTCTTTCTTTCTTTTTTTTCCCCCACCTTTTATTTCTGAGCCCATTGGTCTGTGTTTTCTAGTGAGGCTTCCAGCATTATCTATGATTAGAGGCTTAAGACACTAGACACTTTCCAAACTTTTATCATGCACCAGGAAAGCCATTTTTAGATAAATTGTAGTTCCCTTCCCCAGCATTTGATTTTAGTCTCTGTTGCTGTCAAAGCCTCGGAAGCTGCTGGCGCTGAGCAGAGTTGAGGGTATGCTTCAGCACACTGAGATTTCTGTCGGACAGACTAAAGAGCTTCTTCGCTCCTGCAGCATGCATGTATTTCT
Source organism: Acomys minous (assembly GCF_964271855.1). Taxonomy (NCBI): domain Eukaryota; kingdom Metazoa; phylum Chordata; class Mammalia; order Rodentia; family Muridae; genus Acomys; species Acomys minous. Next base: position 53,699,148 of record NC_140499.1, on the reverse strand, counting down.
CATCTCTGGAAGTGCTGACTGGAATCTTGGGGACTCCTGCATTGTGGGGAGATTTTTTACATATCATTTTGTAACTGCAGGCACCTGCCATTCTTTTGTCATCTCTCTGTCAGTGCTGAACCTCCTGCTGTTGCTGTTCCTCTATCTAAGTTGAGCCTCCTGTCACTCCATTGTCATTTCCTCTGCTCATAACACGAAATCCAAAATAACTTACTATTAGTATACCCACCAAGTTTACAGTAATCTATAATTTGGTAAGTTCACAAAATAGATACATATTAACACATGAATGAAATGAAAAGAGAAAAAGAATAATTATTTTTAAATCTAATAGTTCTATGAAAAAATACATATGTAATTACAGCTTTAGATTCATAATCCACATTTTTCTATGTATTTTGCTTTTCAAGATTTCAACACAACAAATTTCCAAGCAATTTCAATCAATCAGGTGTTATGTCACTAATTTTTAGTATAAATATTGATAGAAGTGTTTGGAAATTTAAAAAAATTTAAAACAACCCACAGTTACAAGCGTCCAGCAAAGCAAGATCTTTATTGAATTAGGCAGCAAAAACTGACCAATCAAGGATAATAGCAGAGACTAGGGAACTGACTGTGTCTTTGAATGTTCATCTTAATAAGCATTTAAGCCTCTGACAAAATACTTTTTGGGGGGAATAAGGATGAAAGAGGGAGGGTGGGAATGGAAAGATACAAGTGAGTGAATTACAATTGGGATGTAATCTGAATGAATTATAATAAAAATTTAAAAAATTGTCCATATATTCATTTACTTTACATCCCAGTCATAGCCCCCTCCCTCATCTCCTCCCAGTCCTCCCCTCCCTCCCTCTTTCCCCTCCCCTCCCCTCCCCCTTACTTCTCAGAAAGGGGAGCCACCCTCCCCCCTTACCAACCCACGACAGTGCATCAAGTCACATCAGGACTAACTGTATCCTCTTCCCCTGTGGCCTAGTGGCAGTGATCAAAAAGTAGGCAACAGAATCCATGTCAGAGACAGGCCTCTGCTCACCTTATTAGGGGACCCACATGAAGCCTGAGCTACCCATCGGCTGTGTTATTATACTTAGGACACTACTGATCTATCAGGGTCCAGAGCAGACTCAGGGGCTGAACTGAAACCCCGAAGAGAAATTCTACAGCATTTTAAAGGCATGTGACCCCAAACCGAGGGGATCAAAGCTGGCTGTAGCACTGTCCAATCATGTTTTGACGGAAGGAGGTTGAGCAAGGAAGGAAGCTTTGGTGTTTGGGTTTTATCCAGGTCACCTGGTTTGACTCGGCTTTTGCAGTCAGGGCCCCTCCTGGATTTCTGGCCTGGAATTCCAAATGATAAGGGACCAAAAGAGAGGGCAAGCTGCGTGTGGTCAATTCAGTCAGGACAGACAACACAAGTTTGTGTTTGTGGAGTTTGTGGAGTTTAGATACTAGGGAACTCCCCTCTTCACTGGTTAACATGAAACACCTGAAGAAGCAGGGCAAGGATTGTTCGAGGACCTGGGAACGTGAACTCATTTTGACCTTGCCAACAAGATGGAGATTGTTCCTGAGGTGGCTGTACTCAGGCAACTGTCTTCTAACAGATGCATAATAAGATTTGAATTACAGGAAGCCTAGAGGCCAATTAAAAAATAATGGTGTGCTTGCCAAGGAAAAGTATGACTAAAAAACACAAAAATATAATCAAGATCTCAGTAGAGGAGGTTTTAGAAAATATAACTGAAAAAAAATAAAAAATAAAATAAAAAAAGAAAATATAACTGGTCCTCATGTAAAATTACGTTTTTATCCATGTATCTGGCTATCAGATTCCTTTCCATAAAAACAAGGGGATGGTACCATGTTAGCCAGTTTTCAATATTTTGGTAACTAATGTAACTTTTTACTTACATGGTTTACATTTCATTCATAAAAGCAGTTTGACACCTTCTGTTGTTACTACTCATCTTTTGCTAATATTTCACACTGGTCATACACAATGATTTTATGAGTAAAAGACAAAACAGCCCCCATGCTGACAATTTTTAATACTTTAATAAACAAAAGCTGATGTTTGATCACAGGAGCTATTTCACTGTGGTAAAATATGTTTTAAAAATTAGCATTGAAAAAAAATTAGCATTGATTTAGATTCGGTAAAATCTATCCATATTGTTCCCTCTGAATATCTTTTTTATCATCCATAGAAGACATCTTACCTTTAGTTCTAGAAACTCTATGCAAAAATTATTTGCTTTTACAGGAACCACAAACAAAATTTTTTAGAGAGTAAATTAAGATATATTACAGTTTTGTTGGTTTTGTTGTTGTCCCTGGCAGCACTGTCATTACACTGCATTGTTTCTGTCATTGGCACTTGTAGAGATGACAGTGGATGCAACGAGAGGAAATGGGATGAGTGGAAAGGAACAGTGGAAAACTGATGAATTTTGGGCATGAACAGCCAAGTGAGGAATGTGTTGAGTAGGAGTCCTCGCTTACCTAGGTGGTTCCTGTCCTTACTTATGGAATTATAACTGCTGAAGATGACAGCTGATCATAAAACCTTTTGTCCTGTCTTATATGCATTTTATTTAATAATGAGTTCAAAACAACATAGAAAGTTTGCATAATTGTCTCTCATGAATGGAGCAAAAAGAGACCCACCAAGTAGTGAGTAAGACATGGCTTGTTGGAAGAACTTGGAGGCTCCTCCCTGGGAGGGAATGCAATGTTACTCCTTCTTCGGGTGCATGCTCATGAATGCCCTTTCTAGCATACATGTGGCGTACATGCACCAGGCCACTTGTTTTGAACACGGGGAACTCAGCAAAAAATGTCAGTTTCCAGTGGAATAAGTGTGGGAAGGTGGCTGCTTCTGGGCACTCTTTACCATGTGATTCTTACAATATTAAAGTTATTCTTTTCTTACTGCTGAGATATTTAATTAATCTGGAATATTTGTGGCTGACAGTCTTACTGCAGGACACAGGGGCTCGGTCATTAACCACAAATTCTGTTCAGAAACACGACTGGCAATGATGATGTTTCTGCATTCGCACTTACAGTAATATTTTCTATCCACTCATCATACATTGGGCTAAGGAAGATTTTTAAAAAAAATTTTAGTATGTAAACTAAGAAAAGTCTTTATAATTCCAATAGCAACTTAAATTAATGTCATTTCCTGCTTTATTTCTTAGTACAAATTAACAACAACAACAACAACAAAACTCCACTTAATGCAATGAGCCTTGTTATTTGAGCAAACTATCAGAGCCTTCTTAAATGTTTAATTGATCTGGCGGATTAGTCAGTTGACAATCATTACTGTCAATTTGTAAATTCAATTTAAAGTATCTTTTTTTTTTTTTGAAGAGATGTAGTACTTATAGCTCTAAAAATTCTATTACATCATCTTTCATTTTTATGCTCAGGTTGGTGAGACCAGATGCAAAAAAGTTTGTACCTCCAAGTCCGATTTGAGATCCAATGACTTCAGCATTGTTGGAAGCTTACCAAGAGATTTTGAATTATCCAATTATGACTGCTATGGGAAACCCATTGAAGTCAACAACGGACTTGGGAAATCACAGGCTAAGAACAACAAGAAGCCTCCGCCTGCCAAGCCTGTCATTCCAACAGCAGCCAAGCGCATTGACCTTTATGCAAGAGCATTATTTCCTTTTTGCTTCTTGTTCTTCAATGTTATATACTGGTCTATATATTTATGATAAGCCATTTCCATTTGTATGAAATACAATACCATTTCATTGTAATCAATGCAATTCATAATTGCTGATCTGTGAAAATGTTGCATTTTCATAGCAATACATTGCATTTTGGATGCCACTTGATTATAATAAAATATAGCACCTTACTTTTGAATGGCAGCATGACCCTGTAATGTCTGCACTCAAACCATGAGATAGATAGATAGATGTATGTATATTGAGCATAGTGCTTTAGGAATCAATGAAAAATAAGCATAGTACATAATATACATAATGTGCTATTCAGGCACTGTAACTCTGTAACTCTAAACACTTCAGATAATCCTGATGAAAACATGGTGTGCACGCTGACTCCTGTTACGTTCACCGGTCTAATGTATGTAGTATCTTATATTCCCTTCCTTGTAAGAAAGAAAGCCATCTTGTTCTTAAATCATTTTCAATAGTATTATCACAGATTAAGCAAGACTGTATGACATATTGTTTAAAGTTTTAAAGAGAGATAGAACAGTAATAGTTATGCAGGCTCATTGAGAAAAAATTCAAAATTATACATTTATAAAAATCAGCTTATTTTTAAGTGTGCTTGTGTCGTCGAAATGCCAGATAATAGAACAGTAAGCATTTTTGAAGAAAAATTTGGACAAGTATGAATGCATAGTGAAATCTGGCTTCTGACAAAATGCAAACAAGTGATAGATGTATTAATGAAATATTTTGGATAAAATAAATTATTTAATCCACCTTAAAATCAAAATCTATTTTCATGCCTTTTGTTTGTTGATATGGACAGCATTAAGCATAAGCCTTAAGAAGAGTTGCACACATTTCAGATATGAAGGAGTCGTGACATGTGATTCCACATCACTGTTACCCTCCAAGAGGAATTGTCCGTCTTAACTTGAACTGGAAAGATTATAAGAATTGAGGGAATTAGCTTGTTTATTTTACTAAAATGTTTCTATATTTCAAGTAATATTCAAACTGTTTTGGGAATTTGTTTTTCTTGTGAATTGATTTGAATGTATTTGAATATGTTACAAAACAGTGATTTATAAATAATGTCTTTTGTTTAAACTTTAGATTCACTTTTTCTTCTTGCAAAAAGTCTAGACATCGGGGGGCGGGGTGATTGGCTTTGCCTTGTTCATACCTGACAACAACCCCTAACTCTCATTGTTCAACAGTGTCATAGTGTAACTGTTTCTTTTTGTCTCAACTAAAATTGGAGCTGTTAGTAACTAGTGTAACGTAAATGTAGACCAGGAAACTATTTCACATTATTTGAAGCACTTTTGTTCTTGTTGATAGTTTGTACGGCCAACTCAAAATATAATGCATTAAAATATTATTTGTGCAATTACTATATGAATTTTGCTGCTATTTGATTCATTAAAGATTTTTAACTTAAAAAATATCCTCAGTGCTTCTGAACATTGTTAAATGGTACACTAATTCTGTGCAATCTTTTGGAATCATCCAGTTATAAAAGCATGGCCACCTAAATAATTTTAAATTGTCACAAGCAGAACTGCTAAAGAACTTCAGGATTCTACCAAGACCTAGAGAAACATTAGGTTAATGGGATGGCAGTGAGAAAATTATCTTGAACAGGTATCATTTTTAAAAAAATCTGTTCTTAGTGATATTTTCTTACATTGGTTTTTATAACTTGTTTTCATCTTACAGCCTTTGATCCAAGGTTTTGGTTGTCTTACAGTTAATGTAGTGTCATATAGAAATGTATTGTCAAAAATCGTGGGAAAGGATTTCCTTCATGTGATAAAACATAATAACTTTAATATCAGACCACATCCTTGATCTACAGTCTCTTTCCACTACTTGTTTTGAGCTAAATATGTAGATTGTTTCTAAACCGGACACATCTGCACCTGGCATTGCCATCCTTATGTCTTTGTCTCTTCTTGCCCTTCCCAGAGTTCCATTTGGTGGGATACCAAAGCAGACCTGATATTAGGCATTTCTCACTTCGGTCTGACATTTTATTATGAAAAATAATTTAACATAAAAGTTTATTGAATAAATGGTATTTAACCTAACATTATTTGAAGTTTTCACATTACATAACATACTTAAATTCATGTATCTCAATTCTGCCTCCTCTTACTCTTGGGATATAGAAAAATGGAAATTATTTTTCCTAATACAAATTAATATTATAATAGTTATTTATGTATGGATGTGCCTGTTTATGTGAGATGGATGCCAAAGTCAAGTTGCTGACTTGAAAAACTGAGACATTTAAAACTCTGGCATATTTCCTCCTGATTCTGCTAAAAGATACTTATGCATATTTTTTTTACTATGACTGGCTCATGCTTTCACAGTGTTGTTGTCCTAGATCTCTTTATTTTTTCTAACTTGACAGCTTTTCAGAATGTTCCAAAAAACTTGAAAAATTACAAAGAATTTGTGTGTATCCTTGACCCAAAGTCTCCAAATATTCCTCCTTTCTCAGGCGTGCTACATTTTTCTCCCATCACTCTGTGTGCACAGAAGCTGCTTTTTAAAACTTTAAGGGGTAGATATGATGTCTTCTAAACTATAAAACTTTAGCATGTGTCTCCCAAGTTGCAAGGACCTTTCATTTCATGACCACAATGATAGGATAAGTCCACATCAGTTAATTAGCATTGATAAAATTATTAAATCTTAAAGCTGCCTCTCTATTTTCTGTTACTTTCTTTCATGAACCAATCATTTAATTGCCATGACATCAATTTGTTTTTGTTTTTTTTTTAACATTATTGGGGCCTGGAGAGGTGGCTAGTGGCTGAGAATGCTTGCTGATCTCGCAAGAGGATCCTTGCTCAGTTCTTAGCATCCATGGGCAGCAGCCCACAACTGCTTGTAACACCTCCAACCCATGCTACAAAGAATCTGACCCTCTTCTGGCCTCTGCAAGCCACCCATGTGGAAATTATGTGCACCTATACATAAATAAAATATTTTTTAAAAGTGATTATGGCACTATCCATTAAAATATACTTAATGCCTTGTGTTGGGCCTCAGTGAACTAAACAAAACATTCCTTTATATAATTATCATAAAGTTATTTATACCTTAATATGCAACCAAATTGATTTTAACCATTTTCTCTCATGTTTAGACTTAAATGAAGTGTTAAATTCAGGCATCCAATTTTAGGGAAAAGGTTAATTTAATGTTCTGTCTCTTTTAAGTAGACTAGCCTTGGATGTCATGTCTGCAAACACTCCTTTCAAGTCATATGTATTTCATTCAGAAGTAACTGTGTTTCCGTCATACAATTTCCTCCCTGGTGAATAGCAAAGTTAAAATATTTTCCTCAGGGAGTGCAGTGCTCAAAATAAGCTGCTTTAAAAACCACTCAATTTATCATTATTTATATTACTGAAGATTTCCATTCATATGTATATGGGTGTGAAATTTAAGCAACCAGGCCTAAGAAGACAAATAACTTGCTACCTTTTTCTATAACCTTTATTAAATACATTCATGTTTAGCATTACTTTGCTTTAGAGCGTAAGGGTTATTCAAATTATATTATCAAATTGATTGCATATTTATGCAGTATAACAATGATTTTGCATTCATTAGCTTTCTTTGTTTTACAAGAAACATGATCTTAACCTTCTCAGGAGTAAAATCAAACTCTTAGAAAATGTCAGCCTCATCACCAAAGGAATAGGAACATTTTAAGATATTTGTGTGATGAACATTAATGAGAACTATATGCAAGTCAAAGTTAAGGTTACATCTGTTCCTAGTGCTGATATGTGCACAAACTAGATCCTTATATTTTTATACATTTTTCTCCATAGGTATTTATGTGTATATCACATACACATCTATAATTTATTGTGTCCTTCACCAGCAAGAATATTGAAGAAGCTCCTAAATTCTATTTGAATTTCATTTGTTTCAAATTATTTTAAGGATATAAAATACAGATATTACACTTTTAAATATTTTTTTTAATTTCTCAAATCTTACATGCTACACCTCAAATAATTTTTAAATCAATAATTGTGTAAATACCTTATTTTGCTGAGAGTCTGTGTGAGTCCAAACTGATGAGTTGAATAAAACATAACTCCCACTAATAAAGGAAGGCCATACTGCAAACAACAGTGTGGGAATTTTATATGCTAAATATCAAAGTCACTGCAAAACAGACCACAATATAAAGCATATTGGCCAACGAACATGAACAAGACCTAAGCTATTTGTGTAAAGGAATAGGATCTCTCAGGTATAGAGAAGATAGTGAGCCAAGTGTCTTACCTGTTAAGGTTTACCGTGTTTGAAGCCAAGCCGTGAGCCCTGAGTTAGATTTCTGAGACTCACACAATGGAAGGAGAGAACACCCTTTCACAAGGTGTGTCTGATCGACACACACATATCATAGCATATATACCCAATAAATATATTTAGAAAAAGAGAAAAGTAATGTCGTCAACTAAAGATAGTTTAATAATGTAGTGTAGAATTTTGAGGCAAGAAGGTAACCCAAAGAAGATTTACAAATTACAACATGCAAGAACAGTTTGGTCAAAAAGAAAGAAAGAAAGAAAGAAAGAAAGAAAGAAAGAAAGAAAGAAAGAAAGAAAGAAAGAAAATAAAAGAAAAGAAAGGAGCTGTTGGAAGAATAGCAGGCTAGTTTTCTTAGCTGGTGGTGTACGTCTCTCTAGCTAATGCATATTTCTTAACTAAGACCCGCATCGGCTCTTAGCCGATTTTTAGTAAGTCTCAACTTTCATTGGGAGGAGTGGCAGTTCAATCAATGCTCCATGGCGAGGGCAGAACGGTACAACAGCGCATCCCCTGACCTATGGCTTACCAAGACTCTAAGTGTAACTGCAGGTCCTCTGCCAGTTGCCCCCAAATGGAAATTTTATTGGTCAGTTACTACACACTAGGGCCACCAAGGACAGGAACAGAATTACCTTGTGTGAAATGGTTGGCAAGATGAAGAGGCCAAATGCTTTAGCTTTGAAAGTCTCCACTCAGGTTACCCTATGGTCCCAAGAGGCACTCAGCTGAGAGTTGTAAATGTTATTTTGCTGGAGAAAACTGGCATCCCATGGCAACAAATGTATTTACTCTTTGAAGACTACAACCGTGTACCATACAATTTATGGAACTTTTCTCCTAGAACGTGGGTCATGTCTGCCTACTTGACTCAGACTCAGTGTTTAGCATCATTCTAAGTCAGAATCAGCCAGCTTGACAGCTGTGAAGATGTTTTTGGTTTATTAACTGAGAGCATATTATATGGGACTCATTAAGGGGGAATAACCTAATAAATTCTGCTTCGGACTATTATAAAGCCTCTTTCTAAACACAGCTGCACTTTTCCTGTTCATTCATTCCTAAGCTCAAAAGCTCTTTCATTCGAAAATCACGAGTTTCCAGTCAGTGCATTGGCATCCTGGAAGTTTTGAAATTTTTAGGTGAATTAATTTCCATGTCCTGTATCACACACTGGAGGAGAAAGTGATAGAACAAAGCCTAGACAAAGCTGGCTTTGCTGCCAACCTGGCATATTTGTTGAAGAATCTTTCTCTCAGGTTTCCTATTTTTAAAGAGAAATAGGCAATCATTATGAATCTATAATTACAAATGTATGTGTATTTTATGGTGGTTAAAAGCAAATATTTGGAAATAGCTGAGGCTATGACTTACTTTTTAAAAATATCCTTACAAAATATCCTCATAGAAACCCATTTTGATACACGCTTCAAGCCAAGTTTGCTCTGGTGATAGGTTACTGTCTGCAATTATCCAAAATCACAGTAGAGTAATAAGATTTAAGGACAGGTGTGGAGAAGAAAGTATAAATTACATAAATTAGACCTTCTTGGATGTTGAAATGTTAATCTGGAGACCACACTATGTGTCAGGCTGTGTGTATGATGAAACAATACCATACCCTAATGTCAGAACTTCAGACTACACCCAGCTTCCTCCCCATTAACTGGAAGGTACAATGAAATGAGAGGGGTCTGAACATTTCCAAGAATGACGACACATTTCCTGAAGCTATTAAACAAGCTGAGCAAATTGAGCTTAATATTTTGTAGCATATATTTGATACATTAGATTATATATGGTCATTAGTTCTCATAACAGTTATCCTGAAAAACTTTAATTCTGAGTTTATTTCTGAAATAAAAAAAAAAGAATTTTAAGTTATGTTCAATAGAATGGTAATGGTAATGTATTTTATTATATTCCAGTGCTTTGAAATTAGATAATTCCATTACTAATTCTCAATCAATATAGGAAATAACCCGATTCTGAGCAAATGATAATGTGTTATGTTCTGACCTCATTTTTTTAAATGTGTGAGGCAAACTTCCAACTTATAAAATCACCCTGAACTCTCCTTAACACAATATGCTACATTATAACCAGCATGTCTGTCCATTCACTAAGGAAATACTTCTTCAATTCTTGACATGTAAAAGTGTATGATTGGGGTACAAACCGAGGCCAGTTACTGTGCTAACTGAGCTTTTACTTTGGCTACACTTGGAAGCAGCATGAGAAGGGGGGCAGTGCTCAAAGGAAAACACCCGAATAATCTGAAAGTCCAATTACTCATTACATACAAATCCTTAAAAAAAAAAAAAAAAAAGAGGGGAGGGTTGAAAAGGCCATTTTTTAAAAACAAAGTTAAAATTATGTGAAAATTATTGTGATTAAGAAAACAGTTAAGAAAAACTGGAAGAAACTCTAAATATGGAACAATTACTAATGAAAAACAGTAGGAAGTATATAACTGCGACATGGAAGGTAATCACTTCAAATAAAGGATTTTAAAATATAGGACAGATAGAATTTTTTTTCTATTCACCATAGAAAATACCCTTGAAACTTGACCTATTCTATTTTGAGCATTTGAGAGCATTTATGTATAACCTATGGCATATGTTTTTAAGAAATATTCACTATTCTCATGAATTTTCCACCATTTTGGATGTTCTCAGTCAATGTACAGGTACACATATATTTATGTAAACACAAATATATATGTATGTATCATATTCCAGATACTTATAGATTTATTAGATGTGCTACTTATCTTTGAACAGGTACACACACACACACACACACACACACACACACACACACACACACACACACACAGAGAGAGAGAGAGAGAGAGAGAGAGAGAGAGAGAGAGAGAGAGAGAGAGAGAGACAGAGAGAGCTGTGTTATTAATGTTCTACTTGCAAGCATGTGTTATAATTTTTCTTTTTTGAGTTCTGCAGGGAATACAGTTTATGTATGTTCCATAACAGTTTCACATTATAGCTGCATTAGGAGCCTTTTTGCCAGCTTGCCTAATAAAAGATCAAATAAAGTAAGTGTGTGCTAATTGATATGAACCAGATGGCCTACAAAGAAAGGCTTAGACTCAACAGATTGTTCCATTTACTTATTTGTATGTTTATTCATCTTTTAAAAAGCTGCCATTCTTGAAGGTACCCCAGGCTCATTCTTCTGCACCTCATAAAAGGAAGTGTACCCCACCTCCTTCTGTATACCAAAACAACTCCCATTTCCTGCATGCCACACAGTTCTGGCAACTCACGTTTTCTCCAGTCCCCTACTCTAGTTCTTTCAGACTCAGATAAATATCCAAGTAAACATAACTCCTTCCACATAGAAACCATGCCATCCCTGTCCCCCAGGGGACCTGGTGACTTTGGTAGGTGGCCTTATGACAATGTGTGTTCCAAACTGCTTTCCCATTTCTAGGACCAAATATTTTGGTTCCCTTGGTTACCTTCCTAAATCCCCTGTCTGCACGATGTTTCACATTCCCAACTTTGATGTGTTCCACTGCCCCTTCTGACTCATTTGTGTCTAGTTGTAATTTTCCACAAGCTGTTTGTTAGATTTTTTTAAACTATGTGATAGACATCTAAATATGGCGAATTCAAACTGGCCCTGCCTTTTTTTTTTTTCCTTGTGGACTCACGTGTAGAACTTGGAGCTATCACCTTGGTTCCTAATGGTGTTGGATTCCTTCTCCACCTATCCAAACCATCTTTTGAAGATGATGTCAGGCTATGTCTCTGGACATTGAGTATGTGTAGGAGAAAAAGGGAGAGAGAGAGAGAGAGAGAGAGAGAGAGAGAGAGAGAGAGAGAGAGAGAGAGAGAGAGAAATGAAGCATGGGTAGATAAAGAGGTTGAAGGGAAGAGCTGTGTTTCAAAGCTTTACTTTGGCATAGTCCTTTCATATTTAGTATAGACACCAAAGAGCCAAAATTGTTGTCTTTCTTAGAAAGATGATTGGTCTGCCATATTTTTGTGCCACCCACGTTGTAAATCTGCATTGGCAGTCGTCTAAGATTCATGGCTTGTGTAAACTCCCCGTGTCTTAGCAATTGGTGGGAAAAATTAAACAAGCCTGGAGAATTAATAGTTCCTTTAATTTTCTAGAAATTTTTATGAAATGAAATTGGTTTTGGGACAGTGAAGGGAGAACGGAGGGGACTTATGATTTGGAGGTCATGTTGAAATTCTTCGCTTGTTGATGCTTGTTTGATGTCGGAAGATGTTTAGTAACTTTTTGGTAACCCAGTTAGCCATTTATGTATCTTCTGTTGAGAAATGTCTAATCAGGTTCTTTGCAAGTTTTAAACCTAGGCTATTGTTTTCTTTCTGTTGATTCCATGTGTGCTTTCAATAGTAACCACTTATATGTACTGATGGCAAGTAGGCTCTTTCTCTCGTCATATGCTTGCTTTTCCTGTGTGATTGTTTTCCATGTGGTCCAGAATCTTTGGGTTGACTTAATTCTACTCTTTCTATTTTCATTTCTCATACTTTGGCAATTGTATCGAAAAACATCATTGCCTTAAAAAGTGTCATAAAACCTTTTTTTTATGTTTGCTTCCAGAAGTTTTACAGTTTCTGTTCTTATTTTAAAAATGTTAATCTATTTGGAGTTTATTTTTTATATATACTGCAAAATAAAATAAAGGTATAATTTCATTCTCTTTATGCACACATACAGTTTTTGCAATACTATTCATTTAGGAGATTCCTTTTTGCATCTCCCCTCTTTTTTTTTCTTGGTACCATTGCCAGAGGCTAATAGACAATACATTCAAGGAGTGAGATTTTGGGTCTCGCTTCCCTTTCATTGGCCTGTTTATTTCAGTAGATGCTGTTTTGATTATTGTGTCTTTTTCACGTGTTTTGAGAAGAGAGAAGTGTGGCTCTTGTAGATTTTTTTTTTTACTCTTAAGGTTCCATTTGTGAATCAGTGATTTTTGCCACTTGTTTGGAATTTTTCATAAAAATATCATTGATACTATGATAGGAATGCTACTGCATGCTCAAAATAAACTAATACGAATATAAACAGATAAATTCTTTGAATGTATGCACACAGAATGTACTTCCATTATTTGTGTCTCCTTTAATTTCCTTTATCAATGATTTATACTTTTTATTATGCAAGTCTTTTGTTTGTTTCATTCCCTAAGATTTAATTAATTAATTAGTTGTTTAATTAGTTTTTAAAGATGGATTTGTGTGTGTGTGTGTGTGTGAGTGTGAGTGTGTGTGTGTTACTGTATGTATGGGTATGTGCACCTAAGTGAAGACACCAGGAGAAACTAGATGAGGATGTCAGATCACCTGGAGTTGAGTTGGAGATTGCTATGAATTAGCCAATGTAAGTGCTGGGAAGAAACCCCCAGGTTTTTACAAGAGCAGCAGGAGTTCTCCCCTGCTGAGCCATCTTTCAATCTGTGTAAGTGTGGAGAGCCACAGATAGCAGCGCCCCCTGCTGCTTCCCCGATGCAATGCGCCCCTTTTACGCATGTGCAGTGCGCCTCTTTTTTGTGCACGCGCAGTGAGCAAGCCCCTTATGCGCATGCCTGAAGGCATGGCGTGAGGTGGCATGATCTGAACAAGGTATAGCGTGAGGTGGCGTGATCCGAATGCACCAACCAAGAGTGACAACGTGGCAGTCTCTGATAGGACCAGGCACACTATAAAGATTCTGTGGGAGCTTTTCCCGGGGTCACTCCCGTAGTCAAGGTTCCTGAATAAACTGCTGCGAGAAGAGTTCGCGGTGTTGGTGTCTTTCTTGCTGGTCAGGGGCGGCATTGACATGTAAGTTTTAATTATTTTTAACTGACATGTAGTTGGGGTATGGTAGGGAAAGATATAGGAAATACAAGAGGAGATAAGCAACATGAAAGATACTTCAATAATGTCCTATATAATCCGACTGTTATAGACTCCCATATATATATACATATACTTTCACACATATATGTATGCATGTATATAGATACCACAATAAATGAAAAGCTCAGTGCCATATTTGGGTTATCTTCTTCATAAATATTGGACAGTGTACTTCCACTCACCCTCCAAATATTACAAGCCTGTGGTTTTGGATATCCCTTAGAACTCAATAGTAAGATACTACTGCAGAAGAAACCACATAGTTGAGTCATAGAACACAGAGAAATCAAGCTGGGTTCCTTGAAGCCTCACTACTCATGGCTACCTTTTAAAGTTCTGTAGGTGTTTCACCTGCTACAGGAGCAGATAAAGAAGTCATCAGTGTTAACTAGCTGTGAACTGCGAAAGGCACAGTAACAACCAACCAGGCCAGAAGTGCCTAGAGGTGTGCCAATGACACAAGTGTGGTGGGTAACAAACGGCTTTCTGATTAGGCTCGACACATACTCCACAAGTTGAATCTTGTATTTGGTACCATTATTGGAGGCATGAACTTACGACTAGACACGTCGTAGGACCTGCATGGTGAGCCTATGGCTATTTTTTTTCCAAATGGAACTAATATTAAATCAACTCCCAATCAGATGTTGTTATGCCCATTTAACCTTCATCATTCTTATATTTTACATTAAATGAGGGATTAACACAGAGTCCACAGGTGGAGAAGGTGTAGAGAAAGAGAGATTGTGGAGTACTCAGCCCTGAGTGGGACATCTATAGCACCACCCTTCAGTTAAAATTCAGGACATTCTCCACACTTGAGTGGAGAGTGGTGTCTGACTTTCACACCAACTCTAGTGCCCCATATTTGACCACGTCCCCTGGATGGGGGGGCCTGGTGGCACTCAGAGGAAGGATAGCAGGCTACCAAGAAGAGACTTGATACCCTATGATTATATACAGGGGGAGGAAGTCCCCCTCAGTCACAGTCATAGGGGAGGGGAGTAAGGGGAAAATAGGAGGGAGGGAGGAATGGGAGGATACAAGGGATGGGATAACAATTGAGATGCAATATGAATAAATTAACAAAATATATTTTAAAAATTCAGGAATCATTCCCAAAGAGGGAGCTTGAGCAATTGTAAGAGCAAGAGTCTTTTATGGTGACAGCAAACAATTGCACAAGTGCATGCCTAGCATTTGTGACAACATGCATAAGAACTGCATGGGCTCAGCCCAGACAAAATCGTAGCATGGAACGCGGAGGTGGACACAAAGGCCCCCCCTCAGCTAAGGAAGCATTGGCGACAGACAGCTGCAGGAAGAAGAGGCATCCTTCAGGGTGTAGCCCCAGCTAGTCCAACCGAACTCTCATAAAAGGCCACACATCAGTATGTGATGGAGACTGATTTACATTAAGAAATTTAGATGCACCAAGATAGGAAAGATGTCTTCTTCAAGGCTGTCAAATACAAATGGCCAAAACACTAAGAATGTAACATTTATGTAATTCATGATTGTGTCACGGTTCTTCTTGCCATAGGTAATCTAGTATATGTGTGTGTGTGTGTGTGTGTGTGTGTGTGTACATATATATATATATACACACACATATATAATAAATGTGTATGTACAAAAATAAAATAATTAAATATATATTGACAGTACATAGTGGACTTCCTTCATTTAACTGTTTTTAAAGGCACACTGTTGAAAGACACTACAGTAGGTGAATAGGGAAAGGGCTATATCTGGGAGAAAATAAAAAGGAAAAAAATCAACATTGAATTAAATCCTCAAATAACAACTAAAAAAAGAAAAATGGTGTCCACACTGAGTGGGATTATTTGTGGTTTTCATCTGTGGATAGTTTATAACTAATAAAAAATATCTAGCTTTTATATCATGATTTTTACCCAGTAATTTTATTATTTTTTTTAATATTGTAGCAATCTTTTGGAAGAAGCTCTTGGGGTTTTATTTTCTATATTTTAGAGCAAGTCATTTTCAAATAGAGTAAAATTAATTTCTTTCAAATTTTGATTTCTTTACAGTTTCTCTTGTCTAATTGCTCTGGCTTAAAAGACTTTAAAAAAGAACTTTACCTTGTACTTTCTAAGGAAGTACTGTGTTCTATGAAGCAATGTTTCTGAAGAAATGTCAGATACCGTTATAATTCTTGTTTTTAAAGGTCAATTGCTTTGTCTCACAATACGATATTATTTTTCTTTGATATTATTTTTCATTTAATTATTTATTTATTCACTTTACATCTTGATCTTAGCCCCCTCCCTCCTCTCTTCCCAGTCCTACCCTTCCTCTTTTCCCCCTCCTACTTCCCCTATTCCTGAGAAAAGGGGAGTTCCTACCCACCCACCCACCCACCCACCCCACTCAACAAGGCACACCAGGACTGAGATTGTCCTTTCCCCTTGTGGCCTGGCAAGGCACTCCTGCCAGGGGAAAGTGATCAAAAAGTAGGGAACAGTGTCCATGTCAGGGACAGATCCCCTTCCCCTTACTAGAGCACCCACATGAAACCTGAGCTGCCCATCAGCTACATCTGTGAGGGGGGCCTACATCCAGTCTATACATGGTCCTTGGCTGAGTCCATGCATGGTCTTCTGTTGGTGCTTCAGTCTCCAAACGCCCCTCTGGGCCTTAGATAGTTGACTCTGTCTTCCTGTGGAACTTCTGTCACCTCCAGTTCCTTTTCTTTCCCTCCCCGCCTCCACTTTTCCACAAGACTCCCTATTCTTCACCTAATATTTGGCTGTGAGTTTCAGCATCTGTTTCGATGCTGGGTGGTGCCTTTCAGAAGATAACTCTGCTAGGCTCCTGTATGCTAGCATTGCAGAGTATCATTAATAGTGTCACATTGGCTCTCCTCCGTGGGGTGGGTCTTGGGTTGTGCCAGGCACTGGTTGGATATTCCCTCAATCTCTGATATAACTGTTCTATCTTTATCCCTGCATATCTTGTAGGCAGTGTTATTTTTTGGTTCAAAGTTTTTGTGAGTGGGTTGGTGTTCCCCTTCCTCTACTAGAAACTTGTTTAGTTAGAGGGTATCCTTTTCACTCTTCATGGTCCCTGCTCATCTCCTTCTAGAAGCCTTCCCTGACTTAGGTCTTCAGCTTGTCACAGAAATGCACCCGCCCACAGTTTCTTTTTCATATGCAGGCGTTCTGTCATCTGTCCCTGTTCTTTCCAGGTCTGATATGTACCCTCATTTCTCTCTGCACTCCCTCTCTTACCTTGTTCCCTCTGTTGCTGTCTATTCTATCTTACCTTCTAGGTAATATTTAAGCATCCTCCTTTGGGCCTTCCTTGTTACTTTCTTTGGGTCTGTGCATTTGTAGTACGTTTATCCTGTGCTATATGGCTAAGATCTGCTTATAAGTGAATACAGACCATGTGTGTCCTTCTGGGTCTGGGTTACCTCACACAAGATGATATTTTCTAGTCCATCCATTTGCCTGAAAATTTCATGATTTCCTTGGTTTTTAACAGCTGAATAGTATCCCATTGTGTGAATGTACTACAGTTTCTTTTATTTTTATACACACAAGCAATGAATATGCGCAGTAAAAAAAAAGTAAAACATGAAAGAATATTAAATATAGAGTGCTCTTAAAGATATCAGTCAAAATTTTTTATATGTATCCATCCTTTAGTTGAGGGACATCAAGGTTGTTCCCAGATTCTGACTATTCCCAATTTTCTGAGAAAGCACCAGATTGATTTCCAAAGTGTCTGTACAGTCTTGCACTCTGACCAGCAATGGAGGTGTGTTTACCTTATACCACATCCCCACCAGCACGAGATGTCACTTGAGTTTTTTTTATCTTAGCCATTCTGACATGTATAAGGTTGAATCTCAGAGCTACTTTGATGTGTATTTCTCTGATGACTAAGTATGTTGAGCATTTCTTTTAGTGCTTCTGGACCTTTCGAGATTCCTCTGTTGAGAATTCTCTGTCTAGCTCTGTATTCCATTTTTTTAAATTGGAATATTTAGTTTGGTTTGTTGGAGTTTAATTTTTAAAGTTCTTCATATATTTTGGATATTAACCTTTTCTTTGATATTCTAAATTTTGACTAGATACATATTTATTTAACCAGTTCTTTCTAAGATTTACTGGATTTTTCAAACCTGTTCTTATGACAATAACAATAACATGATATTTTATTATGCTAGCCCTGTAGTACATCTTGATTTCAGGGATGCTGATACCTTCAGAAGTTCTTTTATTATGCAGGATTGCTTTAGCTGTTCTGGAGTTTTTGTGTTCCTATTTGAAGCAGATGATTGTCTTTTCAATTTCTCTGAAAAATTGTCCTGAGGATTGTACTGAATCTTTAGATTGCTTTTCCATAAACATGGGAAATCTTTTTATCTTCTGATTGTTTCTTCAGTTTCCTCAATGTCTTAAAGTTTTTATTATATATCCTTCCACTTGCTTGGCAAGGGCTATTTTATTATTCTTTTTGATCTATTGTGAAAGGTATTGTTTTCCTAATTGTTTCTCAGTGTATTTGTTATTTGTATATGAGAAGGTTATCCATTTTTATGTATTAATATTTATCTAGCTCTATAGAAGTCTAGCTTTGGCATCAACTGGGGAAACTGAGGCAGGGTTTATACCACATGGCTGACTGGTAATCCTGCAGACTTCTAGGCCAGAACTGATTGTTTGTTATTGGCAATGGTTTCCACTGTTGGTGGCAAGTGGGGGCTAGAGCTGATGGTGGCAACTGTCTTAAAAAGAAAAGAAAAGAAAAAGAGGAAAGAACCACACACCCCACTTGTGCTTGATGACGAAGTAAGGGAAACTCCAGTAGGAAGGTTTCAACAAGCTTTTTCTTTCAAGCTTCTCTTACTTTACACATTCTCTCTCTCTCTCTCTCTCTCTCTCTCTCTCTCTCTCTCTCTCTCTCTCTCTCTCTCTCTCTCACACACACACACACACACACACACACATACATCTTGTTGCATGGAACAAACTCAGAAGAGCAAGTTGAACCCAACCAGCTATTGGACATATGTACATATACTTTATTGGTTGGAACAAACTCTGGATAGTGAGTTCCAACAACCTTACACACACACACACACACACACACACACACACACACACACACACACATATTTGTGGATGGAAAAAGTTTCCAAGAACCTTGTTATTTCTCCCACTGTCTATATATTCCAACAAGATCTTTCAAGCAGTACAAAAATCACAATGTGGTTACATTCTATTTCTCTTTAAGTGAATTATTACAATGAGTACATGTAAGAAAAACATGTTCCTCAGTACCTTCACATGATCAAATGTTAATGTATTGTGGGTGAGAAACAAACGTAAAAAACAAGGTACTTTCAGGAACCCACATACATTTGTAACTAAGTAACTTGTTATATATTAACAGAGAATAAGCAAGCAAGGTAATTTCTCAGCCAGCTTCAAATTGTTCTGTAAGATTTTGTGTCACAATAGTAAAAAATCTTTACCTAACTTTGCTAAACAATATATATTTTCCCTAAGACTTTCTACGTCCGAGCCAGCAGCAAAAACATCTTTACCTAACCTTGTTGAACAATCTATTTTTCCAAATTCTTTCTAAGGGTCATTGTTGGCAATCTACATCCGCAGGTTCTTTTCAAGGGTGGTGGTTGAATCATTAATCTGCTCCAGCAGCAATGCCTGAAAGAGCTCAAGCATTGTTCTGGCATATATTGCCCAGTGAGGGGCCGGAAGCCCCCTTTAGAGAACTCACACAATTCATATATTAAGAGGATTATGAGGAACACAAAGGTAACAAGCAGAGCTATGCTCCAATACAGCATGAAGTCTTCAAAGCATGTAGTTCTCTGGGTAATGCCTCCCCAAGCTATAGTCATCATGGGTGTGCTAACCAGTGGGCCATGTTCCATGAGTTCTAGAGCTGTTTTGTTGTTCCACCTGCATGGCTCATAAAACAGCTCCTTTGCTGAAAGTATTTATAAATTGTAGGAATCTTCTGTGGGAGATTTTAAAGCCTTTCATATGTATTGCTGTATTATGTGCATATAAAAATACTTTCTTCCTCCTTTCCTATTGGAAAATCTCTTTGACTTCCTTCGGTTGTCTTATTTCTCTAGCTAGGCTTTCGAGTAATATCTCAAATATCTATGGAGAAAATAGACAACCTTGTTTTCTTCTTGATTTTAGTGGAAATGCTTTGGGTTTCTCTCCACTTACACTAATGTTGGTTGTGGGCTTGCTGTAAATCTTCTTTATTATGCCGAGGTAAATCCTTTGTGTCCCTAATCTCCCAGGATTTCTATCATGCAGATGTTGGATTTCTCAAAGACTTTTCTGCATAAACTGAGATAATCTTGTATTTCAGTCTATTTAAGTGTAGGATTATATTTATTGATTTATATCCATGTAGTCATTCCTATATCTCTCTGATGTAGCCTACTTGATTATAGTGAATAATTTTTTGGTGTGTTCTTGGATTCAATTAGCAAGTATTTCCTCAAGGATTTTTCCATCTATGTTCATGAAGAATATTGGTCTTTAATTTACTTTACTTTTGTAATTAATTAGAAATCACAAAGAAACAAATATGCCTCTAATAACTTTTTCTTGATGCAGTAGGAGATACACTGAGGCAGCATATTCTCCAAAAATATTTGGTTTTATGACTTACACACACACACACACACACACACACACACACACACACACACACTACCAGAAGCAACATCAAAATAACAAGAACTAACAATTATGGGTAATTATTATCTCTGGACATCAATGGACTCAATTTCCCAATAGAAAGATACAGACTAACAGAATGGATGCATAAACAAGATCCATCATTTTGCTGCATACAAGAAATACACCAAGTCAACAAAGATAAGCATTACCTCAGAGTAAAGGGCTGAGTAAAGGGAAAAGATTTTCCTAGCAAACAGACACAAGAGGCAAGATGGGGTAGCCATTCTAATATCCAATTAATATAGTTTCAACTAAAACTAATAAAAAGAGATGAGGAAAGACACTTCATACTCATCAGAGGAATATCCACAAAGATGGCATCTCAATTCTGAACATCTATGTCCTAAACACAAAGATACTCACATTTGTAAAAGAAACATTACTAAAGCTTAAATCACACATCAAAACCCACACATTAATAATGGGATACTTCATGATCTCATCTCACTAATAGACAGGTCATTGAGACAAAAATAAACAGAGAAATAATTAAATTAACAGGTGTCAGAAATCAAAAGAACCTAACAGATATCTGCAGAACTTTTCACTCAAACACAAAAGAATATACATTCTTCTCACCATCTGACAGAACCTTCCCCAAAATTGGTTATATAGACAGTCACAAAGCAAACCTGAACCAATACAAAGAATTAAAAATAAACCCTTGTATTTTTTATCAGATTCCCAATGGATTAAAGCTGCACTTCAACAGAAAGCCTACAAACTTGTGGTAATTGAATAACTTTCTACTCAATGACCAATAGGTCAGGAAAGAAATAAATTAAAGACTTTTAAAAATGCAATAAAAATGAGGACACTACATACCCAGACTTATAGGATACAATGGAAGCAGTACTAAAAGGAAAAGTGAAAGCACTATTTGCTTTCACAAAGAAATTGGAGATATCTCATTCTATCAACTTAACAGCACACCTGAAAGCTCTAGAACAAAGAGAAGTAAACACATGTGAGGGGAGCAGAGGGAAAGAAATAATCAACTCAGGAAAGAAATCAATAAATCTTAAAGAAAGAGAGCAATACAAAAAATCAAATAAAATAAGAACTGGCTCTTTGAGAAAATCAACAAGATCAACAAACCTTTAGCCAAGATAACTAAAAGACAGAGAGACAATATACAAATTAACGAGGTCAGAAATGAAAAGGGTACATTACAACAGACCAATGAAGAAATAATAAGCATCAGTCGATCTTACTTCAAAAGGCTGTCTAACCCCTAAGGAAATAAAAGCAGTAACTAAAATTCTTTCACCAAAAAAGCTCAGAGACAGATGGCTTCAGCATAGAATTCTACCAAACTTTCAAAGAAGAGATAATACCAATACTCCTCAACCTATTCCATGAAAGAGAAACAGAAGAAACATTGCCAAACTCATTCTATGAAGCCACAGTTACCATGATATCTAAACCACACAAAGACTTAACAAAGAAAGAGTATTTCAGACCAATCTCCCTTATGAACATCAATACCAAATTACTCAATAAAATTCTCAAAAACTAAATTCAAGAAAACATAAAAAGCATCATCAACACAATGATCAAGTAGGCTTCATCCCAGAGATGTAGGGGAGTTTGCACATATGAAAATCCATCCACATAAACCACTGTATAAATAAACTGAAAGGAAAAAAAAACCCACATGATCATTAGGGTCTGAAAAAGCCTTCGACAAAATGCAACACCCCTTTATGTTAACAGTCTTGGGACTGCGTCTCCCTCAGTCACAGTCATAGGGAAGGGGAATTAGGGGAAAATGAGAGGGAGGGAGGAATGGGAGGATACAAGGGATGGGATAACCATTGAGATGTAATAAGAATAAATTAATAAAATAAAATAAAATAAAGTCTTGGAGAGATCTGGGATATAAGGTGCATACCTAAACACAATAAACGCAATATACACCAAGCCTATAGCCAACATCATATTAAATAGAGAGCAACATATAGCAATTCTACTAAAATCAGGGACAAGACAAGATTGCTCACTATTTCTGTATCTCTGCAATATAGTGCTTGAAGTCCTAGCTAGATCAGTAAGAAAGCTAAGGGAGATCAGGGAGATGCAAATTGGAAAGGAAGAAGTCAAAGTATCGCTATACCCAAATGATATGATAATATACATAAGTGATCCCCCCAATTCTACCATAGCACCTATAGCATAGTAGCTAGATACAAAATTAACTACAAAAAAATCAGTAACCCTGTATCTGTATACAAACCATAAATGGGCTAAGAAAGAAATGAGTGAAACAAACCCTTCACAATAGCCATAAATATGATAAAATATCTTGTTGTAACTTTAGTTAAACAAGTGAAAGTCCTGTATGGCAAGAAAGTCCTGTCTCTGAAGAAAGAAACTGAAGAAGATAACAGAAGATGGAAAGATGTTCCATGCTCATGGGTCAGTAAACTCAACATAGTAAAAATGTCCACCTTACCAAAAACAAGATGTAGATTCAATGCAATTCCCATCAAAAAGCAAAACAGTTCTTCACAAACTTTGAAGAACAATTCTCAACTTAATATAGAAAAACAAAAAACTCAGAATAGCTAAAACAATCCTACACAATAAAAGAACTTCTGAAGCATCACTATCCCTGATTTCAAGCTGTACTATGGGGCAACAGTAATTAAAAAAAAACTGATATTGGCATAGAAACCAACAGGTTGATCAATGGAATTGAATTGAAGACCCACACACCTATGGACACCTGCTTTTCTAAAAAGAGGCCAAAACAATACAATGGAAATAAGAACCCATTTTCAACAAATGGTGCTGGTCTAACTGGATGTCTGCATGGAAAAGAATGCAAATATATCTCAGCGCTCTGCACAGAACTCAAGTCCAACTAGATCAAAGACCTCAAGATAAAACTGGATACACTAAAATGGAAGAAAAACAGAGAATTAGCTGTAATCTCATTGTCACAGGAGACAACTTCCTGAGCAGAACACCAACAGCTCAGGTACTAAGATCGACAATTAATAAATAGGACCTATTGAAACTGAAAAGCTTCTGCAAAAAGGATATTGCCAATAGAACGAAAAGGCAACCCACAGAATGAGGAAAGATCTTCACAAGCCCTACATCCAACAGAGGGCTAATATCCAAAACACATAAAGAACTCAAGAAATTAGATACCTAAAAAAATCAAATAACCCAATTTAAAAATGGTATACAGAGCTAAACAGAGAATTCTCAACAGAGGAATCTCTAATAGCCAAGAAGCATCTAAACAGATATTTAAGTCCTTAGTCATCACAGAAATAAAAATCAAAATGTCTACGAGATACCATCTTACATTCGTCAGAATGATTAAGAACAAAACCTCAAGTGACAGCATATGCTGTCAAGGATGTGGAAAAAGAGGAAAACTCCTCCACTGCTGGTGGGAGTGCAAACTTATACAACCTCTTTGGAAATCAATCTGGAAGTTTTGAAGAAAACTGGGTGTAGATATACCTTAAGACCCAACTATACAATTACTGGACATTTACCCAAAAGATATTCCACGATACAACAAGAACACTTCAACTGTATTCATAGGAGATTTATTAATAACATCCAGAAAATGGAAACAGCCTATAGTTTCCTCAACCGAAGAATGGATAAGGAAATGGGATACATTTGCACAATGGAATACTATTCAGCTGTTAAAAACAAAGGCGTTATGCAATTTGTAGGCAAATGGATAGGAGTGTAAAAAGATCATTCTGAGTGAGGTAACCCAGACCTAGAAAGATAAGCATGATATGTACTTACTTGTAAGGGGATTTTAGCCATAAAGTGCAAGATAACGATGCTACAAACCTAAGAAGCCAAAGAGAGCCTAAGGGAGGATACTTAAATCTCACTCAGAAGAAGAAATAAAATGGACATTTGATGTAGGTGGAAGAAGGGAATTGGGTAGGTTACGGCATGGGGAGGGGATCTGAGGTGGGGTTAGATGTGGGGAAAGGGTGTGGGAGAGAGAACTGACATTAGTGTTGGGGAATTTGTGAGATGGGAAAGCTCCTGGGAGCCTATGGGAGTGACAAAACTGAGACAAAGCAGGAGCCCCTGAAATTGCCACCTCCTGTCGCTTGGTGTGACTTCTAGTGAAGGGAGGGGAACACCAACCCATTCATAAAACCTTCAACCCAAAATTTGTCTTGCCTACAAGAAATGTAGGCATTAAGACGGAGCAGAAATTGAGGGAATGGCAAATCAATGACTGGCCCAATTTGAGACCCTACCTCTATCACTATTAATGATACTATGCTATACTTACAAACAGGAGATTACCTTTAACTGTCTTCTGAGAGGATTAATGCAGCAGCTGATGGAAACAGATGCAGAGATGCACAGCCAAACAATAGGCAGAGCTAGGGGAGTTTTGTGGAAGAGTGAGAGGAAATATAGAGGGATCTGGAGGAGTCAAGGACACCAGAAGAAGACCTATATAGTAAACTAGCATGGGCCTATAGGAACTCAGAGACTGAAGCACCAAGCAAAGAGCATGCATAGGTTGGACTTAGACCCCCTAAACATATGTAGCAGATATGCAGCTTAGTCATCACGTGGGACCCCTAACAATGGGAGTAGGGGCTGTGTCCAACTCTGTTGCCTTCTTTTGGATCTTCTGGATGGGCTCCCTTGTCTGGCCTGGTGTTTAGTTCTGATGGGACTTGAGGTGCTTAGGTGGGTTGGTACTTCTTGGGGGATTTCCTGTCTCTGTGAAGAATCAGAGGGGAGAATGGGTGGAGGAAAGAGAGCATGAGGGTAGGAGTGGGAGGAGAGGATGGAGGAGACTGTGATCAGGCTGAAAAGTGATTAAATAATCCATGACAAAAAGGACTGTACTGAGTAAAGGAGTATAAGTTATGTTTTGGTACATTCTGGTAAGATATTTGTCTGCATTTTTCTCCAATTTGAGACTTGTAAAAGTATTAAATTAAAAGTGACAAACCTACTGATCAGATGGAGACAAATTTATGACAGTTTGTTCAGGCATTGGCATGGTATGCTGGACATCTTGAAACAAATATGCAGCACGAAGACTTGAAATGTTTGCTTTTGATGAGAAAAGACTTTAAAGTTGGGGCTAAGGAAGTCATAATTTTTAATAGATTTGTGTCATTTAAGGAAACTCAAGTATTTTCAAGGATAATGGGAAAAAATACCTTGAGCGCATCTCAGGAATTTTCCAGACTTCGCACATCACAAGCTCAGGGCTACAAAACAGTAAACTATAGAAAAGATTGCCTCTTGAGTTAAGAGTGCTTCCAAGGTGTGCTTTTCTCACAGAGCCACCTGGGAAATTGTTTTTCCAACATTTGTTTCACCATGTTCCACTACCCAGATGCGCCAAGACTTATGTGGACGTAGAATAAGAACTCATAAGAGACCTGCCTTAAGGGCCATTTATCTTTCTCGGACATCCTTTGCTGTCCTTCAGAGAAGCATCTTTGCCTCTCTTTAGGAATCCCTGAAGTAGGCATGATGGCTGGTTGAAGGAAATCACAGAGCAAGAAGTGGCTATAAATATTTTCTCCTTCTTGATTTTTTGTGGTTTTCAAAGTTTACTCTTGGAAAGTGTCCAGGTAGTTCTGAAGCACCCAGATATTGCAGCATTTTAAATTATATGGAAGGCAAACAGAGTCTATCCTTTCTGAAACTATGTTTTTATCTCATTCACATATAATATCAATTCCAGTAAAGCATGCTATTAAGGACAATCTGTGAACTAACATATACAGCTGCCATAATGTCTAGTATGACATCATTCCTGCCCTGGTTTCTCAGCACTGCCATATCCTGTTTGAAGTTGCGAGGTGTACAGCAGCTACTTACTTGCAAAGGTTTGAGTCCTGCCAGCAAGGCTTCAGCATTCATCTTACAATACTAAGGCTTCTTTTATGTTCATTCTTGGAGTTTTTTTTTTAATCCTTTTCATTGCTGTCTATATAGTGTTTAACTAGCTACTAGACATAGCAATACAAACAGGACTTGAGCAAGCAGTCTCTTTGACCCCTTTATCGAAGTTCCTACTTCTGCACCGTCTTGTCTTTGTGGCCTTGTTTTGATATAGAGCATATTTCTTAGGCCTTATCTCATTCCTGTAGTTTTCCACAGTCACGTGGCCATGGTTTGGGATTAAGAAACAATGTAGAAATGGTTATGCACATCACTTTTTCTTCCCCATCTTCATCTGTTAGCAATCCCCTGGTCATATATCCTGATGGCATGATTTGATAAGTGGTGCTAGAGACACTATGTGTATAACTCTAGATTCCCTCATGTCTTCTTTTAAAAAATTTATTTATTTATTATTTGTACATATTCTGCTCACATGTGTGCCTGCACGCCAGAAGAGGGCACCAGATCTCATTATAGATGGTTGTGAGCCACCATGTGGTTGCTGGGAATTGAACTCAGGACCTTTGGAAGAACAGACAGTGCTCTTAACCACTGAGTCATCTCTCCTGCCCCTCTCTCATGTCCTTTTATCACCATGGTAGCCTTATCCTGCAGGTGCCCTTAGATTTTCCTGACACGTTCAGAGCATGTCCCTTGTCCAGTTGAGCACTCTGGAGAAGTGGAAGTATAAAGACCTCACGCATGTAACCATGGCAGCCAGAACCCAGTGACCGGCAGTGTGGAAGGACGCACGTTCAAGCACTGTTGAGCCACCTATTTTTGAGACATCCACAGGTATTGAATCTGGGATTTCTCCTGAAGTGAAATGCTTTTGTGCCTTACTCCAACTTGGCTTCTCCAAGAGTTTTCATGTTTTTAGGAGGCTTTCTGTAATTTAAATTCTTAATCAGATTCTGTTTCTAAGGTCATCTAAAACACCAAGTTCTAGGCAATTTCTCTTATGGTCTTTAAATTTTTCCATGTCTTAAAGTAGGAATAGTAGATAGGTAGCCCTAGCTACTGACCTTCCTTCTTATTTCCATTGTTGACACATCACTCCACTATATACATATGGACCCCTTTCTGCAAGACTCAGACATGGCCATGGGATGCTTTTCTACCACTTGTGCTAGAAGCTTACTGATAATCTTTAAATATTTCAACCTCAATATAAATCAAGAGCAACAAATACTAAGGGTGTTTGCAGTACTCTATCAGTCTACCAAAACTAGAGAATTATAATACTGTCCACTTGATGTTTACTGTGTTATGTAGCCTCCTCATAAGTTATTACTGATATTTTCTTCATAGTTTTAATTAAGGATGAATAAGAAGCTCTTATTCTGTAGCTCTTGGGTCAAAGTGAATGAGGAAGCTATTTTGTCCTGTGAATCATCATCGGGGTGTCTTTTTGGTGTCTTGGCATATTCAGCACCTTTTTTTTTGTGTGAATTCCTCTTTGTTGGATTTTGTGGTCATTTAAATTGAAATTACAGGTAAGGGTACTTGAAGATGTGACCCTTGTGCTCTTTAAGACAATTTCAAAATGACCTCTCAATCATTTTTCTTTAAAAGACCTGATTAAGGCCTGGAAAGATGGCTCAGTAATTAAGACCACTTGCTCTTGTACAGAACCTGAGTTTGATGACTTACAACACTCTGTTACTCCAAATCCAGTGGAAACAACACCTTTCTCTGACCTCTATAGTAATCAAGCACACATGCGGTATACATACATACATCCAGATAAAACACTCATACACATATAATAAAACAAATACGTCTAAAAGACATAAGGATTGGGTCATGAAATTTTGGTATATATACACAATTGAATTTCACTCAGCTGTGAGTAAAACTGAAATCATTAAATTTGTAGAAAGATAGACAAAAAAAGGAAAGCACATAAAAATAATAATCCAGGCCCAGAAAGACACACACACACACACACACACACACACACACACACACACACACACACAAACCAAACTGTTTTTTCACTCTCATGTGTTGTACAGACCCTGGCTTCTAACAGTTAAATATGCATATTCAGATGGGAATAAATATTGGTAAATGTCAGGAAACTTGGAAAGGGCCAATGTGGCTAAATAAAATAAAGAGATTTTAAGGAAGATGGTAGGAAAGATAATAGAGCAAAACAGAAGAAAGACTCTGTGGGTGAAAATGAGTAGCAAGAAAATGATTCCAGCAGAGAGATGGGAGGGGGGAACCAACCAAAAGAGAATATAAAAACACAACATGGAAATTTAGTCCTTTATAAACTAACTTAAAAAGTAATAATTAAGTATTCTAAATGGTAATCCATCTCTTTCAATAGAATAACATCTTTGTTTATTTCTTCTTTTCCCTTATTTCAAGATGTAAATACTTTAGTTCTTGTACTCACGTGTTATTGGTGGTCTTCTAATTTAATCAAACACTATAAAATTGTCATAAGGCCAGGAACCACATTTGGGTTATTTATTGCTGTATTTCCCATTGTGCATTGTTCTGCCTACAGAGGAATTAAGCAATTATAAAAGGAATGACTAGTGAAATTGAAGGAAAGGGTATCTGTGAGGAAGGAGAGCTTACATGTAGCTTATATACATTTTTTGAGAGACTTTGAGTCATAACTTGTATTTTCTCTATAGTTTAATCTATATGTTAAATATGTGATGAACACTGGATTATATTTTATTTTAGGAGCTAGATATGATAGGCATATATTTATATTTATGCCTATCATTTATTAATTTAGCATTGTTAGAAACAGAATATCCTAGTTTGTTATTAATTAAACAACTTTATGGTTATAAGGTTTTTCTGAATTATGAAATTAAATAAAATGTTCAAGTATCTACTGTGTGATATTTGAAGCACAGTGAAGGCTTAACAAAATAGTTATTTTTGAATGTTATATATACTTTCATTTCAGTTTATATATATATAAAGGGAATCAATTAATTATTACCTCTATATGTGTTTTAATTATACTTCTTAATGTGAACAAGAAACTTTATCTGAATAATGAAACCTTGACACTGACATGAGACATAAAAGATTGGAAAAAAATCCCATTTACAGGAATTTTTAAAAATTATCTTCAAAAAAAAATGAAGCAAGTAGGTGAAAAACATCAACAATGAAAATTTCAAAATACTAAATAAAGCATGACAAAAAAAAAAACTCTAGAAGACACACCTGTAATGTTCATGGATCGACAGGATTAATACAGTGAAAATAATCATCCTCTTACAAACAAAGTAGAGATACAACACAATACCCACAGAATTCCCAATGACATTTTTTATAGAAATAGCACAAGCAATTCAAAAGTTCACATTGTAAGCACAAATGACTCTAGACAGTTAAGAGAAAAAAAAAACCTGTCCGTTGGCTAGATCTGGGTAAGGGTTTGAAGTTTCCGGCCTGTATTGCCCTTGGCTGCTGCCATATGAGTGGGACCCCTGGACCCAAATCTGTCTTCTTGTAGGTTTCTAGGACCCTCTGGATCCTTCTACTTTGCTATTCTCCCATGCTTTTCTCATCTAGAGTCTCAGTAGGATGTCCTCCCCTTTGTCCCAGTTTCCTGGCAAGTGAAGATTTTCATGGGACATATAAATGGGGAGGAAGTCTCCCTCAGACACAGTCATGGGGGGGGAGGGGAAAATGGGAGAGAGGGAGGAATGGGAAGATACAAGGGATGGGATAACCATTGAGATGTAATAAGAATAAATTAATAAAATAAAATTTAAAAATTAAAAATAAATAAAAATTAAAAAGAAGTGTGAAAAATAAACCAAACCAACCAAACAAAAAAGGGTGATATAACATTCCATGGTTTTCAGTAATTCTACACAGCCATAGTAAAGACAAAAAACAAAACAAAACAAAACAAAAAAAACAAAAAAACCAAACCAAACCAAACAAACAAACAAAAAGACCAGTAACAAATAATCAACCAAAGGAGCAGAAAATTCTGGTATCATCATCATAAAAAATAGTCTTGTGGAAGAACCAAATAGAATACACGATCTACAAGTGAACCCACACAGCATAGGTTCACGATTTTTAAATTGTTATTGTTATGTGATGCAGTTTAGTCACTCGCTTCTTCCACTGTTTCTCCCTCCCTCTCCCCCCCCCTCTCTCTCTCTCTCACACACACACACACACACACACACACACACACACACACACACACACAAACACACACACACATCTCTCTCACTTTTATCAACTCTTCTATCAACCTGTTCTGTCTTCATATTTCTAGGTTTAGAATTGCTTTGTGACCCATTTATTTTAACCAGGGCATCTGCATGAATATTGAATTGAGAAACTCCAATGGAGCTTGAGGATGTCATTACTGGGCACACACCAAAATAAAGGGATTCTTTCTCTCTTCAAATCTATCTGTAGGAAAATAGTTCAGCAGTGAGAAATAGGGTCCTTGACCCCTTCTTTCATTCCTGCCTTAATGGTAGTGGATCCACTTATGTATGTAAACAACTCAGTCATTGACAGATATTGTTTTCTACTGCCTTTCTTCTTATCTTTGGGCTCTTATTTTTGTTGTTGTTGATGTTTGGTTTTGGATTTTTTGTTTTGTTTTATTTTAACTATATTTCACTATACTCTTAGACTCTTGGAGGGTGCACTACTGATATTGGTGTCATATGTAATGAACAAAATAAAAGAAAAGCCTCACAGTAAAGGAATTAAGATTGATTGAAGATACATCCTATAGAAAAGGAGAAAATATTTGCTGGCATTAAAAAAATATCAGTGTCCAGTGTCTACAATATATAAAGAACTACCAAAAAAACCCCTAAAAACTAAGAAACTAAACAGGGCCCAATATGATGGCTCAGCCTGTAAAATGCCTGCTATACAAATATGAGTCGCAGCAAGTATGTTAATACAAAACAAACAGAAAAACCAAAAAACATGACTGACCATGACACTAAAAAAGCATATCTTATAAAGTAAAAATCTGGATGTGACTGTGTCCATCTGTACTCTAAGAATCTGGGGAGTAGAAACAGGAGACTTTTTGGGCCAGCCAGTCAAGGTGAATCTGCCAGTTCTCAGTGAGATGAGAGAACATAGTTCAAAAAGCATGGTAGATAATTATAAGAACATATGCATGATCATGCACGCACACACACACACACACACACACACACACACACACACACACACCTATACACAAATTAAAAAAAAAAGCAAAATGATCCAGTAAATAACAGACTAATGAAATATAGTTTTCAAAGGATGAAATGCAAGCAGATAATAAGGATATGAAAAATTGTCAACGTTCTTAACTGTCAGTGAAATGCATATAAAATCACAGTCAGAATGGCTACCATCAATAAAACACATGAAAGAAATGCCGGAGAGGATGCTGGCACAAAAGGACATTGTACAGAACTCATAGAAATTCAAGTTGGCCTAGCCACTCTGGAAATCTGTATGGAATTGCCTCAGTCCTCCCCCCGCCACCCCCCAAAAAAACCTCAAAACAAAACACAACTAAACTAAAAACTAAAAGCACAGCTACCACACCACCCAGTTCTAAGTTAATACAACACAGAGATAGCTATACACCATGTTTATTGGGTGCACACACACAGTAGATTTCTATTAATATTTATATCCAGCAAACTATGTTGTTTGTAGCAAAATTGGTGCAACTGGAGATTATAATATTAAGGAAAGTATGGGGAGGGGAGCAAGATGACTCATAAAGTAAAGATACTTGTTCTACGCATAGCCATAGAGACCTGAGTTCCAGTCCCCTGTCACATGTGAAGGCAGGTGGGAGAAATAGTTTTATAAAGTTGTCCTCAGGTGTTCACATGTGTTCTGTGGCATATATATCTCATGCAATATTGTACATACACATGTAATAATAATAATAATAATTTAAAGAGTAAAAGCCAAACACTGAAAGACATATATCACATTTTACTTATTTATGCATTCTAAAATATTTTATAAATACATAAAATCATATGTGTGTATGTGCACACATGCCTGTGTGACATGAAAACTGAAAACTGAAGAGAGATGGGACAAAGAAAGGGGACCAGCAGGAGAGGGAGAGGGATGGGTGGGACAGAAGAGTGTGAATAAGGTCCAAGTATTCGTCATATGTGAAAGAAATTTTTATGAAACCCAGAATTATATACAATGGATAGGCTCTAATATAAAAATGAAAACCCATTGAATCTTAAATGCTAATTTGGCTTTTGGTCTAGTCTAACAAATAAAAAATAATGAATGTCATGGAAAAAATGGCATAGCTCATGTGCCTTCTGATAGGAGCAGACACCTATGCCTCAGGTTACTCTATGGCTTATAGACAAATCTATGCTGCAAAATTTTAGTCTAACTCATTTTAGTTTTTTTCCCCCAATATGTTGTCTTTTTTATTACTGGAAGTGAAGTAGCTCTTACGCGTTTTCTTCTGCACCTCTAGAAATATTATTTGAAAGGTTTGGTCACTCCAGTGCCAATAGCCTCTTTCACTCATCTGACCTGTCATTAACTCAGAAAGTTTCTCACAGACCAAATGTTCTGAAGTTAGTCCCACCAGAGTCGGAAATGCTTCCTGTGAGCGGGTGTGTCTCTGACTCTTTTGTCTGCTCTTGGACTTCTTCTCCTCCTGTTAGGTTGCCTTCTCCACCCTCTATAAAAAGGTATTTGTCTTGTCTTATTGTATTTTATTTTGCAGTGTTTTATTGTTGTCTCTTGGAGGCCTGCTTCTTTCTTATCTGGTGAGAGGGGAGGTGGAGAGGAGCTGGGAGAATAGAGGCAGGGGAAACTGTGGTCAGGATGTATTGTGTTAGAGAAGAATCTATCTTGAGTTAAAAATGGTTGTATCCCCATAACTCTTATTTGAAGGGTCTTACATCTTATTGAAAATAATATTTAATGGCTTAGAATGCTGCTTAACATCTGTATTAAGATTCTCTAGGGGGAACAGAACCAATGGAATCCATATGTAATTGTAATAGGGGATTTATTAGATTGCATCACATGATCATAGGCCAGATGATAAAAACATAACTTGAAATTTCATCACATTTAATTTTATATTAAAGGAGGCTTTAATGTATTTATAGAGGCATGGTGGCTGAGCATGTTTTTTCCATTCTCTTTAATATTTAAAATTTAAAGAAGAAAATCATTTTAATATCAGAAGGAGGCTAACTGACAGAGGGTTTTAGTCACTGGTGGCAGTAGTGTTGTAATACTGATCAAAGTAATAGATAGAGGTGTGATTTCCACACCCAATTATAAGGGAGGTCACAGTATCTTCATTTTGTTAAATCAAATTAAATCTGCCTCAGTGCTCTCACTTCCCCTGTATGCTGAGAAACTCAATTTGGTTGGATTTTAAGGGACCTCTTTCTCTCTTAGGGTTATGTAATAAACCTCTGAACTTAGTAATTCTCAGAAAATGAAAGCGATATTCTGCAGTACTACCAGCTTTTGTGGAGAGCTTGGTTTTCTGAAGCATGTGCGCTTACAGACACGTAATCGTGAGTCAAGTTCCATCTAGTTGACTCTCAGTCATTCACAGTCCCAAGGTCTGTTTTAGCGTTCTGTCTCCTAGCCTTCAAACCCCTCTGGATATCTCCATGTTTTGCGGAGGAGCTCATCCTTATCACTCTCATAAATCAAACACGCCAAAGAATAAAGTAAACGAAACATACCTCACTGCCCTTCATCCCAAAGACGGTTTCTAAAAACTTAAACACACCGAACTGTAATCTTCTACTTAAGTTGAGAAACATACTCTCTGGCCCCACAGAAAGAAATACAGGTAAGTATAACAATCCAGCAGCTTCATGCAACTGGTGCAGAAATGGAAGTCAAGTTTACTGAAGGTTTAGATAAAGGGGAACTCAAACGCTAGGCCCCAACTTTGGATAGCAGGCCACAATAGAGATGGAACATGCCTCTGCTTTCTTAGGATTGCAGGCCATCTTCTCTGTAGGATCCAGCTGTATGTTTCTCTGTAGTCTGACCCACTTACCCTAGAGATCGTCTATGAGTTCAAATCCCCTCCCCACCTTTTCATCCGTATTCTATTTCCTCTATGATTTTGTTTTGCCCTTCCACCCCAACAACTTTTTAACATTTTTCTCCTGAGGTGGGGTCTACCTGTGTAGTTAAGGATTCCAGGCTGGTGTTTCACCCTTTGGCTTACTTGTTTTCCATTCTCCAGCCACTTCTATCTGACTTCAGGGCCATGGAATCTCTCTGCCTCCAGAACACAAGACAGACAAGTATTTCAAAGAGGGTGCATACTAGAAAAAAAAATACAGTTCTCATACCCTCTTTATTAGGGGAAAATCAGAACATAAATTACATCTGTAAATTATCTAGCCACTAACGGTACCAGGATTTCTCCTCCCCGAGTTTTGCTCCGTAATGCATTCCAGCGAGGGAGAATGCTAACAGCATTTCCAAATTAGGCTTCTGTGTATCATCTGACAGAACATTTTTCTACAATTAATGATGAATTGCAGGATTGCGTGCTCTTACAATTAGCTTTTCAGAACATTGGGCTGTTGGTGAGATTTATTTGGGGGATTTTCTCCATGATTTCAATAAGCCACTTTAAAGCAATACAATGCACTTAAAGTAGAATTGTGACCCTGACGTCACCACTCAGATGTACCGTTAGCTGTAATTTTAAAGCATTCCTCACACATAACATAAGGTAGCAAAAGTCTCCCCATAGTATAGCAGTCACCATATTGCTATTTTATTACCGAGAAACCAACACACAAGAATGGACAAAGAACAGTAGGCTAAGGAAAATCAAACCCTGTGGTTCTTTGTGCTAGTGTAAAGTGCTGTTTATATTTTAAATAGTTGTGCAGACATCGTGTACTTTTAAAATGGTGTCCAATCACTATGGACACTGTCACATGAAAGTCCTGATGGATGAGGGGAATGCTGGACCATGATGCTGATGGGTTGAAATTTCTTCTATGGTACTCATTAGCATTGCAGACACAAAGATATTTATAGATCATAAAACTGTTAGAATGAGAGAGGTGTTCAGAACAATTTGGGCTATATTTGGACCTCAAGCTACTTTATGACTTGAGAATCTCTCTGTTTGTGTACATGGTAGCAAATGATGCTGTTCCAAGTGATTCACTGTGTCCAGACTGTTGAGGGTACAGCCTGTGAACCATAAAATAGCACATTCACAGCAGATTTAAAGTCTTCTAAGATTAGAGAAGTTTTTTTCCAGTATAATATGTAATTACTCCTTTATTACTCTTAGTATTATTTATCTATCTGCATCAGTGTAAATTCTTCTTAGCATTCCATTCTCAATCTCTCCATGTTTAAACAACACTCACAAGCTCTATTATTTCCTAATTCAAGTGATGATTCTCAAATAACAACAATGAACTTATTTTTCCATTCATGTAAGTGCTGAGTTAAAATGGGTCATGTGGCCCAGGCAGAGACGCTAGGTTAAAACTGATGCACCTGAACACTTCAGAGGATGTTTTCTCCAGCAAGAGAGGAAATACCAGTTTTTACAAACACTAAAGAATTAATCACAGTTTTAGATTCAACCTTAGTGTAAGAAAAGGAGGGTGGTTAGATCAAGCAGCCCTGCTACAACTTTGGCATGGAATTAGATCTGCCAACATGTTTTTGTTGTGTCAGGGACCTGAATGGTCTACATTTAGAAAAAAAAAGTTCTATTTCCAATAGCAATTTCCTTGTGGGGCTGCTGAACACTCTGGGTCCTTCCATACCCCCGTTCTTCTATACTATTCTCAGCACTCCACCCAGAATCCAGCAGTGAGTCCCAGCATTTGTTCTTACCCCCCACTGGGTAGAGTCTCTCAATGGACATCTATGTTGGGATAATATCCACTTACAAGTGAGTATATACCACGTGTGTGTTTCTTTGTCTGGGTTACTTGACTCAGGATGATCATTTCTTGTTCCATCCATTTGCCTGCAAATTTCGAGATTAAGAACTCAAGAAATTAAACACCACCAAGCCAAATAATGCAATTTTTAAAATGGGATATAGAGGTATAGAGAGGATTCTCAACAGAAGAATATCAAATGGCTGAGAAACACTTAAAGGAATAGTCAATGTTCTTAGTCATCAGAGAAATGAAAATCAAAATGACACTGAGATTCCATCTTATACCCGTCAGAATGGCTAAGATCAAAAACTCAAGTGACAACAATTGCTGGCAGAATTGTGGAGAAAGGAAACACTCCTCCACTGCTGGCGGGATTGCAACCTTGTACAAACACTTTGGATATCAATCTGGTGCTTTCTCAGAAAACTGGGAATAGTGAGTGCTACCTCATGATCCAGCTATACCACTCCTGGGCATATACACAAAAAATGCTCCACCATACAACAAGGACATTTGCTTAACTATGTTCCTAGCAGACTTATTTGTAATAGCCAGAATCTGGAAACAACCTAGATTTTCCCCAATTTAAGAATGAATAAAGAAACTGTGGTACATTTAGACAATGTAATACTACTCAGCTATTAAAAACATAATTTCATTTAATATCATAGGCAATATCATAGTTTTATCCAACAATTATATTAACTTATTCTTTTCTTACTGTATTAGAAAATACTGTTAGTGGGGAGGGAGAGGTAGTACAGTCAGTTAAGAGCTTGATACAAAATTAGAGCCTGAGTTCAGGTCCATACAAAAAGCCCCTGTCAGGGCTGGAAACTCGTGTCAGGAGCTCTCTGTGAAGGTAATGTTGCTGAATTGATGAGGTTCAGGTTCAGGGAGAGACGCCCACCTCTAAGAATGATGAAGAAGACTACAGAAGGACATTTTGTGTTGATTTCTGTTTTGTACACACACATGCACACATTCACAAATGCTTATATATACATATACCATACACACTTATATGCACATAAGATTGATATTTGAAGTAGAACATTCCTTCCTAAATTTAGACTATTCAATCTTTTATATTTATGTTGACTCTTTTTGTAAGCCCTTAAGAATTATTTCCATCAAAAACTGTTTCTGTAAAAATTATGGTTATAGATTTCAGGAGAAAAATTGACAATCAGATTTATTGTATGTAATGTGTGTCTGTATGTAAACAATGGGAATTCTTGACTAAGGGAATTGCTCTTATTTTTTACATTTACCTGATAAGCTAAGTCCACTTCCCTATGAATAAAGCAATATAAAAAAAAAACCTTTAGAAAGTCAGACAGATGTGTACTTTAGTTCATGGATATATGCTAACTGATCCCATAAAACTGATCTCAAGCAACAGTGCAAGCATATTGCTCAAGTTATGCCAGTCTCTGGAGTGAAAATGAATAATTTTATTTTCCTTGTTCTCTTTTTATTGATGGGGACTAAATCCAAGATCTCATGCTTATGAGGCAAGTTGCCTTACCAGTGAGACAACTGATCGACACCCAGTGGGTAATTTTAATGATGAAGTTAAAATGTTACCTAAGGTTTTTTTTTCAATTTTAAGTTATTTATTTTTTATTTGATTTCTCCCTTTTTATTAATTAATTCATATTACATCTCAATAGTTATCCCATCTTTTGTCTCCTCCCATTCCTCCCTCACTCCTGCTTTCCTCCCACTCCCCTCCCCTACGACTGTGACTGAGGGGGACCTCCTCCCCCTTGTATTTAGTCTCTCTTCCCACAATGACTTCTGTTACAGGCAACTGACCTGTATGAGCTATTCCAATGTTCGGTATCTCCAGTTGACTCTAACCAGCAGCCTATAGGGTATCAATAGAAGGATCCAGAGGATCCTAGAAACCTACAAGAAGAACATTATAATGGGTGGTTCTGGGCCCAGAGGTCCTGCTCAAACTATGGCACCAGCCAAGGACCATATGTGCAGTAGACACTGAACCCCAACCCAGATCTAGACAACAGACAGGAGGACATTCTCCACAGTTGAGTGGAGAGTGGGGACTCACTTTCACATGAACTCTGGTGCCCCATATTTGACCACCATGCCCTCTTGAGGGGGGGGGCTGGTGGCACCCAGAGGAAGGATAGCAGGCTACCAAGAAGAGACTTGTTACTTAAGTTTTGATGTCCTCCAAACTAACATTACACATCTTCTTTCCATTCCCTCTGCTGTGGATCTTGAGATGTGTGCCTATGTCTTCTCCAAGGTTTTATAATCATTTTGATCTTTCCAAAATCATTCAGTGGCTGTAAAGTTAGGTTCCATAGCAAGCAGTTGATCTTTTATCTCAACATTTCTCTGAATTTTGATCAGTTTTAAGAAGGGATTGTCAATGTGTCCTGGATGGATTTCCATTTACTCCTCATATTTAATCTCTCTTCCCACAATGACTTCTGCTACAGGCAACTGACCTGTATGAGCTATTCCCATGTTTGGTATCTCCAGCTGACGCTAACCCAGCAGCCCAAATAGTCAGGTAAATAGGGAAGAAAGACAGAGGACAGAATCACTTCCTAGTGATGCCCTTCAACAATCCTCACCCATTGGCTAAATACTACTCCATCTTTGAAAGTGCATCATCTTCATGACTCTTCTTGTATTCAGGAACTTGGTTTCTTTCTCAGCTTAAGAATGTCTGATAAAACTCACTCTAGGGACTCCCTCAATCCAAGAGCTTTTGTAAGCAAAACATGCTCATATCATCCTGCTAGAACGCACTGTCTTCCTTCTCCACTAACCCAAATGTAGGACAGTTAGTACTTTAGCAGCTCTTAGAAGCGAAGCTTCATGATAAGATTCAGGATCGGGTAGTTCTTGTACTTGAGTGCCAAGGAATAAGCTTGTGAAAAAAAGGAGGGGTGGGACATAGTATTTATTAATGTGGGATGCTGGTACTATGGTGACTAGCTGTAAACTGACATTACCTAACAAGGAAAGAAGAAATTCTTAACAGGTCTCTTTCATTTTGCAAATGATGTATATCATGTTTGGTTGCTTAGACACACAGTGTAAGACTGACCTACAAAGTCAAAGCAAAAGTATGCAGTATTCAGTGAGGATGAAATTCAGATGTTTTTCAGATCCCTTAGACCCAATGATTTTGGAAATTTATGGAGCTCAGAGAGACTGGTATAGAGGCTAGGGGAAGAAAATTAGAGAATGGATAAGCTGGCCAGGATTTGATGGAAGGAACTGCCATCCCTTAACTGACAACATGGATTCATTTCAAAAGTAGCTTCTGATTGGCCTCTGGGCCTTACCGTTTACTGAGCTTTTCTCGAGTGATACTAAAGGATTCTGCAAAATGATCTTTGATGCATAGAAAAGAGGTATTATGGTATTCACTGGACCATAAAATTGGACATGCACAGAAGTATGCCTGCGAAATGGAAGTCATATATGCGGAACTGGATATGGCCCTGCATGTAGGACAAAAATAAATCTCATGAGAATGTGGCTGAGATTTCCATAGTTCCTTTTCCTGCAGATTTATTCTTCCTCATACACCCTGCTTAACAGAGTACTACCTGATAGCTCAGGTTGAGATTGTGTATATGACAGATGATCATACTCATTATATTAGTATTACTAGTGGTTCAAAGTAAATAACATCTACACAAGACTCCACTTGGCAATTAATGTGAAAGATATTAGCCAGAATCTTAATGGTACAGCATACTTTTCCTCTTAACACCAAATGAAAGAAAGAAAGCAGAGCCTGAAAGTGGAAACATCACCTCTTTGAATACAGATGCAGGAAAGAAGAGAACACTAATGAAAGAGGAGCGGGGGAGAGAGAAAGAAAGAGGGGAAGAGGGGGAAGAATGAGAGAGGAAGATGGAGAGAGAATTCAAGTGAGGAAGACAAGGAGGAGGAAGATGGGGAGGGAAGAAAAGGAAGAAGGAGAGAGGGAGATGGAGTGAAAGATACAGGATGAAGGAGAGGAGGGAAGCAGAAGGAGGGGGAGAGAGGGTGCAGGAAGGAGAGGGAGAAAGAAAGAAAAGGGACATCTGTGACCATCAGAAGTGCATACATCTGGAAGAGAAGAACAAGAGAATATGAGGATGCCTGTTGAGTTGTTTCAGTCATGATTTATTTTTCTCCCTAAGTCCACACACAAAATTGCTTTAATATCACAAGTAGGATCCTAGCATCAAAATCAAACTGGTACTAGTCATCTCTGAGCACTTGCTTTGGCCATAGTACAGACAAGGACTTTTCTGTTAAAGCCCGTGGGTGCTCTAGTCAGCTGGGAAAAGCTCTACATGGATGGGATGAGTTTCTTTCTTACTGGATAAATTCATTCTGCACCATGATCTGCCTTTGCAGCACTCAATCCTCCTTTCAAGTCTCAACACTACGGAAGGTTTTTATTGTCCACATTAATCTCACCAGGAGACATATTTTATGACAAAGTCACTCAAGTTGCTGCCACATCTTGCTCTGTCACATGAAGCAGTCAGTTCTACAGAGTGACAGACCTGAATGTGATTCATTGT
This sequence comes from Acomys minous, assembly GCF_964271855.1. Taxonomy (NCBI): domain Eukaryota; kingdom Metazoa; phylum Chordata; class Mammalia; order Rodentia; family Muridae; genus Acomys; species Acomys minous. The sequence continues at coordinate 53,658,011 of NC_140499.1, read as the reverse complement.
TTACACCACACCTGAAACAATGTGTTCTGACATAAGAAAGAGAGGGTTGAATTTTGGATTAGTACCCATGTAATCTGTCTCTTACAATTACCACATAACAATTTTGAATAAGGGACATGTTGCCACCCAATGTTATGTATGACGACGTAGTAGAAAAAGTTCTGTTATGTGTTCTCAAAACTTGGGAAGCGTGCATTGACTAAGGAAAGAATGCTTCCACTGTTGCCTGTTTTCTAGAAGCTATGGAATCTGACTGCCCTTATTCATGCTAAGCATCTCAAGTTCCTCTTGAACCAAGTAAACAGTGCCTGTGGCAGCTGTTTAACTGATCCCTGATTGAGGGTTGAGTGGTGGTGGCTCTAAAACACAAGATCAGAGTGAAACACTTGGAAGCCAGTAAATTCTAAACCAGCAAGCCCGCATAAAACCTAACAGAAGGAAATAGGGGGGGAAAACCCCACAAAAACACAACAAAGAAAAACAAGAGCTTAAAATGATACAGAAATAAGGGAGCTTGGGTTATACACACCAAAGAAGCCTGTTTAGCTTAGTGCTGAGGAGACCCCTGTACATATTTGAAGGAAGCAGCTTTAATAATAATTCTAAAATAGATATTGTGATAGGAAGAAAGGAGGTACACCCTTTTAGTTTTGTAAGTGACACAACCCAGTGTCACTAACTTGAAGCACCATGTTGCCTAGCCTGTTTCTAGGACTGGCTAGGCTAGCTAGGCTTGGGTAATTGAAACTACAGTTATTAAACAGAAACTCTGTTGGCCACTTCCCTGAGCTTCTGTGGCACACCATTCTGCTCAACGCGTCTACATGCCTGATTATTTGAGAAAACCTCAAATTAGTGGAATCATGCACCATTTGTGCTTTTGTACAGATAACTTCCCCTGATATATGTTTTCAACAGCTACTCACTTTTTTTTTCATTTAGCACATTTTTCTCCTTTAAAAGCAGCATATGAGTTCATTGTGTATATGCGTCATTACTATGTATTTATCTGTAACTGCCTTTCCTCTCTTCTTTATAACTTGGCTACTGTCAGTATAACTACAGTTAGCACAGAATGTTATTATCTCCTTGAGATACTGGCTCCACTTTTTATTTTTCTGGATACAGATTCAAAGAAGGCATTTCTCTACTTTAGTTTGTTGAGAAAGTTCCATACTATTGCTCATATGGGCAGCACCATCTTACTTTCCTGCTGAGAGTATTCAAGGGTACAAGAAGTTCCCTCATATTACCACCAGTGTTCATTTCTTCCTCTTCTCCTTTCTCGTCCTCTACCTCCTCCTCCACCTCTTCCTCCTCCTCCTCTTCCTCCTCCTCCCCTCCTTCCTTCCACTTCCTCCCTCTCCATGTTCTTGTTGTTTTCCATATGTGCCTTCACTTTCAGTCTTTGAGTGTTCTTAAGTCTAAAGGAAGTATCTGGAACACATATATGCTTTAATATATTCAGCCACACTGTATCTTGCAATTAATAACCATAATGTATTTACATTTAAAGTGATTTTTCCCCCTAGGGAAGATTGTTGTTTATATTTTGTAATATTTTTGCATATCTTACAGATATTTTAAGTCTCTCTCTTTATTTTGTTCTATGTTGACTTGATTGATTTTTTTTTTTTTTTTTTTTTGGCTAGCAATTCAATTTCTTCTTTGGAGTTGCTTTTTTGGTTACCATGAGAGTTAGAAAATTATAAAAGATTATCTAATGCATTATGTGCATATTAAGATGATAACAATTGCAATCACCCATAGAAGCTACACTTGTATATCTCCTCATTTCACGTTGCACTTATCAAAATTTGCATTGATACTGTGAATCTATTAGTAGATTATCTTTAGTTTTTGACCTTTATATTTGCATTAAAAGGCTATATCACTATTACAAGGGTATTATATATTTATCTATATATTTAGTTTTACCAGCGAGTCTTATTCTCACTGCTATTTAGGAATTGTTTCTTCCAAATTGAAGATTTTTATTATCAATTTTTAAATGTAAGTGTTGTATTGCAATCTCTCAGCTTTTTTTTCCCAAGAAGAAAAATCTTCTTTATGAAAGAAGACTATAGTCTTGCTGAGGACAGCATTGGTTAATTGTTTTTTTCTCTCTTTTTTCCTTTTATATTTTATATTTCATTCAGCATATTTATGGCTATAATGTCCCTGGTGAAAAAATACACTGATGGTATTATAGAGTTCCTTCAACATAGCAGCTTGGTTTTATGTATTTGTTTGTTTTGTTTTTTAAACTTTACTTTTTCTCTGGGTTTTAAATTTTTAGATCTAACATGCCTAAGTGTTCTTTTGAATTCTTTTTCTTGGCTTTTTTTTTTTTTTTTTTTTTTTTTTTTTTTTTTTTTTTTTGGTGATTGAGTCTCACCTTTCTTCTATAGACCTGGGAAGTTTTCAACCACTGTGTTTTACAATCATCTTCCTGGGCTAAGTCTCCCTTGACTTCCTTTCATGCAGTGCCCACAGTTAGCCCTCTTAATTATGTCCTAAAATATCTTCACCCATCTTCATCCTCTTAAATTCTTCTTCCTTTTTGACCTCTGATAGGTAATTTAAAATGACTTCCCTTTTTAAATAAAAGATTTATTTATTTATTATATAGACAGTGCTTTGCCTACAAGTGTGCCAGCAAGCTAGAGAAGACACCAGATCTCATTATAGATGGTTGTGAACCACCATGTGGTTGCTGGGACTTGAACTCAGGACCTTTGGACAAGCAGCCAGTGCTCTTAATCTCAGAGCCATCTTTCCAGACTTCTTCTAAAGTAGCTGATCCCTTTTTCTTGCTAGTTCACTGTTCTACCCCTACAACAGATCCTTACAGTTCATTTACTGTTTTGTTAGGCTTCAACATTTCTGACTGTCACCTTTCACAGTTTCTGTTTCAATTAAAATTCTCATTTCGGTTTATGTTCTTCTGACCTCTTAGGCAATTTTTAAAATTTAAATTTAAGTTTTAAAATTTATTCACGTTACATCCCAATTGGAGCCCCTGCATTGTCTCCTCTTGGTTCCACTCTCATCCCCTTCCTTATGTCCCTCCCCTAGTGCCTGCATCCTCTTTCTCTGTGGCCTAGTAAGGCACTCCAACAGGGGGAAGTGATCAAAAAGCAGGCAGCAGAGTCCATGGCAGGAACAGCCTCTGCTCTCCTTACTATGGAATACATATGGAGAGTGGAGACTGAGCAGCCAATTGGATGCATGGTCCTCGTTTGGTCCATCAGTCTCCACCAGCCCCCGTAAGCCCAGATTTGTTGGCTCTGCTGGTCTTCTTTTGGAATCCTGTCCCCCTCTGGGTCCTTCTGTTCCTCCCACTCTTCCATAAGACTCCCTGCACTCTTTGTTTGGCTGTGAGATTCAGCCCAGTTTCTTCTTTCAATCCTCTGCTGTGTGGAATCTTTCAGAGGTCATCCTGTTCCCTCTTGTCAACTGCTTCTAGTGCCTATTTGATTTGCTCTTCTGAATGAGAACTAAGCATCTGCCTAGGGTCCTCTTTGTTACTTAGCTTCTTTAGGTTTGTAGATTGTAATATGGTAATCCTGTATTATATAGCTAATTTCTGCTTATAAGTGACTATATACCATGTGTGTCCTTCTGGGTCTGGGTTACTTCACTCAGGATGATCTTTTCCAGCTCCATCCATTTTCCTGCAAGTTTCAAGATTTCCTTGGTTTTTATGGCTGAATAGTATTACATTGTGTAGATGTACCACAGTTCCTTCACCCATTCTTTGGTTGAGGGACATCTGAGTTGTTTACAGTTTCTGGCTATTATGAATAACACTGCTGTGAACATAGTTGTGCAAATGACTTTGTATGGAAGACCATCTTTTGGGTATATGCCCAGGAATGGTATAGCTGGGTCTTGAGGTAGAGTTGTTCCTAATTTTCTGAGAAAGCACCGGATTGATTTCCCAAGTGGTTGTACAAGTTTGAACTCCCTCCAACACTGGAGGAGTGTTCCCCTTTCTCTACACCCTTGCCAGTATACGCTGGCATACGTGTTTTTGATCTTAGCTATTCTGATAGATAAGTGTAAGATGGAATCTCAGGGTCTTTTTGATTAGCATTTTTCTTATAACTATGGACATTGAGGATTTCTGTAAGTGCTTCTCAGACATCAAATATTCTTTTCTTGAGAATTCTCTGTTTAGCTCTGCACCCCATTTTTTAACTGGGTTATTTGGTTTGGTGGTGTTTAATTTCTTGAGGTTTTTTTTTTTGAGTTCTTTACATATATTGAGTATTAGCCCTCTGTTGGATGTAGGGTTGGTGAACATCTTCTCCCAGTCGGTAGGCTGTCATTTTGTTTTATTGACAGTGTCTTTTGCTTAACAGAAGCTTTTCAGTTCCGTGAGGTCCCATTTATTAATTGTCAATCTTAGACCCTGAGCTGTTGATGTTCTATTCAGGAAGTTTTCTCCAATGCCAATGAACTCAAAGCTCTTTCCCACTTTCTCTATTCGGTGTTTCTAATTTTCTGTTAAGGTCCTTGATCCACTTGTACTTGAGCACTTTGCAGGGTCATTAATATGGATTTAATTTGCATTTTTCTACATGTAGACACCCAGTTAGACAAGTACCATTTGTAGAACATGCTATCCTTCTTCCCATTGTATGGTTTGAGTCTCTTTGTCAAAAATCAAGTGCCTGTAGGTATGTGGGTTTATTTCAGAATCTTTTATTTGATTCCACTGATCGACCAGTCTGTTTCTATGACACTATTATGCCCTTTTTTTAAAAAAAATAAACTCTTGCTTTATAGTATAGCTGATCAGGGATAGAGATACCACTAGAAGATCTTTTATTGTACAGGCCTGTCTTAGCTATTCTAGATTTTTTGTTTTTCCTCATGAAATTGAGAATCATTCTTTCAATATCTGTAAATAATTGTGTTGGTATTTTTATGGGAATTGCACTGAATCTGCAGATTGCTTTAGATAAGATGGTGATTTTTAGGATGTTAATCCTACCTATCCATAAACATAGGAGATCTTTCTGTCTTCTCACATCTTCAATATCTTTCTTCAGAAACTTGAAGTTTTTTTTTTTCATACATGTCCTTCATTTGCTTGGTTAGAGTTACCCAAAGATACTTATGGTTTTTGTGGCAATTGTAAAGGGTGTTGTTTCCATAATTTCTTTCTCAGCCCATTTGCCTTTTGTATACAGGAAAGGTACTGATACTTTTTAGTTAATTTTGTATCCAGCCACTTTGCTGAAGGTATTTATAAGCCATAGGAGTTCCCTGGTGGAATTTTTGGGGCCACTTGTGTATACTATCATATCATCCATAAATAGTGGTATGTTGACTTCTTTTTTTCTAACTTAATCTCCTTTAATTGTCTTATTGCTCTAGCTAAGACTTTAAGTATTATATTGAAGAGATACACAGAGAGAGGACAGCCTTGTCTTGTCCCTGATTTCAGTGGAACTGATTTAAGTTTCTCTTCATTTAGTTTGATGTTGGCTATAGGCTTGCTATACATTGCCTTTACTATATTTAGGTGTGTGCCTTGTATTCCTGATCTCTCCAAGTCTTTCAACATGATGGGATGTTGGATTTTGTCAAATGTTTTTTCAACATCTAAGGAGATGATCCTGTGGGCTTTTTCTTTCAGTTTGTCTCTAATGGTGGATTATATTGATGGATTTTCATATATTGAACCACCCCTGCATGCCTGGGATGAACCACCAGATTTGGTCATAGTGGATGATTTTTTATGTGTTTTTTCATTCAGTTTGTGAATGTTTTATTAAGTATTTTTGCATCAATGTTAATAAAGGAATTTGGCCATAAATTCTCTTTCTTTGTTTGGTGTGAGGTTTAGATATCAAGGTAACTGTGGCCTTATAGAATGAGTTTGGCAATGTTTTCTTTTTTTCTGTTTCTATTTTGTGGAATAGTTTGAAGAGTATTGATATTAGCTCTTTTTATAACTGCTATTTTTAATCATTTGTTAATTTACTTATGTATTTCCTTTGTATTTAGGCCAGTGTCTGCCATTTTACACAGTTTCTTTATTTGGATTATATTCGGTTTTTACTTCACTTTTCTTGCCTCTTTCATAGGTATTTGTATAATGTTTAAAAATGCCTTTCTGGGTTCTCTTTCTCTGTGTACATGATAATTTTCATCAATCAACTGGGCCAAAGATTTGTAATTCTTTGAGTTACTCCAATCTATTGGCTTGGTTCTCAGAAGTCACAAATCTTCTGGGACATCTGCTCTCAAGCAAGTGAGAAGGAAGCCATAACATATACAGCAATGGAAGGAATTGGAAAATTGGATAAATGTTTGATCCCCAGAGGTGAAAGAACTTGTTTCCATACCTAGTTTTCCCTGTGTTAAGTTCCAAACTAGATTATACTATCATCTTTGTTCACTATCATTACAAAGACTCTAGCACATGCTAAGTCCATGTCAGTACCCCAAAACATATGCTAGCCACCAAAGAAGCACCCAGAGAAATCAGATATGGGGCCCAACTCTTCTCCTCCCTATCAGGAATCTAGAGCAAGCATTTTACTCATGATTCAATGGTGCATATCAGCCATAAGATAACAGTAAGGAGTCTCAGATATTCCTACTGATTTCAGTGTGGCTGTTTCTATATTCAAAAAGACCTTGCCCCTCAAACAAGCTCTCTACCCTTGCAATCTCTCTCTCAACAGAAAAAAAAATTCACTATGAAAGCTGTTGTATGTCACAGTGTGTCCACACAGTATACCCTTCTTTTCTTTTAAATGTTTATTTTAATGACTCATTGATTTGGTATGGAGCCTCTGGCTTCTGCTACACCATCTACACTGGCACTTCCCTGAGGCTTCTCTTGAATATCTTGTAGTTGCCCTGTGACATGGAGCGATCATATTGTTTTGGATCTGTGCCACTGGCTTCTCCAGGGACTTCAGCAGTTCATCAATGGGACAGATATTGGGGTGGGCCAATTGCAAGCCCTAGATCTGGGAGTAAGAGGTATCTGAGCTGCTTGGCCTGCTGGCTCCCCTGCTTTTATGCTCTCAGGCCCAACTCACCAACAACCTACACACACACACACCCCATACTAGGGCCAGCTCTACCCTGCTGCCCAGGTGACACACAGGGCCCACTCTCTTGAGTGCTGCAACCATGAAGGACATGGCCACTTCTCTTACTCCCATGACCTTGGGGCTAGCTCTCCTGCTTGCCATAGATGGCAAGGGAGGAGGGTGTTTCCCATTCATATAGACCAGTAGACAACAGGCGGGGCACCACACTCATGCCCTTGGTGCCAACTCAGTGGCAACCTTCACTTCCAGAGTCAGCTCTACTGTGCTGCCCAGGTGAAGTACAGGGCCTACTGTCTAGAGTTGTGCAGCCAGTGAGAGGAAGACACAGCTCTTCCACTCTGATGACTTTGGTGCCAGTTCTTCTGCTGGCCGTAGGGGGCAAAGGACAAGGGGGTGGGTCATCTCTCCTTTGCCCATCTTACTGCATGGCAGACAAGTGCCACGGCCAGCTCTCCCAGTGCTCATACCATCAGGGAGGACAACCCATCCCTACTTCATTTTTATATTAATATTTTATTAAAAATACTACATGAAATCTATTCTCAGAAAACTGGGAATAGGGCTTCCTCAAGACCCAGCTATTCCACTCCTTGGAATATATCCAGAAGATGCTCCAGCACAAAACAAGAACATTTGCTCAACCATGTTCATAGCAGCCTTATTCATAATAGCCAGAACATGGAAACAGCTTCAGTAGAAGAATGGATAAAGAAACTGTGGTACATTTACACTATAGAGTACTACTCAGCCATTAAAAACAAGGAATTCTTGAAATTTGTGGACAAATGGATTGAACTAGAAATGATCATAATGAGTGAGTTAACCCAGAAGCAGAAAGAGTCAAATGGTATATACTTCCTTATATCTGCACACTAGGCCAAGGGGCATGTCCCACGAAAGCCTTCACTTACCAGGAAACTGGGACAGAGGGGAGGACATCCTATTGGGACTCTAGATGAGAGAAGCATGGAAGAATAGCAAAGTAGAAGGATCCAGAGGGCCCTAGAAACCTACAAGAAGAACATTATGATAAGCAGATTTGGGCCCAGGGGTCCTGCTCAAACTATGGCACCAGCCAAGGACAATACATGCAGTAAACTTCAGACCCCTACCCAGATCTAGCCAATGGACAGGACATTCTCCACAATTGAGTGGAGAGTGGGGTATGACTTTCACATGTACTCTGGTGCCTCATATTTGACCATGTCCCCTGGAGGGGGAGGCCTGGTGGCACTCAGAGGAAGGATAGCAAGTTACCAAGAAGAGACTTGATACCCTATGAGCATATACAGGGGGAGGAAGTCCCCGTCAATCACAGTCCTAGGGGAGAGGAGTAAGGGAAAAATGGGAGGGAGGGAGAATTGGGAAGATACAAGGGATGGGATAACCATTGAGATGTAAAAAGAATAAATTAATAAAATATATTTAAAAATACTACATGAAGCCCATCAAATAGTTTATTCTGCATTCTAACCTCATTCCTACTGTCACACGTTTACTGAAAGTCAAGATATTAGTTCTATAAAGATGTCTTATGGAATAGTGGTACAATTAGAAACCTTGAATATGTAATTAAATTAAAAATTTATGTATACTGATAATATTTGGAAACAAAGTTGTTGAAATCCATGCTGAACATTCTGGGACAGATGACTGAAAAAGTATGCTCTTTGGTATGAGCAAAGCTTTTCATTAAACACCAAACATTTTTAATTGAATTTATGTATATTACTTTCATGTCATAAGGACAAAGAATATGACAAAAACAACATAGGAAATGAAGGATGCATTGCGTTGTTTCACAGTTCAATATTTCAGTTCAACATGATGGGGATAGTCACATTATATTTACAGTCAGAAAGCAGAGAGAGAATCGAGCTTGTGTTCATCCTGATTTCTAACTTTTAATTTATTTGTAAATCTATCCAAACGATTGGCACTATGAACTTTTAAGGTATGTTTTTCAACCCTCAGTTTACTCAGTCTAGAAACCCTTTCCTAGACAAACCGATATACTTGTATCCTAGGTGATTCTGGATCTTGTCATGTTGACAATATTAGCCATCACACAGTAGTGTTCTGATTGCTTCACACATATTATTTCCCTTTACTAGTTATTTTTTTAATCATGTTTGTGCACAAGGGGTATATTCACTTGAGTGCAGTTGCTGACCGGGGCCAGAAGAAAATGGCTCATTCCTCTTAACTGGAGTTGGGTAGATGTGGGTCACCAAATGTGAGTGCTGAGAGCTGAACTTAGGTCCTCAGCAAGAGCAGTTCCTACTCTTACCTGCTGAGTCATCTCTCTAGCCCTCACAAGCATCATTACCATCCTGTTTTAAAGAAACAAAACCTTTGGTGGGTCAGTGTTCAAGGTTCATTGTTCAACATTTGAGGTTGTAACCTCAGATTTATAGTGTGGGAAAAAAAAGGAGGAAATTACCATATCAATAAAAACTACTATTTTAAGTTCCAGAAATCTCATTTTTAAGTTCATATTGTAATTATTATTCATTTACTTTGCTCTACGTGGCTTTTTTTTCTTCAGTAATTAGAAGCTATCACATGAAACACTATAAAGAAATGAATCTCAAAGGTAACTTTGAAATGGTACCTTTTCCCTGAGTAGCAAAATTGGGGTCTGGATCTAACAGTGCTGCTGTAATTGTTAGGCCCATAATCCTTTCTGACCCACTGAAAGCATCCTCAGCCTTCTGATTTTTAGTGATCTCCACAATCCATGGTGAGGCTACTCGCTTTCTGTCACTGTCTCCTTCCATGGTATTCAGTCTTTTCTCTCCATTTTCTTTACCTCCATCACATGCAAGTCTACTGGAAAGTGGTAATAAGGGCCTAGCTTACATATGTTTCAATCTAACATTTTAATCATATCTCTATTGTGACTCCATTACTTCAGGCCCTTGTCTGTCACTCCTTTTGAAACACAGACTCATTGAATATGCTTCTGCTTAAACACTGCTTCCAAAAGAGTCTAAAAAACTAGTCTTAAGACTTTGTATCTCCATGTTAATTGTAAAATGTCTCCTTCACCATGTATGATAAAGCATAATCATGTCTATTTTATATGCATATAGAATATAAGCATATTTATATACAACATATACTTTAAGCTATAGTCTTGTTTCTTCCTGCCACTCATCTTTTCCTTGCTTTCCCTATCCTAGAAACACTGAACCACTTGTTATTCTCAGCTTGTGCCCATGCTTTTGCTGATGTCATTGGCTTTCTATGAATTGCCTTCCTGGGCAAAATGCTAGCCCATTCTTAGCTAAACTCTACTTGACTCAGTCAGATGTGAACCTATGATGACACGTTTCTTCTCTTGAAATCCAAGATACAGTTGTGATTAGAGATGCCTACTTTTCTACTTTGCTTTCTGCTGCAATTTGGAGAGAAAGGGGGGCTTATTTTCATTTATGGGGAACTATTCATCACTGAAGAGAGCCATGAGAGGAATTCAAGGCAGGGGCTTGAAGTAAAATTGACAGAGGAGCGCTACTTACTGGGCTTGCTTTCTAGATTGCTCAGCAACCTTTCTTATACAGCCCAGGGCTACCTGCCCAGGTGTTACATTGCTCACAGTGCACTTGGCCCTCCTGCATCAGTCACCAGTTAAGGGAACGGCTTTGTAGATATACCCAAAGATTGGTCTAATGGTGGGAATTCTGCAATTGAAGTTTCTTTTTCCTGTGCATGTTAAGTTCAAATCCGAGATTGTTCATCATAAGTACCATCTTCATATTTCACTGATAACTTGCCTAACTTCTAGATTTGTCATTTCATCATCACATAATCTTATTATTTTTCTTTGCAATATCAACCATAATAAATAAATACTGTGGTTCCTTGAAATTGAAATTTAAGTTATCAAATCTTTCCAAACTGAAATGAACACCGCGTTTTTCTAATTTAGGACTCTATACTTTAAATACCATATGCATATACAGACATGCACCTACATATATTTGTACATACATTTATAATGCTTATTAAGCCTAGTTTTATATATGTGTTCATGGGCCTCGAATTTTATACACTGAGTCAATAATTTAACAATTTGACAAAACAACAATATTGACTCCATCTGAATGTTTATGCTATCATTTTGTTGTTAATTGAGAGCCTCAAGATGTCTTTCTCTTTGTATTTAGATCTTTACGACTCTCATTCCTCTTTTTCTGATATCTTAGGAAATGAGCTCTCATGATTACAACACTGGAACTTTGGTCTGTCTGTAGGGACTGTTCCCTTGGCCACCTCCCATGGACAAAATGCAATACTATTCTTTTCATTTGCTGAATTGCAGCCAAGTTTTTCAGGGTTAGGATGACTTCTACTTGGTCAAACTCTATAATTATGAAGTATAACATCTTTATTTAGAGTAAATTTTTTACTAGGAATATAGCCAGAAGTTTCTTTCAAGTCTACTCAAAAGTACCACCACTCCATTCCAAATAAAAAAAATATTTTTATTATTATTGTATTATTATAGAATACAAATATAAAAACTTGAGGACTTGATGAACATTTAGATTCTTTAAATATTTTATGAAAATTTACTTTAAAATTAAAAAATATGTAATTGAAGATGGACTAAGGTAGAAATGAGCAAATTTATATGTAATTCATGCTATGAATTATATTGAAATATAAATACACACTAAAATCGACAGCACCAACCAACTATTGAAACAATTAATAAAGAAAATAATATTTGGTTTTTTTTCTTTTCTTTTTCTGAGTTTTGTTGCATCTGAAAGAATATTTAATGTCTACATATTCCAGAAGTGAACAGCAGAGGGCAGAAAACAGCAACTTGGTTCTTGGAGCCTATTGTTCTATTCAGCTTCTTTGTAATATTAAAAATTGATTTTGCTATTGGTAAATTTAAGATAAATATTCAATAAACATGAAGCGTCATGCCTTTAAAGGGGGAATCGTTGAATTTGTGAAAACTAACTCTATTGTATAAACATTTACTCCATTCTGTTTAACTTCATTATACTTAATTAGGCAGCACTCTGTGGTGAAAAGAAATACTTAGTATCTAACATGGTGTATTGAAAAGCTTCATGAAAGATAATATTACTGTAATTATGTTATGTTTTATTAGGAAAAGTTTCTAATAGTGTGAAGGTCAGGTGTTTACCTAAATTATTAACATAGATTACTAGAGTAGCAATTGGATTTTTAAAATGCCTGATAATGTTTTATAGATTTTATAATCTATCAACAGGACATTACTATTTGCTAAGGCTGTGCACACTCCCTGGGGAGAATGTGTTATGATTCAGCAAATTAATGTTCTTTTAAGATGTAGTCCTGTCAATTTTTGAGTTTGTATCTGCCCTTGAATTTCAAATAAGTTAAGATGAAAGCAGCTTCTGGAAAAAAAATTCTTTTAAAATTTAATTTCCTTGACAGACACATTAAGTATCACACATTTTCCCTTAATCAAACTACTTTCCCTTTATTTCCAACTATCATCCCAAAGCATTTTGGACTGAAGACACTTTAGTGGAATGTCTTGAATAGCAAGAAAAAGAAGAATACGACTGAAGAGACACTTCATTTGCTGTATCTCTTGATGTGATACCTTTAGATGTTGAAGTTCATAAACTTCAAACTATTCCTGTACTGGGTATTAGAAGTAGAGATGAAAATGTGTATAGTTTGTTTTATTATTCTTCATGTAACATGTTGGCATATTTATAATTGTTGTTTTGCCTATAGTTTTATTCTTATTGATTTTCTACAGGTCTCTTTTTATTTGGAGGACTTGCTTAACAGTTATGGTAGAATTTTGATTCACAGGTGAAATAAATTATTGGTTACAAAAAAACAAGGTATTTTCACCTATAATATTTAAGCTTAGTACATTAATGATGCATTCTGCATTCTTGACTTATGTGTGCGCGCACACACACAGACACACACACACACACACACACACACACACACACACTCTTACTTTGAAATCACAAGGTTATAGTATTTAGAAGCCACAGAGAATTGTGTTGCTTGTTGCTTTTGTTCATCTCTTCTCACTTTTGTGCTGAACATATTTAAAATATATATTTTAATAAATGAGGAATTTGAGACCCAGTGTCTCTATGGGAGAAGTATGTGTTAAGATGGTTAAGAAGGAAGCTACCATGTGTGATATTAAAGTCACATTTTCTCTAGAAGATGTAACCACGAAGTGCTCTCATGCACTTGCGGCCACCAGCAGATTCTCCCTTTTGATGCTGTCAGCGTCAATCTCCAGGCTCCTGGCAACAGTTATTTGAACTGAGACTTCTTTTCTTTTATTTCTCTTTTAAAAACAAAACACATACAATTTGGTGAGGAATTTCTGAGGCCTCAGAGAGAATTGCCACAGCAGGTATATGGAGATGGCTTTAGCATGCAGTAGAATTCACAGCCGTGTGCAGCCTTCAGTACTTTCTACCAACCCCCTTTTTGCAGACTTTAATTTGTAACCTATTAGTGGTTTTCCGGCTGCTCAATCAGGCTCGATGTAGTGAGGTAACCTACATCTTTGTGTCAGTGATTATTTTTTTAAACCTGAGGCCAAAATGTGATGGAGACTCCAGATTGCAACCACGAGTGTGGAAAGTTCGTGCAGCCGTGTAGCCTTTCTAGACTCCCTTGATCTACTCCCCCACCCCATAAACCCAGATTCCTTTCAATACATATTTTAAAAAGACATCTAAAAGCCAAGTCTACACGACCCTACAGCGGGAGGGAGTCTGCACTGAAGAACAAGAGCAAATCCACAGGCAGTGTGGATTGAACAAATCAAACCACAACCCAAAGAGGCATACTCCAAAGGTGGATTTCCACACCAAGCCTTTCAAAGGCTTGTTACTTTCAATTCGGTTACTTGGGGAGGGGGGGCGGGGAGGGAGGGCATCTTTTGTAGTTAAGGACAGAATTTTGGGTTTCCCTGGGATTATACCTACATCATAGGTAGCTAAAGTTCACAATTTTGGGAATCTTCCTTTCAGGGTGCATTTTATTTGCTTCTTAGCTCGGTCAGGTGAGACAGAAGGAAAGCAGTGTGTCCATATTGCTAAGTGGATTTTGAGACGATCAAATCATATTCGTTTTGTGTAATGTAAAACAATCGGGCCCTACGAAAGAAAGCTCCGCTGCCAACAGCAATTATCAGTTCGACTTCCTAGGCATAGCAACCGGAAATCAGTTTTGCAGCATTTGGATCTGGCTGGAGCATCTCTGCAGCTACAGAAAGCCCTGCAACCTTAGCCCAGGGCGCGGACCGAAGCGCTGTCCTCGGTGCTAAAATTCAGATGCGCAAGACTGGAGGTCTCTAAGAGGCACCAGGCTGCCGGGCTTTGAGCCTCGCTTTCTCGGCACCGCGCAGGAGCTGCTAGGGCTGTGCGGGGTGCGGGGCGCTGTGCGGGGGAGGGGTGGGGTGCGCGAGCCCGCCGCCTGCCTCGAGTCGCGCACGCGCGCCCGGGACTGCCTGCCCCTCTCTGTGACTTTCCTGTGTGTGTGTGTGTGTGTATGTATGTGTGTGAATGTGTGTGTGCGCGCGCGCGCATGTGAGAGCGAGAGAGAAGAGAGCTCCAGAGAGGGTGATTGTGTGAGTGCATGGGAGGGTGCTGAATATTCCCAGACATCGGGACCACAGCGGCAGCCCAGCTAAAAAACTGCATTCAGCCAGTCCTGGGGACTTCGGGAGCGGAGACAGGACGCAAGGCATCGACAGCCACCAGCTAGACCTGGGAAATAAGGACTCTTCTGCCTTCACTTCATGTTTTTAGCAGTTCCCTGCTAAATTTCGACCTAAAAAAATGCAGAGGATCTAATTTGCTGAGAAAAACGGCCAAAGGAGGAAGAGGAGGAAAAGGGAAACGAGGGATATTTTGTGGATGCTCTACTTTTCTTGGAAATGCAAAAGATTATGCATATTTCTGTCCTCCTTTCTCCTGTTTTATGGGGACTGATTTTTGGTGTCTCTTCTAACAGCATACAGATAGGTAGGTACCTTTTATGTTATGCCTTTGAATTGTGCATAATTTGGTGGTAATCTTTGTTCACAGTGGGCAAATTAATTCATGTCATGTAGACTTATGTCATACCTTGACTGCATTCCAGATTTAAACTACCTAGAATGTACATGATTTTCTTAGGCTGAAGCAAAAAGAAATGACTATGCCTTTTGACACAATAGAGGGAAAGATCTATTCCTTTCTGTCCCCGGGACTGCTGTTACTTCTGCCTTCAAGGCATCTCCTAGTGTGCTCAGATTTTTCTGGGGGGTTGGTATGAAGGCAAAGATTAAGATTAAGGAGGAAAATATTTCTGGTCCCCAGACTCTCCTCTTTTCCTAGACCCCGGTGGCCACCTTTTGGATGTCCGACCCTTGCTGTCCAACTCCGTGATTACGTTTATTCTAGCGGTTAGTGAGAATAAGAGACTCCGGCTGCTGGGTACTAACAGCTCCCCTCTTATCTCTCCAGGGTTCTGACATGGTTCTCTTGTTTGCTGTTTATTCTTTGCAGGGGGGCTATTTCCAAGGGGCGCTGATCAAGAATACAGTGCATTTCGGGTAGGGATGGTTCAGTTTTCTACTTCGGAGTTCAGACTGACACCCCATATCGACAATTTGGAGGTAGCAAACAGTTTCGCAGTCACCAATGCTTGTAAGTAATGAATATTCATGTCTTTCCAGCGCTGCACAGGGAAAGCAAGCTAGTGATCGCGAGTGTGGTGTGTGTGTGTGTGTGTGTGTGTGTGTGTGTGTGTGTGTGTGTGTGTGTGTGTTGCTGGCCTGTCATGTGTGGGTGGGAGTAACTGCACACGCGCGTGCGTGTGAGGGCACAGAGAGAAGGTGGCTGAAATCTTTGGGACCCCCACTGGATGGCGTGCGGTGTTGAGTGGGAAAAAAGACACTGAACAGTGTGTTAGTGTGCGCACTAAGAAGCTGGGGTGGGGGTTGGCTTGGACCTGTGTTTCTCGGGTTCAGGGGGTCCTTACTTGATTCTGGCGCCTCCAAAAAGACTCTCCCTACCCCCTCCCTCTTGTGCGACTACTGGCATTCTCCCAACAGAGAACACGTTGTTCCCCAGGGCGCGCTGTGGGACTGTTGGACAGATCCCATGGGGGACTGCCTTGCCCAGGCAGGGCAGCTTCAACCTGCAGTTCCCGCAAGCCCTACGCCCTCCTAATGCACAGAATAAGTTAATACAATGGTTGTGGAGTTGGGCCCGGGGCTGTTACATAATGCCCACCCGAGGGGCGCGGGCACGAGACTGACGCAGGCCCTGACTGGCTGGTGTGAGCGGCCAGGGAAAGGATGTTAAGAAGATAGGGACCCAGAAGGCGTGGGGATGCGGCCAATGGGGAATGCGGGTGGTGATGGGGATGTTTGCGAGGTTGGGATACAAAGGAGAACCAGGTTGCCTGCAAAATGAGGATGGGGAAGGCAAGGATCAGAAAACTAGGTCCGTGCTCCTCTCTCTGAAGCTACCGCCCATGTGGAGGCGAGGATGGCTAGAGTCCTCGCCAGGGGCCCGTGTGAGCTTTGTTCCAGGGTAGCAGGCTCCCGCAAAGGCGGCTGGAAAATGAGGATGACTCGGAAGCAATTGCCTCCGGCTGAGTTTTAAAATTTGAAGAAGTCGCATACCAGCCATTTTAGCTTTAGCAGTTTTCAGTATCAGCCCTTGGCCTCTGCACGGGGCTCTGGAACTCGGCAGGACACTCTGACAAGGCTGGGGGGCCAAATGACCTGAGTCTAGTTACTAGGCAAGTGCGAGGTCGCCGGAGGCCGGCGGCCAGGTCCCCGAGCTGAGGCAGCATTCTGCGCGTTCCCAGCCGCCACCATTTCCGGCCTCCAGGCTGGCAGATGTTTGCTGCCTTGATGTTCTCAGCTTCCATTCCATAGATAACAATTTGGGGAAGATTTGCAGGTGGTTCACCTCCCACTTTGGCTCCCATGTAACAGAGCGGAAAATCACCAGAGGAAATGCCCAAGGCAGCGTTCCCACAACCGGTTGCCATCCCACCTACGTTCCCCTGCGAAGCCTGTCACGCATTCTGTGCTGTAGTTCTGCAACACCATGTACATCAGTTGGCCAGGTTGCAACTCCTGTTCACAAATAAATGAAGAAATGCAAAGGGTGATAATGTGATTGTGGTTATTTACTTGATTGGAATTCTAGCTTTCTGAAGGAGCCATTTAAGAAGATAGGAGTCCTTTTAAAATTCTAACATTAAGTAAAGAGACACCGATGGAGATAGAGATGATGGAGAAATAAGAGTTAGAGATGGAAATAGAAAAAGAGAATTTGCTCATAGAAGAAACACCAGATGGCTCAGTGGGTAAAAACATTTCCATCAAGCCTGAGGACCTGATATTACTCCCGGGTACCTAAGTCCAGAAGGAGAGAATTGACTCCTGAAAGTTGTCCTCAGACCTTCACGTGCTCCCTCTAAATAAAATAGATGAAAAATTAAAATGTAATAGAGTGTCATAGAAAAGGTATCTCAATATAATACATTTTATTACATAACAGATACAAAACCCCCAACCTTTTAAATAAACATCAAAGGCATCCGCACTTGACCTATTTACCTACTGAATTAGGCTGTTACTGTGTTATCAAAAAGTTTCTGTTTCTCCTGAGTTACAGTTTGACATGCCTCTGTGTTCAGTTTTACCCAGCTGTATTTGTATGCACAAATGCAGTGTGACAATGCATTGTAAAGTGGGTGTGTACATAGATTCTGAAATATTTATGACATTTTGAAAATGGTTAATAATTAATTTGATTATTGGTAAAAAAAAATAATGAGATGAACTTAATAGGAAAATAATAGATAAATTCACCAAACTAAATGGATGCTTCTTTATTCCAACAGGTGTTGAGCCACTGTACTGGGGCTATTTGAGGGTCAGGGATTTTAGTTTGTGTTGGTGTGTATCCTCAAACCAGTGTTATTGAATGGGTCTATTTCTAGCCTACATTGTATTGAAATACGGTATGTGGTGAGAGTATGTACACATGGAACAAATACATATTTTTATTTAACTACGGAATTTCACATATCTGATAATAGTTCTGAGAAACCAGTATATTCAAGCTTTCTTTTTTTTTATAGATATCTTCTCTTTCTTAAAAAAAAAGGTGAAACAAAAATCTCTAAATATGCGTTTCCAGATTATAAAACTACCCTACCCACAGATCTTTATACCAGGCATTGAAATAACACAGAGGAACCAAGCAAAAGGGTATCACAAGGAGAATCCAGGACCTTGACTTTTGCAGTCCCCTGTCGTAAGCTTACCCATTGCTACAGACAAGCTTTATGGCACAGTTACAGAAACAGGCTCTGTAGACAGAATTTTCTAGAGTCCAATTTATGTGTTTTACTTTATTTTTATCCCTTTAGACATTTCAGAACTTCTGATGCACCAACCAAGGACCATGCATGGTGAGGACCTAGACCCTCTGCTCAGATGCAATAGATAGGCAGCACGGTTTCCTTCTGGATGCCATAATATGGGAAATAGGGGCTGCCTCTGACATGGGCTCTGGTGCCCATGGACTCATTGATCACTTCCCCCTAGTGGGGTGGTCTTGACAGGCCACAGAGGAAGAGGTTGTACTCAGTCCAGATGATATTTGATAGGCTGGGGTCAGATGATAGGGGAGGAGGGATCCCCCTTTCTTCTCAGAGGACTAGGGGAGTGGGCAGGGGGAATAAGTGAGGGAGGAAGAGTGAGCTCAAGAGGAGATGAGGGAGGGGCTAAAATTAGGATGTAAATTGAAAAAAATTTTAATGAAAATATTTAAAAAAGGAAAAAATAAATTTCGAAACTTGCAAATAGAAATATTTGCATATTTAAAAACACTTTTTGCTAAGAAAAATTAAAATGGTACAATTAATTTAACTCCTTAAAGAGACGGAAAGAGATAGAAGGGATGTGTGTGAAGTACAACCAAACAACTACAACTTCCACTGCTAAATAAACAGGAGCGGAGAAGTGTCTCTGCTGTCAGATACATAAAGCTAAACATGATCATTTAAATTCTGCTCTGGATTTTACTCCCATGCACATAATTTGTTTCTTTGCTGTGTTTAGTTGGGTTCTCTCATAGAAAAGACACAACAACATTAAGTACATTGACAGATAAGGTCAAGATACCTTTCCTCCATTTTGTCTGGAAACCTAAGGAGGTCTTTTCTAAAACCACTGCTGAGATCCATGAATCACAATTGCTGCTGTCTGAATTAGCTTATTCTTTACCTTTATTACTGCACAGAGGAAAAACAACAGCATTGGAATTATTTGTTAAGAAAGCAAAGGTCCTCTTGGCAGAGGAAAGGATCTGCTTAATGATTTAACTGTATTTGTGAGATGGATGCTCACTCAGGAGCATTGAGGTTGGCATGGAGTTAAAGATCTGAGTGCATCTACTGACTAGTAAAGGGTTAAATGAAAGGAAGTCATTTTATTCTGATCAGGAGTGTGTTCTGCTGCACTTAGCACCCACACCTTTTCAGTCACAATGGGATAATGGAAGTACTTGTTTGTTCCCATTTGTTGCCATGGATACCATAGAGATAAAGACAGATTTCCCATGTGTGTTTTTCTTTTCCTCTTCTGCCTTTTATTTTCCCCTTTGTAGAGTCCTCCTCTTCCCCCCTGCCCCAACTCCCTCCTTGTCTTACTTTTTGGATAATTTTTAAAATGAATGTTTAAACAAGGCTTCATTAAGAGAAAAATGCAAAAGCTAAAAGAAGAGAGAAAATTGGGATAATCTTCTGAGCAGGAGTTGAAAGCGGTGAGAGACCTCAGAATCCATCCGTCCATCCACCCACAAACCCACCCATCTATCCACCCACTCACCCATCCATCCATCCACCCACTCACCCATCCATCCATCTACCCACCCACCCATCCATCCACCCATCCATTCATCCATCCATCCATCTACCCACCCACCCATCCATCCACCTATCCATCCACCCATCCATCCATCCATCCATCTATCCACCCACCCACCCATCCATCCACCCATCAACCCATCTACCCAAAACCACTTCCCCAGTGCCTCCGAACTGTCAGAGAATAAATGAAAGTGTTCCCAATTGCAACTGTTTTCTGATAATTTACCTCAGTGGTCTTTCTAATGGTTTTGAAAGCCTGCTTTTTGTCTGGATCTGCCTCTGAGGCCTTGTCTGAGTTTATTATGAGTATGGAAAGGGACTCTAGTAGTTCTTCCTGAGTAATTAATTTAAGAACAACAACAACAAAAATAACCTTTTTTTTTTTTTTTTAGAAAATAATAAGTTGGCATTTGTGTTTCTGTTCACACCATATAAACAGCTAACAAAAACAACAGGGAATTTTAAAAAAATATTAACTTATTACATACTACAAATGATTTTAGTAAAATTTAATATGGCATAAATTAGAAAAACATTAAAATGGGAACTTTCTAAATAGACTATAAACATGAGTATCTGACTTTCTAGAGTTTGTAAGGAGCAAATCTTAAATTTGCTCATAGGAATCTGTTTTTATTTATTCTAATGAATAATTGTAATAAATAACAATTTGCCTAGCTAATAGTAATTTAAGTATTGTATAATTTAATTTTATAAAGCAACATAAATGTAAAAATTTATATTTAAAAAATAGTGATTAAAATTTTATTTTTTCTCTATGCCAGCAGATGGAGATGTTGGAAAAAAGATTGCGCTCCATAAAACTGTTTCACACACTAAATATCTTCTAGGACCTCAAAAATAAATTTATTTGGAGAAATGAAAAGATTTAAATTAAATATAATTTGAAAGAGTTAACTACAATACCATGTTTGGAAAAATCATTCAAGAAGTACTTTAAGAAACATTGTTTTGAAGTGCATTTTTTAATTAGAAATTTTGACATATTTTTGTAAACTTGATTCCCAAACACACTTAGATATTGCATGAATTATAAAATCTATTAAACGGGAGAATTCTACAATTATTTTTATAAGCACACTCATGTGTGTGTGTGTGTGTGTGTGTGTGTGTGTGTGTTTGTGTGTATCAGATTTTAAGCCTAAATTTTACCAAATAATGGTTCTGAGGTGTCTTTCCTATCACTGAATTTAAGTACTGCATTATTCAAATTGTATATCTGTGTTTATCAATTTATTTAGTGCTTGATAGCCTTCATTAACCTGCACATGGAAAGATTCCTGTGTATTTGGGTTGTAGGTACGTATCTATGGTTTCAATTATAGGACGTACAATGTAACTGATTGCTTAGACCATCACATGTAGCTATTTTCCTTGAGAAACCTACTACAGAGTTCCATTGTTAACTTTAATTTGCAATATTTTAAAGAAACCAGAGACAGCTAACATAGATACTATTATGATAAGAACTCATGGTATGAAAGAAATTACCATAAGCCAGGAAGAACACCTATTGTTCTTTTAAATATTATCATCTTCAACTAAAACATTAGAAGAAAGAAATAGCTCATTTCTATCAGAATAATTAATTTATTGTTGAATTGTTTGTACTGAAAATTTTGTCCTTTACTTATCAAAGGAATTTCAAGAAAAATTGGAGGGCATAGAACAGGGATCAGACTGTAATTGAAAAAATAATTGTATTCTGGACTGAGGGAAACTAAGTTGCAACTAAAAAATCATGGCATGAAACGACAGGATGCATTTGGTTTTGATTACTATTTGAAAGCTTACTGCTTCAGTCTGCTGACTCAAGACTCAGGAGAATTTTTCTTTTCACAGCAAGCTTGTAAAGGGCTAGGCCATTACACTGTGACACTGTGACAAATGAATGCTGATTCATTCAGCTCTTGGGCCCTCTTGGAATCTAGTGGAATAGCCCTTCAAAACTTTCAACCTGTGTGTAGTCTTGACAACTGAAAGGAAAAGAGCAACTATTTGCTAATTATTCGAGTGTCTCAGACACTGTAAGAAGAGTCAACAGACATAAGCCGAATTGAAGGGAAGAGCTATTCTTTCTTCTTATCTTTTAATCTTGTACTAGAGTTGAACATTGTCTTGAGTTGTTCATTGTACTGGAGTTGAACATTGTACTGGATGCTGAGTAAACAATATTTACCCTTTTATTATACTGGATTCTACTGAAGATTCTATGGACCTTATTAAAAAAAACAAAAGCTCTTTTCTATGTTGTGTTTATGTATTTTTATTATTTTTTATGAAATATTATTTTATTTTACATATACATTTTCATTATTACACATATGCACAATAAACTGCCTACAGTAAGAAGAACCAACCATGAAACAATCAGGAATTATATAAATGTTACATTCTTAGTGTTTTGGCTATTTGTATTTGGCAAACTTGAAGAGAACATCTTTCCTATCTTGGTGCGTCTAAAATTCTGAATATAAATCAGTATCTATCATATCTCATCATTATCAACTTAAACAACTATCTAGACTTAAAAACATCATAACCCCTAAACACTAAGCATAATTGTAAAAACTAACTATCTAGTCTTTAACCTCATCAGAGACTTGAGAAGGAATAATGGCAATTTTTAGTCAAAATGTCTGAGATTATCTCAACCGAGCTTAATAATATTCAAACCTCTTATAATGTCGTACCACTTCCACAGAATTGGAAATTGAGCTCAAAGTTAATATTTCAAAAGTAATCATGATTTAAATATTTCTATGTGTGTAAGGTTTTTGAAACAATATTTACTAATTTTAAAGAAAATGAGTGTTGTTCTTATCTTCTCTTAGTAATTCTTTCTCTAATGTTATACTGCTATGTATGACAATATGCAAAATAAGTTTTTGGTATGTCCCTTCTTTTAGTGAAAAAGTTAAGTGAAATGTCCAGAATTAAAAGTTTGTTTTCTTTACAGAGCATTTAAATATGAGATATTTTTGGGTATAGTTTCATGGTTTTGGATCACTTATTTTATTTGCAGTGTGTGCGTGTGTGTGTGTGTGTGTGTGTGTGTGTGTGCGTGTGTGTGTGCGTGTGTGTGTGCGTGTGCATGTGTGTGATGATTATCTTATGTATATACCCTTTTGTTGTTCCTTTGTGCATATAGTCTATCCTTAAGTTATTTTCTAGTGATTTTGTTTTGTCTTATTTTCATTATAATGACAATTTTGGGTGGGTACATTAACTTACTATTATATTTCATTTTTCACCTGAACACACTGATTGAGTAAACTGTCTAAAGGGCTTATTCGTAATTTAGAGATTAAAGTGAAGGACAGTTTTAAGATTTAATATGTTGAAATTTATAATTGCCTTTAGTTTAATCGACCTGGTAAAGTTGAGAAATACTAAACTAATCTCAGGAAGAGGTTTATAAGTAAAGAGTTTTTTAAGTTATTTTGATTTTCTATAGTTTTAAATCTAAAAATATATTATGTCCATGTCTAAAGCTGTGAATATTTTTACTAATTTTAATATTTTAATTCTTCAGAAATTTAATTTTCATCTTCATATAATCTATTTAGCACTATACACCATTGAATTCTTCATTGTTTATAGTTATTTCAGTATTTACAATATGAGCACAAACTAGGTTGGGCTGAGATTTGCCCTAAATTTTTGTCTGCCTAAAGTAATGTGAATAGGTCACCTTATTGCTAGGCTGCTCCCTTCCTTTCATCTAAAAGTAATTCCAAATGTGTGGCACTTAACTTCTTTTGTGGTTTTCAGATACCGTTACTTTGACAAAATCTCAGTAAGCCACAGAAAATATCCTTGCACCATAAGTATCTCAGTCTAATTTTCTAAATACTCAGATTCTACTGATAGACATGAAACAAATAGAGTTATATAACCAAGACTATCTATTAGCTTTCAAAAATATGTGTGTCTTACATAATTCTTCATCCACATAAGAGAATGTGGAGTAAATCATTCATTTTCACGTTCAGCGTTGATGTTTGATTGAGAAAAGATTGCATTAACCCATCAATCTTTTAGGGCTGATGTTAAGCCTCTGCCAGGGTTCTCTTTCTGACTCACCATCTATTTGCATTCCTCTAGCATTTCTGTAGTTCAGGTGCTGCAGTGACAACACCAACCATGTGATTACATAGATTTCATGTCCTATGTGTGACTAGGAGGGTCAGGTTAGAACAAATATTTCCACGTCAATGAAACTATTATCTGTTGTGTATTACAAACACCATATGTAAAGTGCAAGAACATGGACCACGACGGCCAACGGGACAAACCTCGGTGTCCTGGAGCTTGGTGACGAGGCAGGGCTGTAGAAACGAGCTTTCTGCCCTCCTCCCCTCCCTCCTTCTCTTCCTCAGCCCTTACTTTGGTTTGATGTTCACTTCACTTCGGCATTTTCAAGGGCAATTCATCTGTACTGGCAAGGAGCTTTTACAGAAGAGTAAATTTTTATTGAAATATTAATTTTGATATGTTATAGAAATGATTTACTGTATGTAGAGGGAAATAAGGTAAGGAAGCAGTGTGTATATTACTTTGTCAGAACACAACATTGAGGCGTTTTAGTATTCTGGGGTAGAACAAAATTATCCTTGAAAACTGAAGATAAGCAGTAACAGAATAGTTTTGAGAGTTACCGTATTTTAGGAAAGATTTGAAGCATACAGCTAGAGTGAGGCACCATGGGCTTGTCAGATGCAAGCATCCCATACCCGCTAGATAAACATCAGTGGGGCTTACTTCAGAAAAACAAGAGGCAGTCTCAATTTCAGCTTATTTGAATACGACAAGTGAGACATATCCATTTATTAACATTCACATACATACATAACAACAATCTGGCTATTAAGTAAGCAGAGATATCGTAAATTTAAAGTAATTACAAAAATTTAACAATGAAAATATTTTAAATGGAGAGACACCTTAATGATTTTCCCAATACTTAAAATACTAATTACTCATAATTAACAAGATTATTGATAATTCTTAAATATTTGGGTCATTAAGAATTACTATTTTGTTTAAGTCAGTGTCTTTGTAATAAGTCCAGGATGGCCTCAAACTTGGCATCCTCTTCTTCAGCCTTCCAAGTAGTAGGATTAAGGTCATGTTTAATTGCTACAGACAAAACTAACTTTAAGAGAATTATTTGAGAGAGAGTTTTTAAGAGAATACAAGGAATAATTTCATTATTAAAAATAAGATTGTACTATGGGGAGAATTTGGCCAATCTGAAGACATTGTTAAATAGACTTTTATGGTGCTAATTTGAAACAATGAACACATAATTATCAAGAGATTTGCGTCTGCTATTTGTTGTGAATTACATGTATTTAACGGAGCTATTCATTTGCAATAATCCAGATACCACAGAAATCATTTTTATAATAGCATTTGATTTGTATGTGAGACATTAGCAAAGAAAAGTGGTATGTTTAGAGGTGTGTGTGTGTATGTGTGTGTATGTATGAGCACATGTGTGTAGAGAGAGACAGAGACAGATTTATTAGTTTTTTCTTCATACATTTGTGTCATATCATTTTTTGCAGTCACATCTTCTTTTGTGAACTGTACTTTATATTTTGTGAAATGATGAATTTCAGCCTTTTTTATTTTTTTGTGTAGGATGGTGAAGATTGCTTTATAATGTCTTAGCTATTTCAAAGCTTATATTTTACCTCATTCTTTTGCAGAGTTCTGCCATTTAGTTTGCAGGATGTTTTACACACAGGGACACTGTTATAGGATTATAGACAACTCAACCATTTTCAAGGAAGTGTATCGTTCTAGTTCTTTGCAGGAATAGTTCATAAAATCTTGAGGTTTCTGTCTTAGAAAGAAATCTGTCAAAGGTTAGTATTTTAACAAAGAGTCCAGAAATGTTTCTTCTGTGAAAATTAAAAAACAAAGGCCACCAATTCCTGGAATTCACAACCCTGATGCCTTGGCACATTTGGGACTTCATTCCAGACCTGTGGCTGGGTGTGATCACTGACAAGTTGCTTCCCTCTGTCTCAGCTTCAGTTTTGTAGAATGCCACCATCCGTAAGACCTCACAGGATGAAGTTGGCCACACATATGCAAAAACTGCAAACATTTATTGTTATGTGCTATAGTGGATGTCTTTGATGATACTTGCTCAGAAAGCAAAACACATAATGTTATATTAGTACACCCAAGCAGAACAAACAACAAAGAAAATAATAATAAACTACAGGGGCTACTTCAAATAAAGTATGCATTACTATCAAGTGTAAGCGGCCATCAAATTAGAATTCCTGACATTAGAGGAAGGCACCCATCACTTTATCATGTATCACTCCCCAGAAGGTGGAAAACCATTATCCATGGTACATTTTCTGACCTAAGATTAAGATGTCTTAACCCTTTGCAGAATCAAGCACATTATAGATTCCTAATCTTTCTCTTACATAATTTATTAAAATATAAGTATGTAAATGAAAGGCAGTTTGGAGAGTCATAGGTCTTCAATTCAGGAAAAAAAATAGGCTTGAAGGTAATTACTAGTTTCATGGTGCAACACATGACATTTATTCTGTGTAAGATAAGGTTCTATTTCCTTGTCACGCTTGATTATGCTAGTAGGAATATTGCATCATAAAAATGAATGTCCAGATGAATTTGTTACAAATGATTACAGTATACCAGGATCAAAGATTATATTTTCTCATTATTTTTAGAAAAGAGGTGGGTATGCAAGTTCTGGAAAAAATTTTGCCATTTCCTTCAACCACAGCCCTGTTTATGTTTCGACAGATAAGTAGGGAGAACTGAACATTGTGCATAAATTAAACTATAGATTGATCAATGATGAAAGTGTTAGGTTCCCATTAATACACAGGCAGTAGACAGAAACAAACCACATTCATTTTGAGCTCTCGTGGTGATCAGCAGTCTCTAGACTGTTTGTGTCTATCGAATCCTTTGTCGTATTCTTTTGACAGCATGGATCAGTAGGCCTGTCTCTCATCGGCTGAGGTGTGTGGAATCTTTAAAAATAATTCAAGTAACTATTTGTGTTGGAATCACTTGCTTTGTGAAGCATAGAAGACATCAGCCCAGGAGCTTAGTCACAGAGATGAGTGAAAATAGCAGTGTCCTACCTAAGCTTTCTGAAGTTTCCAGGATAGGCTCTGCCTCATTTGGATGTTACTGAGTGTTATAGTCAGCAGCTACACCACTCCAATGTAGTGTAGCAAGAATTTGGAACAAATTACTCTGCAAAGACAAATCCATATATTTATAAGAAAAGCTATAAATCGTGACATTGTTATGATTTATAAAAGTTATAACTTTTTAAAAATTTTATTTTATTAATTTATTCTTGTTACATCTCAATGGTTATCCCATTCCTTGTATCCTCCCATTCCTCCCTCCCTCCCATTTTCCCCTTATTCCCCTCCTCTATAACTGTGACTGACAGGGACTTCCTCCCCCTTTATATGCTCATAGGGTATCAAGTCTCTTCTTGGTAGCCTGCTATCCTTCCTCTGAGTGCCACCAGTCTAGCCAAAAGTTACAACTTTTATAAGAAAAGTTTTAAATCAAGGCTGGGGCAGGATCCATGGCACAGAAGAGAAGTGTTGGTCTCCAGAGTCTCAAGTCAATCTGGTATGCTCCAAAAGCCATCACAGGACTTACCTATCTTTCTCCTTCAAACATTTTGTAGATATCTGCTCTATGTTAGTCATTTCAGTAATATCAATAGGAACAACAACAAGATAAGGTTCATATATTGGGAATTATTGATAGCTCAAGGTGTCTATGACAAGTTACTAACTAATCTAGATCAATGACCTAGTGCGGCTTGTCGTCCTTGTACTTGCTGCTCAGCAATCTGCTATCCATCTTGAATTTTTTTCATGAATCTGTTCTGCTTTTCCTGTCTCATTATTTAAATGGACATTTTTATATGTACAGAAGGCAGACCCCAGAGCCATGCACACACTAAGCTGTGTCAATCACTAATTTACATTCTCTCGTCCACTGTCTATGTTAATTATCTGCAGATATTTACTTTAGAGAAAGCAGATATAAGAATAATAAATTGTAGTCAAATAGTATTAGCATTTACAATTTTTCTAGAGGTTTTAAAAGACATCACTTTATAATCCTACTTAAGACGTATAGAAGTTTCTGATTCTGTCTGCCTCCTGTTTCTTAGTGTTCAAGTTAAGCCTTTTAAAGCTTTGCTATGGTATTTATTAAATTTAAGGCAAGAAGACACCATTTGCTTTCTTTGTGTGTGTGTGTGTATGTATGTACAGGTGTGTCCATAAATAACGTACATACTTGATCATAGTTTTGTTTAGTGTGCTTTTGGAGTACGCTGTTCATTTATTATTTAGTGATACATTAAAGCAATAGTCATTTCCACCTTTGCAGTCCTTTTGTTTATTCCTCTGCCTTTTACAACTGCTCCCAAATCATGATTTCAGATCACATTTTTATGAACGTATTCATTTTAAATAATAAAATATTCAAATTTATAAATTGTTTTATTATATGGTTTCTTCATGATTTGTTCAGAAAGGATTTTCCAACTTGTAGTTATGTAAAAAGATAAACATGCTCGTAGTTTTATTTCATATCCACCTAATTTTTATTATTTTTGGCTCAAGGGAAATAATTTTAAATTATTTATTATATATAGAGAACCAAGGAATCCAGCTTCATTTTTCCTCAGAAATTTAGACAGTTTTCATGTACATAAAAGTTATATTTTTATCTTTTGAAATCTATCAGAGTTTCTTTTCAATTAAATAGTTTCTCAAAGGATTAAAAGCAAAAAGAATTTGCACTGAAAAATAAACTAGATGGGAACTCTAGTATAGTCAAAGGAATGTAAAGTTATGCAAGATATTTGTTTCCCAAGGAGCACAGTTATCATAAATTGGGCTTTTATGTTGCAAGGTCTCAGATCAATAAAAGAGCATGTCACATTTCGAACATTAGTTGAGCCCAGAGGGATAAATAGAAGATTTTATTATGTTTTTTGGCTCATGTCACAGCACCATTACCACTTAAATGGGCTCTTGGTTTTGCATATTCCCTAACCCATATCAACTTAAGTAATGGGCTGTGATTACGACTTGGTTTCTGCACATCACTTTGAAGTTAATTCAGTGTAGCAATCAGCGTGTGCTCACAGTATAATATTTAAAGAGCAGAGTCCATATGTGACGAAATGATGGGAAATGATCTCAGATAATCATGGCTTTATCAGCTAATGTGACGTTTCCTTTCCGTCTTATCTTCAAACCATTTTTCTCTAAAATATTCCAATAGGAAGCTCTATGTTAGAGAAATAGAGCTTCAACTCACACACTATAGAAAATGCTAAAGTGTTACATGCAGCCATAAAAAATCTTCAGGTTATATTATAGTACCTGGCAAGAGCTGTGTAGTTTGATTCTAATTTCAGGGAACTGTGTAAATCTTTAACCACTTTACTTTATGGAACTGTGAATGTTACACAGCTTTAGAGACAAGGCTGAAGGTGAGGAAAAGGCTGGAAGGGAGTTTTTGAGCTGCCTTTCTATGGACATTAAGATGGAAAGTTATTTTATCTTTTGCTGTAACTTAAAAGTGATATATTACATTCAGTTTTGACAAGGCTGTAGTCATCTCTTTATATTTGAGTACATATTTTTATAGAGTTAGAAAGGATTTTTTTCACTGGAGGGAAAGAAAAGTATGCTTTTATCAGCAGAGTTTTAAAACAAAAACTGGAGAAATATATTTTATGAACAACATAGTTTCATTTCCTCCACCCCTCAGTGGGATGAGTCATTTAAAAAAACCTTTTAAAAAAGAGATTTATTCATTTTATTTTATGTGTATGGATATTTTTCCTACACAAGTGGTGTCTGTGTACCACTTGTGTGCCTGGTGCTCACTGAGTTCCAAGAAAAGGGTCAGATCCACCAGACTAGAGTTACAGATGGTTGTGAGCTGCCATGAGGGTGCTGGGAATCAAACCCAGGTCCTCTGGATGACAACCCATTGTCCTTAACTGCTGAGTCATCTCTCCAGCAATGATTATTCCAAAATTGGTATAAAAACCTGTGGCTCTGACTGAAATGTTATTCCTAACCTAACCATAACAGTAAAATCTTAAAGAAGAAATTTTGGAAACTGAAAAATATATAAAAATTTATCCAAAAGATAATTACTTACTACTATTAATAATTATTTCCCACATGTTTTTGTACTTCTTTTATAAATAAACTACACCTGGTGACATTAAATGTGCTTGCAAATTTAATTTTCATTGTTTCATATTATTTATCTTGATAAAGGAATTAATCATGCTCTATTTTGAGATCTCATTTTATCTCATAAAATATTCCTATAAATTAAAATTCTTCTTTATTTTTCTAACTCCCATGAGTTTATTATAATTACTAGAGCAGAAGCCACAAAGTACTTAGTTAAAGCCTTCTGAATATTGCTTAGAGAATCCTGGACAATCTTTAACACTACCAACAAACAGACCATAAAATAACTAGTTTATCACGTCCTTGATCACTGTTTTAACATCACTCTTAAAAATAAGGGAATATTTTATATAATTGATATCTAATAATCCCGGTTTTAATTTCTGAAATGATTTTTAATGCTTAGTGCACATTTGTGTTTAGTAAAATATATTGTTAAGGTCTTTGTCCAATTTTTATTAACAATTTTGTAATTTTGTATTTAATTGCTTACATTTAGTTATTAAGGATAGTAAAGATAGGTGGGACTAGGAAGCTTCATGTCAAGTAATTTCATTCATTTAGCTGACCTGTGCCTGCTTAACTCAGCTGGGCACCTTCCAAATTCAAGGGACAGCAGAAGAATGAGTGCTGTATCCAGAAGGGAGCTCTGAGCTTGCGACTGCCAGTGATGTCCACAGCAGATATCAACTCCAATAAGAACCTATTCATTTGTTTTCACCAGACCCTCTGTTTTTCCTCTAATTAAAAAAAAAGAGTCCTTTTTACATGTTATGATTTCAAAGATGAACACAATTAGGTTAGTTGTACAGATTTTATTCTCCGGTAAATCTACACTTGCTTAAAACTACAAACTGCAACAAAAAGACAACAGAAAACTCTACCGGGTGGTTAATCAGATAGTAATAATAACACTATGATATTGTCATGGCTGCTGTTTATAATTATATATTGGAAGCCACATTTCTTCTTTTAAGGTTGTAGATTGCCTATAAATTGTGTGTTGAGTGGATAGGATTCTTCGGTAAAGCATGAGAATAGATTACTTTATTTTTATGAGTACTTGGTTCAGTACATGTCTGTCTTATATGTAGACTTACTCAGGGGCTGAGAGTCAGTGTTCTTTACATGGCTATACATACCTACATGGTTATTAGTCACTGTGAAGGTAAATGCCATAATATTTTGGGGTTTCTGAATTTTACAATATTTTCTTCTTTCCCTATGTTTGAAATTGTCAAATGTCTTCATCCACTATGTGACTTGAAAACTTTTGCAAGCCCTTATTTTCACACTGGCTCAGTCTTTATCTTCCTGAAGAGTTTATTTTTATCGACTGGAGTCCAGATGTCTCCCTTATTATCAATAGGTAACATGGTCTTTTTATTTAAAACATATATATGTGTGCATATACTTATACTCTTTCATATGTATTATATGCATATATTATTTTAATGGAATCACTGATAGAATACTTTCCTCATGATGTCACTAGTATTTTCTCTCTTTCTCTCTCTCTTTTAAAATATTTTCTCTTTACTTGTTGACATTTTTATTTCCTTGAAGACATTTCTGTTCTTTCTTTAAGAGCAATTGTGTCTCAATTTGCAACAACTTATTTAGACATAGGTTATATTTATTCATAACTTTTAATTAATTTATTTTTTCATTAAATAGACAATAATGTTTTCAAAAAGATATTCGGATCAAGGTTTGCTCTTGGCAAACTTCTGCCAGGTTCTGCTGCTGCACACTTCCCACCAACTCAACTCCATATTCTCTCTCTCTCTCTCTCTCTCTCTCTCTCTCTCTCTCTCTCTCTCTCTCTCATAAAAGACAAACACAAACAGGGAAACAAACAAACAAACAGGAAAAATCCCTAATCAAATGAGAATAAGAGAAAAAAATGAGGAATCACAAGAAACACACACACACACACACAGAGAGAGAGAGAGAGAGAGAGAGAGAGAGAGAGAGAGAGAGAGAGACAGAGAGACAGAGAGAGACAGAGAGACAGAGAGAGAGAGACAGAGACAGAGACACAGAGACACAGAGACACAGAGACACAGAGACACAGACAGAGTCACAGAGACAGACAGAGTCGCCCTATAAAAATATGAAATCAGAAACCATAATATGCAAGCAAAGACCAGTAAAACCAAATTTCCCAAACAAAGTTATATGAAACAAAATGTCTGCAAAAATACCAGTGAGTTCATTTATCTTCTAATATTTTAAAATATATTTCTAGACATCTACTTTTCTCCTGACATTGTGTGAGTTACTTGGTCTTTGCCTCTGCAGTATGACTTGGCAACATCCCCTTGAGTTGTTTCCTGATGTTTGAAATCATTATACTTTGAGACATTTCTAAGTGTTCTGGGACATCTTAGGATTCTTCAAATATCCTGATTTGGAAACTTTTTTCCAACATGATTTTGATATCCTTCTCCTCCTCCTTTTCATTTTTCTGCCTCTTTCCCATCTTCCTCCTCCTCCTCTTCCTCCCCTTCATTCTCTTCTTCTTGTTCCTTCTCCTTCTCTTCCCTCTGCTCCTCCTCCTTCTATTTGTTTGTTTGAAAGTCATCCTTAAATGAATTTTTAAGAAGAAAATATTCTGAAGGTAAGTGATCTGAACTCTATTTGTCTCAGAGTTTTAACTGTTCATTTCATATATGATTTGGAGGCTTCCCAAGGTTTTGGCCTCTAGGGTAAGATTTTCATATCCCTAGATTTTGGACAGAATAACTTACCTTCTTACTATTTTCAGATGTTATAAAGTTATCATTCATTCTTCTTTCTCTTTTATCTCCTCACAGTTTATATAGAATTCTAAAAAATAATTTTTCCTAGAGTTTTGTTTGAAAACAGTCCCCAATATCTGAGAAACACTTAACAATTGTTTATATAGGGCAAATGCATATTATTTGATTATTATGTCTTCTAAGATGAACCTTTTAGTTCTCCACTAAAATGTTCTTTTTTTCTATAATAGAAACACTTGAATATACACTAGCTATCTATCAGTTTACACTATCCTTTTAAGTATATTTACTACCATAAAATAGAATAAATTCTGTTACGTTCATTTGTTTGTCTACATAGACATTTAACTTATTATAACTCTGGATTAAGGATTATATTTAAATAAGTTTAGTTATCTGATTGTTTTAACCAATTTATAGGCATCATTGACTACTATGTTCAGCTTATGTGGATTCTTTGCAGTAGGGTAGTCGGTTTATTAGGGTTACTGATGTTGAGGTTACTACAAGGAACTAACATCACTCATGACTGCCTCAATCTCTTTTATTTTGATTTGGTAGTTCTGTTCAGTAGCGTCATGGTTGTATATAAAGCAGCTGAATCATGTTGGGCTGTCTTACCTTCTGCCACCATTCTGATCAGCAGCTGTGGATGTCATGGGGGGATGTTGAGTAAATTTTGCTGGAATACTGCCTTATTATTTCTGCAACTTGTGACTTCTGGCCTTACAAACTGTCCTCTTTTTCCAGTCCAGCAATAATCTGGAAGCAGTAGCATACTGCTGCATTTTAAAATGTATTGTATGGTTTCCTCTAAAGAAGAAAATTGAGTTGTTATTTCTTTTGAAAATAGAATTCATGAGTGGAATGCTGCCCACTATTTGTATATAAATAAAATTATTTTAAAGGACAACAACAACAACAACAAAAACATAGAAACCCTTTGGAAGAACAAAAACGTCTTTATTTTTTGTTGTTGTTGTCTATCTGTTTTTAGAGGCAGAGTCTATATAGCTCAGATTGGCCTGCAACTTGGTATGTAGCCCTGGTTGACCTAGAATTCCTAAGCCTCTGTTCTTAGGCTCTGAATTGTTGGCATTATAGATGTGTAACTTCATATGATGGATAAGTTTGTTTGTTTTGGTTTGGTTTTGAGCCAAAGTTTCTATGTTTATGCACCCCTGGCAGTCCTGGAATTATCTGTATAGACATCCTGGCCTTGAACCCACAGTGATCTGACTGTCTCTGCCTCCTGAGTGCTCGGATTAAAGACATGCTGCCACCACTTCCAGGCTAAGGCTAACCATGTTTTTATATGTGATCCTGCATTCATATATGCCACAGTCTAGTTGTAGCTGTGAAAGTTCTGTTTTCTTAAAAGTGACGATTGCTTCTGGTTGGTACATTCTTTCTATTCTTTTCCACACATAGCTCTCTGGTATTGACATCGCATTCAAGGCTGAGCATTCCAAACCCTCTTACCTCAATATATTGTGCATTTGGGGGTCTCTGTGTTAATTACTATCAACTGAAAAAATCTTTGATGAGGGGTGATCAATATAATGATCTATGGGTATAATAATATGTCATTATAAGTGATAATGAAAATAGCAGATACAAGGGATGGGATAACCATTGAGATGTAACAAGAATAAATTAATAAAAAATTTAAAAAAAAAAGAAAATAGCAGAGACAGAAATATATTAACCTTACAACAGAAAAACAGGTAATCAAGAAAATCTGAAAAATAAAGGATATTTTGTGTATGTACTACTCACTACAATTCTCATTTCATTCTTTTGTTTGATATCTTCAGTTTGTTATTTTTCTTTCTTTCTTTTTTTTTTTTTTTTTTTTGCAATACTTCTATAAGATAGTATATTTGCTATTTTAGATCTTTGCTCTCACTCTTTTGGAAGAATCTATATGATGCCAACATTGTTTCATTTGTGTGTGTTTGTTTGTGTGATATTTTATGTTTGGGATATAACTTCAATTTTCCACGTAAACCTACCTATACGTTTTGTTTGTTGAACCTAAGTTCTAAAATTGAGACATGTTAAATCTTTCCGTGTAATTTAACAGCTAAAGGAGCCATGATCAAATAAACATAATGACACAAATAAAAAAAAATTGATGAAAGAAACAGACTCTGGATATTTGAGTGTGTGTGTGTGTGTGTGTGTGTGTGTGTGTGTGTGTGTGTGTCATTAGCCCTAATTTAGTTTCTCTTTATCTTATTTTTATTACTGGCCTGAGTGAAGATACAGGGTACATTCAACTCAGACATTGAAAGTGCAAAGAATTAATAGCCACACAAATAATACTTCATTGGCTAAGAGAAAGTACAGTTTACCAAATACTTTTCTGATGACATTCAGAGAGATGGCTGAATATGTTTTCTGATGATAGAGAGATGGGTGAGATCAGGGCCCTTATGTAACTGTTGGGAAAAGTTTACTAACTCTTCTCCAACAACTTTCTGCAGTTGAGTCTTATTTAAATCTTCCCAGAATACTGACTTGGGTGATGGTGACTCACCCTCCTAGGAGAAATAGCTTCCCAAGAGCTTCTTGTTATGTATTCATCCATGGTCAGTAGATAGAATTCGCTTGTTTGTTTGTTTGTTTTTTACTGTAAGCACTTAACTTAATACACATACTTGATTCTTAGAGCCTAGTATGGTGGGGCCTGCCTTTATCGCCAACATTCAGGAGAAGTAGATCTCTGAGTTTGAGGCCAACCTGGTCTACAAAGTTATCTCCAGAACAGCCAGGGTTACACAGAGAAGCCCTGTCTTAATCCTCACTCCCTCAAATAAAATGTACACAGTTGATTTCTTGAAGGCTTGTTATTAAAGGCTGTAGCAAAGAGCTGGAGTGAAGTGAAGTCAATTACACATAGTTTGCTTTTATAATACATATCACTGCCTCCTTGAGCTCAGCAGAGGACTTCACCTCTCTACTTGAGGATTATGGAAAAGAGCAAAATCTCCACAGAAGAGTTTCAGAAAGCAAGAATCATGGTTCCCTATAGACCTCCAAAGAGCATTTGTTTTTGTAGGAGAGCTCAGATACGAATGTAGAGAGTCCTTTCCTCAGCTGATTACTTGTGCGTAGTGTAACTCAGCATCTTCTAGGTGTATGTTAACATCTATGAATATAGTTATAAATACTTACTTGCTAGTGGCAAAGAAGTATGTGCAAAAAATTCATAAGTACAAAGGTCTGTAAATAAGAAGGGTTGAGTGCAACTTATTTGAACCAATTTGGTCCATGCCAATAGTATTATTTTAGTAATTTGATAGTGCTTAAAGAATTTTATCTTCTTTTGCAATGTTTGCAGTTCTCAAGGCTGAAAAAACACTTTGGATTCTAAAGGATTTGGATATGAATCTGACTTTACATTCAGTAGGCAGGTTACCAAGAAGAGACTTGATATCCTATGAGCATATGCAGGGGGAGGAAATCCCCCTCAGGAACAGTCATGGGGAGGGGAATAAGGGGAAAATGGGAGGGACGGAAGAATGGGAGGATAGAAGGGATGGGATAACCATTGAGATGTAACAAGAATAAATTAATAAAAAATTAAAATAAATAAATAAATAAATAAATAAATTCAGTAGGCAAAGATGGCCACTGCGTATGGAATACAGTTCTGAGCCAGACATCTCATATCTACTTCTGGATTGCTTTGTGTTGCCAAGTTCAATCTCTGTTGGCGAAATGATTTCTGGCATTCTTGTGAACAATTCACTCTGCTTGTACTTCCACCTTATCTGAACAGTAATGAACTTGCAACTTCATGCCATTCAAAGGAAGTCCAAGCTAAGAGACAGAGTCCTAGAATGTCCAATTGGTTCCTTTAGAACACTGATGCATTATGAATAGGTTAGGGTCAGTTTTCTTTTTCCTAAAAAAAATAAATAAATAAATTCCAACACCTTCAAATTTTAAAGATTTTAAGGAAGTGTGGCTAGAAATACAAAAGGATAAAATGGAGCCACAAAATGTCAGGACAGACTTCCAGAATATTACCATAAGAGGCAAGGGTAATTTTTTCTGGTCTTCAGGAAAGAATTTTTTTTTTAAACCACAAATGGTCTATCTCTTCAAGAAAGTTTATCTTATATCTTACTGACTTTGCTTCTGCCCTTATTTAAACTCTCTTTCCTTCAGTTCACTCTTTGGGAAAGGACAAATGCTCTTTTCTTCCCCAGCATGGCATGATGTCATACACATGAAGAGAGGCAAGGCACTGTTTGTCCTCTCAGGCCCTCTGGCATACCATATAGTGAAATAAAGAGGGTGATATCTGTTGTTTACACCCAAGCTTAAGGAGTGATTTATCTCTCATGCAACATTGAGTAGTATATTATTTTCTCTCAAGTTTCAAGTGCCTTAGAAAACATGATTACATATAAAATATTTAAAATTGTAATAGTCTCTTTATTTTCATTTTGGTCTTCTATATTTATGTTTTTATAAAACATCTGGAAGAATTGCAAGTGCCCCCTTTGCAAAGATGGCTTGTGTGGTTGAATTTTTTTCAGTGTAGATAGAAGCATTTTTCTTGACTTTTTTTTTCCCATTTTGCTTCATCCAAATGAAGAAGAAATTTTCTAGCACTAGAGTCTTGTCACATTTTCTTAACACCATGTGGTTTTTTGCAATCAGCACATTCCTTGTCCAATTTTCTTAGCCTACTCTTGTGCCAACCTGTCTCTGGAAACAGAACTCTTCTCCCAGAATATTATAAATATACTAGGAGTCAAATAAAACTCATGTACTTAAGACACACACACACACACACACACACACACACACACACACACACACACACACTTTGACATATGCTTAGAATTACAGATGTCATCATGATTAAGGAAGCTAGAAAATTCCCTAATATTCTAGGGAAATATAAGAGCCAAGCCAAGAGAGGAGGTTTAGTTTTAACTTGACATTTTTATGTTAGGTAGAGTATCAGGAATTTTGCCTGTTATGTGGACAGTACTTAAGGAAGAATGTAGCATAGAGTCCCAACATTGGGAGTGTCAAATTGTCAAGTGTGCAGCCTCATTCCTTAAGACACAACAGGTTGTTACTGTAGGCCCCGATGGCAACATCAGGGAAACATGTGAGCAGGTCTTCTGGTCTAATGTGAAACTGGCTGCCAGCTATAGCCTATTAGAGGACATTTACAGTTCTTGGAGTCCTGCAGAGGATGGTGATATAAGCAAAATTCAACAAGTGAGGGCAAAGTCCAGGGCTAATTTGAAAAGGGACTTCAGAGTTCTAAGCCAGAGTGGATGGGCACATGTGAATGGATACAGAATGTAGAATTCAGAAACACAGTCAGCAAAATGCACGCGCACACACACACACACACACACACACACACACACACACACACACAGAGAGAGAGAGAGAGAGAGAGAGAGAGAGAGAGAGAGAGAGAGAGAGAGAGAGGAGAGATTATATTGATATTCAATCCTCACTGTCCCAGAGTCTTCAGAACTTTCAGAGTTCAAGTCAATGTGAAAGTGCACACTCACTCAAGCTGAAAAAAATGGTGGGGTGAGACATTTACTTAATGAACTCAACACGCAGAGGCTACTCTCTCAAAAGGTGATGTGATTTACTTAAAGGCAACAATTATTTACAAAACAGATTTGGACTTTGTACATACAATATTTGACTCAAAACATTCATGTACCTAGCAAAGTGCCTGCTTAGAAGGTGCTGAGTGCATGCTCTGCTGCCTTGTAGTTTCCTCAGCTATAGCCATGTGTCCTGGAGAACGGGTGCAGAGCTGAGCTCACTGTAGGTGTTAAGAATCTATTTAGCTATTGTCCCCAAAATAAGCCATTGTGTGCTGGTGTTCATATTGATAAACTAGAATTCCTGAAAGAGAACCAATATGTGAGCGTTAAGTTCTATTACCTTTGTATCCTTATGGTACATAATTTTTATGGTTTCCCGGTCTTCCAATCAAGCAAACGGCATGTGCTGGGGCCATTACTGCAGTAAAAGTAATTATTGATTTCTTATATTTCAAAGAACTGACTTCCTTGCTCTCTGAATATTTTTTAACTACCATTATGTGGACATTCCTTATATCAAACCTGGTGGTTGTGCATTAATAAGACTGCCAAGAAGCATAACATTTCATAAATCAAGCAAAAATGCTTTTCATTTTGTTGATAGATATTTAAAAACCCAAAGTTTAAGTTCAATGCACAAGTTTAATTTTTTTGACACCATCTTCCCTCAGGAAGGAAAATGACTAACGGAATGTAAAAATAGAAACATGAACCTATTTTTTTTTAAACCTTCTGATGCATTTCACTGAGTGGCACATATCTAAACTTAAATGAAGTTATCAGCTTATCTAATCTTGGTGGGTCTAGGGCTTAGTATAGTCATAGGATAGAGCATAGCTTGAGGCACAAGGACGACAGCATCCTAGTATGCTACATGGAGCAGGGCCAGAATTCATCCTGGAAGAAATAAAGCTACCCTGGCATGCGTTGTCCTTCTCTCTCCCCTGAGCAATGCACACATTAAGTAAATATATAGCCTCTTCTTTCTTACCTTTCTAAAGCGATGCCAAGAGCCACAGTGGCTCTGACCCTTCTAATGCTCCCCGGACACAAATCTATTTGGAAGGCAAAGGTGAGGTGTATATGAAAACACTAGAGCAGTTCCATTCTTAGGTTGAAAGCCATCATTAAATCAAGACAGCCTTCTAGTTCTGCAGCAAAGATAGGAAAAGGATACGATGAGCTTGATGTTCAATCAAAATGCTATCACATACTTTTACTTACGTCACACCTCTCTTAACCTGATCAAAAATTAAGCATCCTCTTTGTCCACTTACTTCATGGTCCTTGAGATACATAGAATAATGCAGAGGCAAACTCTTCTTTTCTCATAAGGAGTCATTTCTGAGGCCTGGAGATATGGTACAGCCACCCACTCCATGTGTCCGTGTTCTCCCCGGAAATTGAGTGAGTTTAAGTACATCAGAGAGAAAAGTGAAGGAAGCTCTTCTGTCAGTGTGTCTTGAAAGCCATGAAGAACCGAAGACCAGCTCCTCAGTCTTTTTAAAGTTAGATGTCTCATATATTTTTATTTCACCTATAAATAAATTTGAAGTATTGTATCGAAGGAATATGTTTTTTGAAAAATCATGTTTTATTAAATCACTGGTTGTGGTAGTTTTTAAAAATCAAAAATCATATTTTCTGTTTAGTAAACTCAACTACAGAACAAATCCAAATGGAAAAGAATCAGCTATCATAAAATAGATCTCTAGATATATTGACTACGTGTGCCATTATTTCACCTTAAGATGTAGTTTCACTCTGCTGGAAGAAACATTTAAAAGAACACAATGCAAAGCAGTGATCACACTATAAAATCTAGTGTCTGGCAAATCC
The DNA here is from genome assembly GCF_964271855.1 of Acomys minous. Taxonomy (NCBI): domain Eukaryota; kingdom Metazoa; phylum Chordata; class Mammalia; order Rodentia; family Muridae; genus Acomys; species Acomys minous. The sequence goes on along the minus strand of NC_140499.1, from coordinate 53,617,491 downwards.
TGGGGGTGGGGGGGTGGGGAGACTTAATCAAAGCAGGACAGGCTACTGCAAACGCTACACCATGATTCAATTCTATGGAAGCAAAGTAATTTTTAGGAAGACGTTAAAACTACAAATAGGAAATAGCTTCAGATTGTTGGGTAACATGACATTTAAAATATCAGTATTGCAACCCTAGCTTTCTGCTGTAGCAGCAAACATCGGAGATTGTCAGTCTGTAAGGAGAAAAGACGTGCTATGGTTTACAGTTTTGGTTTTCCTTTGTCATGGTTCCCTTGCTTCTGAGCCTGGGGAGAACATGTCAGAACAAAACCATCCACTTCTTAACTATGAAGAGAGAGAAGGGAGATGGAGGGCCAGAGCAGCAACATCTTGGGTTTTTCCTTATGAGTACCACCCCAATTGCTATACAGCAAAGCCTGCCAGCTGAACTCACTACTCAGCCCAGGCTGGTTTCCACATCACAATCTCACTTTGCTCTCATTAGAGGCAGGATTACAGGTTTGTGCCAGGACAGTTGATACACACACACACACACACACACACACACACACACACACACACACACACCTAGCTGTTTGGTACCTCCTGTGCTATGAGTTGCTATGTCCTTTCTTCCTTATGTAAGCTGCAGCCTATGTATTTATCCATAAGGGGTGCCGTACACAGTGAGCATGACTTTCCTGGTGTTACTTGCTCTAAACTGCTGAGCCTAAATCCATATGTGTCTCATCCCAAGCTCTGGGGTTTTTCACTGTTCCATGTTGCATTTTCTTACCCTCTCCCCAATGTCTCATTGCTCTCTGAGGCTGTTTTATATTTCACAAAATTCATTCGTGTTTTGTTTGTTTTGTTTTTTCCCCTGCAGCTGAAGGAAGATTTTTTATCTTTATTACTTAAGAGCCTGAAAAAATTGACTGTGTCTTGAAGACATGGTTCTAACTGCTTACAAAGATCAATGAGTTTTGCTTGATTTTGCTAAACATTATTTATACCAGATGTTTGTACTATTTTCTGGACTAAAAGGAGATATAGCAATATGGAAGAAGAGGGCATGTGTGAAATCTACAGGGTTAATTTAAACCGTTATTGACCACAGCATCTCAGCTTTGCTTATGAGACAAGAACGCTATTTAATTCGAGCCTTCTAAACTAAAAGGCTATGAAGATAATTTATTTTAGTACTAGAATTTTTATGAGAATAAACTAGTTTTTTTTTTCTAGAGATAATTTTATTTAATGGCTCAGGAATATGAACTCTCACATGCTGCAGTCTTGTTCACTCAGCCTCGGTATTACTCATGGTTAAAGAGAATGGCAGAGGTCCAATTGTTACGAAGCCAAAAGAAACAAATTTGAGTACAAAAGTCAGGAAAGGAGGTTGGAAAAGGCAAATAACGGTGGCCCAGAATCCTGTGGCAGAGCTCTTTGTGTCTGCAGTGGCTTCCTTGCCTAGGTGGCTCTGTGTTAATATAAAGTGCATGGTTTTACTTTCCCTAGAATTTCAGGTTTGTTTTGAAAATCCTGGCTATTTTGTGGCTCTATTACACTCTGGGATTATAATTTCATGAGCCATATGATGACTTCTGGTGACAAAGACCAAGGTACATCCACCCTGAATCCTGAAAGTATAAGACCGGAATTTAAGAAGGACACGCTTTCACACTTCACGCAGATCTTGGTGGGTTCGTTTTTACTCACAGAGAATAATGACAGATCTAAGGCTCCGCCACATTTGATTTCTGATCATCACCTGATTTTATTAGAACTTGACAACCCACTGCCAGGTGATGTTATTACAGCTGCACTTTTCTCATGATATTTAATCCGATTAAGTTCACATTGGATTATATTCATATCTCACATACCCTTCTTGTTTATGAAACCTATGCTTGTTTATGAAACTTTACTCGTTGGCAGTGTGCCCAACATTTCTTCCTTATAATTTAGTTCACATATTTTATTTCCATAATGTATAAACCATCATGCTCAGATGCTTTAAAAAACAATCTGTCATTTTTACTTGTATGTACTATTCTGGATTGCCACTTGTTGGCCCCATATCTCATTCTAACTATGTCTTGTTGACTTCATTCTGCATTTCAACCATCTGACTATTAGGGTGAGGTTTTTTGGCTACAAATCGATAACGATATAGATTTGACTATGTTCAGGATACTCTCTGTATGGTTGTGTGTATGCTGTCACCACAACCCAGACATAGATAGCAGTGTTGCCGTAGCAGGTCTCTTCCAAGTGGTCACTGAAGACCCCAGACTATCCTAGAAGGAAGATGGTTCATTGCTCAGCATCGTCAACTATGACTCATCACATGGGCCCAATTAAAGCACGCTGGAAGAGAAAATAAGGAGAACTAGTCCTCTTCCTGTGAGTTTAAATCACCTTGGAATCCCACATGTCATTTCCCTTTACATGCCCGTAGGCAGAATGTGAAATCTTGCCCATAACTACACGAACACAAAGTAGAAAATGCTCTCTTTGTTGACTCACATATGTGTGCAGCTAACACTACTGTTACAACAGGTGAAGGGATTTTCGGATGATGGCAACCAGCAGTCTATTCCGTTCACTAAACTGCTTCAGTGGTGGTAATCTCTTCTCCTCCTTCCTCCTTTGCCCCAACTTACCCTCCACCTCCATCTTTTCTCTTTCTCTTCCACCTCACTCCTCTTTTGTTCCTTCTGTTCCTATTCTTAGTGCCATGGTATTATTTTCTATGTCGGGAGCCTTTTCCTTACCTCCATAATACTATTAAATGTTTTATACTAGTATTTTTCAAGTGCTTTTATTTCATATTAATCTATCTTCTAATTGATTTTCATAAATATAATGTCCTGTTTCAATATCTGATACATTAATGCTTATATATTATATTAAGGATTTGGCATATTACTAATTTCACATTTTCCTTTCTGGTTTTGTCTACATTGACTTACATGTTAGAATTTGAAAAGTAAATATTTGGGCATCTAGTATATAGTTCTGAATGCTATATAACTTATCTATTTCCAATCTAACATATTGATCAAACAAGCCAAATAGTAGTAATTCCAAAAAGTAATTAAGATAAAAGCTCAGATGGTAATTAACTTTAGTAAAATTATTCACTAACTAATTGCATGAAATTTTATCAATTGACAAATTTGTCATGTAGACCAGTGAGCTAAAAGAGTATTTTTGGAACTTCAATTATCTGTGGTATTTATGTTTTATTAAATTTAACTATATAGTATTTTCATGTTTCATCTGCTTTTAACTTTTTACTCTAGTTATTCAAGCATCTCCTTTCTACATTGTTCTGGTGTTTCATTATTTTCTAAATGACTATTTTTGTGTACTAACATATAGTATGCTAGGCCCTACTCACATCCTTTATTTATGTATGAATGAGTTTCTCATCAGTGTGCATTGTTTACACTTTCTATACTATTGTGCTGCCTTTTAACCTTATGCTGAAATGTTTTAGTAAAGACTAGAATTTAATTCAATGGAAGACCAGTTGTGTAGAGCATATGCAAGCCGTCATTCCATTCACAGAACTGGAGGAAAAACGTTTTAATATACTCACTTTAAACTTTTATTTTTCCATCTACGAGAAAATGTAGCATCTTTTTTTTTTTTACCAATATCAGATAATTATCTTTGACAATTCATTAATTTTCTTTTTAAACAATTTTATTTTTATGAGCAAACTTAATGTCAATATTTTGATTCTACTTGGTGAACAACATATCAAAATTATGAGATTATGAAGGTTTCGCTGGCATCTTTGTTTGTGGTTGCGTTGGAGATGTTTTGACCATGTTGTTTATAGTTCCCTGTAGATGCTTGGAAATGGTAACAAGTTTACAATTGATGTCCTAATGCCCACATATGGTTTATTGTCCCTTGGTTTCTTTTTGCATATTCTACCCTGAAATAATAGTTACTGGTTGCTGAAGATGATTTAACTGTAAGTCCAGGCCCACAGAAGTCTCTGAATCCACAAAACCTCCCTTCAAAGAGAGATTTGGAAGAGAATTTCTTTCTGTCGAATGAATTGATGGCTTCCAGTCTTAGTAATCATCTGTGATATTTAGAGGTTGTCAAGAATTAGTGCTGGGTGCCCACGTGTTTCCTATAATATAGTTTAACTTCCTTTTCAACTTTCTCCAAGTCTGACCCAATATATTGGAGTGTTTAATTGACTTTCCTTCGTGTTGCCTCCACACAGGTGTTAGAAGCTAGTCATGTTTTGCTAGCATAGACATAGTGTGCTTTTGTTTGAGTCATTCTCCCTCTTTTCTCCTTTATCATTGATAGGTCATGATTTTTAAAAAGGAATAAATATACAGAAATTATCAAAACTTCCAGGGAAGATATTTGTGTTTATATTTTTAAATGATTTATCACTAATCAAATTTATTTTATTAGCATTACAAAAGAAACACAGGAACAGAAACACAGTAACAACCAAGCAGTTTATACCATGGTAGTTAACACATGCTTACTAAAGAGAAATGTGACTTTTCTGATTGGCATTTAAATATGTTAAAGTATGGGAAGAATAGTAGAATTACTGAAAGGTAGGGGGGCAGTATCAACAGATAGTTTCTTTGAATGGAGAAGTGGAAAACACATCCTCTTAAGCTTTTTAAGTCAATCTAATTGGTATCATATACTTGTTCATTCAAAGACTTCCTGTGTCCTTCTCATTTCAGAATTTTATATTTTAATGTAATTACTGTTTCAGATTTTCTTTACGTAAGTTATAAATACTTCCACTATTTCAGATGGAAATAATAGTTATGTTGGATGTCTCTATTTATTTATAAGTTATGTATGGATTCAAGAATGTTTTTAGGTGGTCTAAGATTTAAGTATGCCAAAACTCTATTTACAGTCTTGTTGAAGCTTGTAGAATGCAGACCTCATGTATTACAATTCCATTTCAGTTCAGAAAATACAGCTAACCAGGTGGGATCAGAGGGTTTTTTTCTATAGAATAGCAGGTAAACCTGTCACAGCATATGGTTAAGGGTTCATTTGCAGGTGTGACAGCTTCCACATTCTGTTCCCCTAAATCAGTTTAATAGTCACAGCATGTTGGGTTCACGCCTTTCCTAGGGATGAACGGCTGTTTTAAACAAATATTCTAGCACGGTGTATGTTTAATAAGCATTTATTTTAATTGCAACAGTTCACTAGTTCTGCTACCCATAGGGCAATAGGAGTGATGATGTTCCTTTTTCCAGGGTAGAATTAAAATAATAGCTAGTGACATTTCCAGTGGGAATTTGCACTATAAAATTCATGGATTGTTAAAATTATTTTTTAAAATTTATTCTTCTCTTATATATTACATCCCAATCACAGTTTCCTTTCCCTTTTCCTGTCCCAGACCCCCATCTCCCCTCTCCCCTAGATCTACTCCTCCCTTTCCCTTCAGAAAAGGACAGCCTCCCAGGGATGAACAAAACTAGCGTATCAAGTTGCATTAAGACTATTCACATCCCCATAAGAAGGTTGGACAAGGCAAGATTAACTTTATTTTTAATCTATGTTTCATATCACATTAATTATTTTTACCTTTGAAAATTTCATATATGTATATAATGGAACATGATGATGTCAACCCTCCATTTCTCCCTCCAACACACCCCATGTTCTCTGCAATAATCCTCGTCCTAATTGTGTATCCTTCGTCTTTTTTTAATCAGCTACTAAGGCTAGTTAGAGTTGCTCATATGTGCACGGGCATTGGGCTATCCACTGGGGAGTGAAAAACCTGCCGTTATCCACAGCCTCAAAAACAGATGATTCTCCTTCCCCTAAGAACAATCCATTTCCAGTACCTCATCAGCAAAGGCTGGGGCCTGGATATACTCTACCCCGTGTACACTGGAACTTTGGTGGCTTGATTTTTAACAGGTCTTATGTGGATAACCACGGCTGCTATAGCAGCTCATGAGTCTAACAGCATACCACATCCATAGAGCAGTAATGTACAGCACTCCTCCCCATCCTTCAGCTTGTTCTTGCACCTCTTCTTCTACAGTGTTCCCTGAGCCCTGCTGGTGTTGGATTCTTAGAGATGTTGCATCTAAGGCTGAGTGTCCAATTTCTTAATCTCAGGCACCTTGACCAGTTATACACGTCTACTTCTGAATTTAACTCACACATGTGTGAAAGCGAAAAGTTGTCATCTGTTTTAGTACTGAAATGTATTAATAACGGAACAGAGAAGTGTCTATGTCATCTCAAATTTATAGACCTTGATGAAACACTATAAATACAAAGACAATTAAGAAATGTGACCTTTCATCAATTTTAAAAATCATATATAGGTTTACAAATTCACTAAATTGGTGCATAATACCCTGAGTGAAGAGGAGATTAGCATGGCACTAAATATACTGAAATTATTTGGATATTAAATATGGAATGCTGTGAACGCAGAATCCCTGTATTTTTAAATTAGCAACTTCTTATAGGCTGCTAGTAGTCACATCATTCTAACTAACACTAACGACAGTTTACAAATGCTGAAATGTGAAGGTCCCTGTAGCTGGGAAATATACGTCGTTCACCTGGTTTCCTTCTTTAGAACTTTTGAGTCAAGAACTAGGCAGAGCATTACTTCCCTTGGAATCTTATTCTCTAATGTTAGGTGTTCTGGAACCTGTCACTTATCTTGGATCTGTCTTGGGTTCAAACTTCTTTATCTTTAAAGATGCTTTGAATTCTTCACCACACAGCCGAATAACAAGTTCCTGGACTCCTTTGAAATCTTCAGACTTTGAAATTAAACTGGCCTCGACTCTTGAAATTTTTATTTAATTCATTTAAAAGAACTCTTTGTATGAAAATTCAAAAGGTTGAAAGCAGTGATGATCAAAGTTGATAAAATTTAGAAAAGAATAAATAAGAACTTTTCCACCAAATTTTGTAAAACTGTAATGAGAACTTGTGTCTCAAAAGTAAATTGGGTTAGTGCAAATGAAGAGAAAAGTAGATTCAAATAATCTGTTTTGATTTAATAGGATACTAAACAAAGAGGTAAGACACATGAAAATACAAATCCCTATGGATTTACGAATAAGATGTTAATACTTATTGTTCAGGTTGCTAAATGGTTTATATGTGACTTTATATGATCACAGAAATCCACCTTCTCGCAGGTTCAGATAATTATTCCATAAATTCACAAGGTTAAATCATCTATTTAGCAACTAACATCAATTTTATTAGATTTGAGGAAGTATTCATTTTAAAATCCAGAACATAAATTTTATGTTGAGGATGCAAAAAAATGGAGAGAGAGAGAGAGAGTGAGAGAGAGAGAGAGAGAGAGAGAGAGAGAGAGAGAGAGAGAGAGAGTAATTTAAAAGCAAGAAAGCATAATCTCAAATTAGCAGTTGCCTTCTACTTTTGACCCTGGAAATTGTAGATGTGGCATCATCTGCCGAGCATTAGAGAATAGAAGTTGCTCCGTTCAAACACCCTCTGTGCACACAGGTGTGCATGTGTATGCTGACATGCCATAGAGTGTGTGAGTACATGTGTTTGTGTCTGCTGACATACAAATGCCCTTTATAATTTAGTCATCATTTAGTGATGGCAGTGGAGGTTTGAAAGTTAGAGTCAGTACTGAAGGGCAGAGGCACAGCTCCATACTGTCACCCCAGAAGCCTGAGGAGTTCCTTTAATCTTTTCAAGATCTTGATTCAGGTCAAACTGGGATTCGTAGGTTTGAAGTAGAAGAAAAAATTAAGATTAGCCAGTATGAAGCAGAGTTGGAGATTTTATTAAAGATATTTTGATAAAGACTTACATTCAAAAGGTTATAAGAAAGAGGGGGCACTTAGGAAAAGATAGTAAAGCATTCCCAAGGATGGTTATGTTCTCTTCGAGGGAGAGTCAGAGAAAACAAGATATACCCTGATGTGTATATGAGAACCTCAAGGAAGGGTCTCCATTAAGACTCTCAAATTACTTCTCCAAAGCTTGCGAGGAAACCTCCCCTACCCCCTTATCTCTCACTTTGGTAAGTGAGATTGCTTATAACGTACCATGTTTGAAATTATAATCTGATAAGGTATAAACCAGGAGTAACCATGGCTGCATAGGGCTTTAGTGCAAGAACTAAATGTTCGTATGCGGCTTCTGGTAAGAGCGCTAGAAAAATCGGGGGTGTATAGGTGGGCAGAGAGAAGCGCCCTGAGCACTGGTTAACTGTGATGGAGTTCTTGTCTCTCTCCTGGCAGAACGCTGCAGGCACACTCAAAAGTAAAGAGCTTTTCTCTTATCACGTCCTCAGAACTTTCCTTACCTAGCCTCGGTGAGTGCAACTAAGGTGTTTTGTTTCCCATTTAATGAATTGATATATATATATATATTTTTTTTTTTTTTTCATCCGATGCCGTTTTTTTGAAAAGGAGATGAGAGAAAAGAGTAGAAGACAACGAGAAAGATTGACGAAACCGAAGAAAGCAGGGCGGGATTCGATCCCTTCTCTTGGAAAAAAGAAGCCAAATTCAACTGAGTGGCCTGTCATAAAGTGTGGCTCTCCAGCCACTCTGGCTTCAGATACCTTTCTGAAAGATAGTCATTTAATTTCACTGTTCTAGGTTTAAAAAAAATCATAAATTATTTCACAAACCACTAAATGTAATGCTCTGAAAATTTAAATAACATAGCCAAGATATCAAAGTCAATGAGAGTTGAAGTAGCAGCTAAGTCCTGAAGGCCAGGAGGGCCTGGCCAGCTTCTCCTTATCATTCTAAGTGCCCCTGAGCATGATGATTTTAATTTCATTTTCTTCTCAGCAGTTGACTACACAACCTCAAGCAATTCAGTATTTAACAAGCATATTATATTCTATATTTCAGATCTAGCACTACTAGAAATTTTGTTTTCTAACAGACAGTTATGGATATCTTTGCTATTCTGAAATATGTTTAAATACATATGTCAAATCTCATTTAATAATTTATCATTGGTGTCTGAGATTTCTACTATTCTCTTGAAAATTTAGACTGGCTGGTGTGCTTTTATCTTACTTTTAATGAACGGGTAAAACGAATGAGTGAATTGAAGGGCCATCAATGTCTTATAAATGAATTCGCTTTAAAATATTTTATAATACTTTTTTTTCTTTTTATAAGTATCTGGGTTTCCTCATTCATGGTGGCTCCGTTAAGAAGGACCATTTAAAGAGACTTTGATACAAGTCATTTTATGAGTATTAGCTCTTTTCATAGCTTAAAGGATGCTGTTAAATTTGTCTAACTTCACTGTATGTATGACAGCAAGCCAGGGCTGTACCAGCTGGACACATCCTCATTCGTCTCTATCGGGGTTACATTTCGCTTGTTAGTGTTAAATATGATCCGGTACAAACTGGATGCTCGTATTTTGCTCATGGAGGAATGTTCATACCTATTTGGATGCACAGGGCTCCCTTTCCTCTCTCCTTCTGCCTTCTGCCGCCTGTAAACTTTGGCAAGTGTTTCTTGTGATCAGTCTCTCAGGGACACCTGGAGACTCTGGCGTTCCAACAGGCAGGAGGCCATTAGCTGCGAGGTGTTGGCTCGTGCTGAGAACACAGCACCCGGCAGCCTCCACAGCCGGGCTTTCGGGTTCCCTTCTGGTGTGGAAGTCAAAGCTACAAATTTTAAATATTTGAAGTGTGTTAGAGTGGAGTCATATTTTTTTTTCTTGATTCTTAAGAAAATGTAAAGATTATTGATCATTTTCTCATTCCCTCGCTCAGAAATTTGGAATGTTTTCTAATGGCCTAATCTAGACTATTTTCAGTGCTGGCATTCAAGAATTGAAAATTAGAAATATAGAGTCCTTAACCTCGTTATGTAATCTGGTTGGAAAGACACACAAATGAAATGATCAGATCATGACTCCTGACACACACAGTTGAGCTAGAAGGATTCCTATGGTGCTGTGAGAGTAACAACGACAGTGGATCCAGATCGGTCACCAACAAAGATTTCAGAAGGGAAATGAAGCCTTGAAGTTAATCTTGCCTGATGAGGAAGAGCAGTGGGCAGTTCAGAGGGGAGGTGGAAGCACGGCCAACCGGAAGAACTGAGAATTCAACTGATAGGTTGAACAATGTTAAATATTGGCTCTAAAATCGCTTTTATGTTGTTTGTACATTTTTTAAATGAGCTGTTTTAAAAATATATTTTTGTTTTTGCACACAAAAGAACCTGTTTATATTCAGAAAAAGAATACTTGACTCATGTTAATGGGAACTAGCCATTACAACTGCTAAGAATAGCAGCTTATTCTACTTTCTTCCCACAATGAACACCCTTTGATACTGAAAATTATGCCTGTTGGGACCATGATTTTTGTTTTCTCCATAATAAGTGCCCATAGATTAAGGACTACTCAAGATCTCTGACATCATAGGCCAGCCATCTTTGAGTTGCTTTTTTTTTTTTTAATAGATTTTGATTTTACTGTACTTGACTTTTACAATAAACATGGGAAGTAGATGATACTGTAAAGAGTGATTTCAAGAAAAGACTGACCCATGTCAAACATCATGCCTTCCTGGTTCCAGCCTGGCATGGAAGGAACTTTGCAGTTACTGCTCCATCAAAACAAACATCCATTTATAAAGACAAATCCAAAGAGCCTATGAAATCAAAGCCTCTTTTTAAATGTCAAATAGATGCTGTAGCTAGTAAGCTGCTATCCCACAAATGAAGAGACACAGCCAAGTCCTGAGACTCACAGCCTCTAGGGCAGACACATGTGAGCAGAGGTATCCATAGGAAAAATGAATTGTAGTTACCTGATTGCCGGAGGCTCAAAGAAAAGAACCCTTTGAGTTAAAAAAAAAAAGTCAAGGAAGGCAGTCATTACCTTCCCTGCTCTGGTCATTTTTATGTACTTTCTCTTCTGAGTTCTACCAGGGGGTGGAGGATCTTACATAAAAAAAAATTCTTTGTTCCAGCAGTTGGAGGAGAGGAGTTGACATTCTCTGCCTTTAACCAAAGAGTGTCTTCAAGAGAAAATAGCTCATCAGAGCAAAGCCTAGTCTGTTCATGTTTTCTCAGAGTCTAACTGTCCTGGGGGAAACAACTGTCATCAACAACCTCTGGGTCCTCTCTCTCTCTCTCTCTCTCTCTCTCTCTCTCTCTTGTTAATAAAGGAAATGTGAAAGTCATCTATAAAGTTCAGAACTGAAAGGACTTGCATTTGTTGTAAATTGAAAATAGAGATGTAAAGAAAGTGTATAACTGATGTCCAAACCAGAGGGGGAATGTGACCAGATGAAGTGATTAACAAAACCACACTCTTGGCAGAGAGAGGCCAAGAAATCTGAGCAAAAAGCAAACAAAATCCAGTAACAAATGTGCTATTTTAACTGTATTCATGATCAGTTTCAATTGTAGTGCTTTTAATAAGACTTTGAAAACTATGTCAAAGCAGATAATCAAACAGAGGCCATCTTCTTCAGCCTTCTGGCCCTATATATCTGACAGACATATTTGTGATGCAGGAACTATTGAAGACTTGCTTACACTGTCTTGGCAGAGTTTGGCTGTCAACTCTGATTGCATCCAAGCTTGCCCTTTTTTAGGCAGAATTCTATCTGTGGTAGAAATGAGGACATTTTGTGGAGTGGCTCCGTTGCCACATTTGAAGCCATCTCCATAAGGAGGTTCTTTGATGCTCATCATGCTCTTTAGATGTTTTCTTCAAGGCTGTCAAATACAAATAGCCAAAACACTAAGCATATAACATTTATATAATTCCCGATTATGTCATAGTTCTTCTGGCTATAGGTATTTTATTGTATATATGAGTAATAATATAAATGAATATTTAAAAAAATCAAAAGGTTTAATTAAAAATAAACAGAGGCCAAACTTTGTGCATTCTGAAAGACAACCACATTAAATATAAATCCAACAAAGGAAGGTGAATAGATAGTGAAAGACACAATGTACTCTGGTAAACAAAGAAAGAAGCCATATTAATGTCAAATACAAAGACAACTTTAGATAAAGAGTCTTCAGGAATTCATGCATGCATTTTAAGGAAAAAAAACACAATACTCCAGTGCTCGTTAGATTTTTTATCAACTTAACAAACTAGAGTCATCTGGGAAGAGTGAACCTTCGTTGACAAAATGTCTTGATAAGATTGATCTGTAGACAAGACTCTGAGCATTTTCTTTTCTTTTTATTAATTAATTTATTTATTTATTCATTTTACATCCCAGTGGTAGTCTCCTCTCTTCCTGATCCCCCTCCCTATCTTCCCCCTCCCCATCCCCTATTTCTCAGAAAAAAAGGAGCCACCCTTGCCCACCCACTCTAGCTCATCAAGTCCCCACAGGACTGAAAGCATCCTCTTCCCCTGTGGCAAGACAAGGCAGTCCCACCAGGGGGAAATGATCAAAAAGCAAGCAACAGAGTCCTTATTGGAGACAGTCTCCTCTCCCCTTATTAGAGAACCCACAAGAAGTCTGAGCTGCCCATCAGCTTATCTATGTAGGGGCCTAGGTCCAGCTCATGCATGGTCCTTGGTTTGTGCTTCAGTCTTCACAAGCTTCTCTGGGCCCTGGTTGGTTGGCTTTGTTGATCTTGGGGATCTCATGTCACCTTTGGGTCCTTTTCTCACCCTTTACTCCCATCCCCTTTCCCACAAGATTCCCTATGCTTCCCCCAATGTTTGACTGTGGATCCTCTCAGCAGAAAGCTATGCTAGGCTCCTGTCTTCAAGCATAGCAGAGTATTGTTAATAATGTTGTGGTTGGCTTTCTTCCATGGGGACATTCTTTTGATGGATGATTGTGGGAGTGCCCATCCCACTAGGGGGAGTGTCATCCTTGGGCAGCTGGTCCTATACGGTGTAAGAAAACAAGCTGGGCAAGGTTGAGGAGCAAACCAGTAAACAGCAGTCCTCCATGGTCTCTGCCTTGGAATTTGGCTGTTAACTGTAAGCTTAAATAGACCCTTTCCTCCTCATGTTGCTTTTGGTTATGTCTTTGTCACTGCAATCAAAAGCAAATCAGAACAACACCTTAGTGTTTTTAAGAAAGAGCACTTATCGATTATGCAATACCTATTGCAAAAGAGGGAGAGCTGTTGGAATACTTAATCCATTATATGAGATCAGAGTTTCCTATTTTCACATATAGTCAAATAGACTACAAGAAAAGACCAAGTCTCATTAACATAACAGCAATGATTCTGAAAAAATATTTGCAAATGAATCCAGTAATTTATAAACATTTAATGACAACAATAGGGTTGTAGAGGAATCCAGTTCACCATAAAAATATCAGTTACCACATTTCATCACATCAGCAAGATACAGAAGAATAATATAGTAATATAAAGAAAACAAGCAGTTGACAAAATTAAACACTCGCTTATCATAAAACTCTAAGTACATTAAGATGAGATAGGAATCACCTCAAATAGATAAAGGGTGTCTACAGAAGACTGTAACAAAACTAAGAGTAGAAGTTAGATGCTTTCTCACTTAAGCCAGGCATTGGCAAGGCTATCTTCTCTAAATGCCCTCAACATCAACCTGAAAGTTCTACCTAATAAAGAAAGACAATTAAAGGTCAACAGATGGGGAAGGAGGAAATGAAAATGTATTCATCTGCATATGACATGATTACATACACATGTCATCTAAAGAAATTTCCAGAATATGTTTAGAGAAATTATAGTAAAATGCTTAACATGAAACATCCAATTGTTCAACTACAGAGCAGAGACAAGGAAGAGGAGTAAGTGAAATTTGTAGTTAAAATTGAAAAACACTCAAAGTGAAATTTTGGCAGTATAAATCATAGGACAACCAAATAACTGGAGCATGAGCCACATTTGTTGATAGCAAGAATTGATATTATTCATCACATCTTGACCATCAGATTTAATATAACTCCATTCTAATTCCTAGCAAGCTGTTTGGCAAGTATTGACAAAATGATTCTAAATATTTTGTAGAGAAACAGATCAGAATTTCCTCCAAATTATTAAATAACCTGGGGGAGAGTCAGGGACTTACTACCCTGACTTCTAAACATGTTATAAAGCAGCAGTGATGTATTAACCTAATATTGGAAAAAGAGTGGATGAATATATTAACATAACAAAATAGAGGTCCTAGGGTAGAGTCACACAGTATAATGGGTTACTCTTGAAAGAAATTAATGTATTTGTCTGTTTGGCTGTTTTATGCATGGCATGCACATAGTTCCTAGTTATAGAGTGCCTTAGTTACAGAGACCTGAAGAGGGCATTGGATTCCCTAGAAGTGGAAGTAAAGGCATTGTGAGCTGCCTGATATGTTTGCTAGGAACTGTATATTGGTTCCTATTGGCTCCTCAGTGACATGCTTTAAGCTGTTCACATGTTCTAAGTTCCCCAAACACTTTTTAAATTTAATTTAATAAATTACCTGCAGATACATGTACATGTAATCCAGAGATTCTGAATTCAAACACTGTGTTTTTCCACCAGTGATATTGGGGAATTATAACATATTGGTATAAGTAGACGTTCTTTGCACAAAGAGTTGTAATTTTTGGGATGTCTTGGGGGAAAATACATGGCTTTCAGTGTTCATTAGATGTGAGGTCATGGTATAATCAATAGAATACTGAGAAAGAACTGAAGAAAAGTTGAGCCTTGCAAATTTAGAAATAGAATATTAAAAGCCTATTTGATGTTTTAAAAAATGTACTTTCATTGACATTTCCTTTTCTTTACAACTTCATTGCTGACCCAGGTATGAAATAATAAAAGCAAAGTAGAACTTTGCTGTGACTTCTTTTTTGTGGGATGCAGATATTATTCAGCTTATTCTTCTGCATCATAGTTCATCATCAAAGGAAGTCAGAACAGGAACTCAAGTAGGGCAGGAACCTGAAGACAGGCGCTGATGCAGACAAATCATGAAAGAGTGGTGATTACTAGCTTGCTTATCATTGCTTGCTCAGCCTTCATTCTTTTTTTTTTTTAATTAACAAAAGGTGGTTATATGATTTATTTGGAATTGCTCTCATTATGAATGTTCAAAATCTATGCAAGGAAAAATGGTCATTTTGAACAAGGATTATAAACAATATAATTTATACCCATTAACATTTTCCAGAATAGCCCTCAAACCTACAAATAAGGACTTACAATTAAAATCATTAGAGCTTTGTATCTGATTTTTCTCAAACAAACAAACAAAAACAATCCAACTTTCCCTATGAAAGTATTAATACTCTCAAGTGATGTGTTCATGGAAACCAAATCACATGACTTTATGGTCTAGAAGTTATAAAGTTCATAAGACTCTGTGTAAGTATTTTATATGATTGTTGGGATTCAGTTATGCAGACTTTTGCTGTGACCCACCTTATGAATCTGGGTATAAACACAGAGATAAGAAATTACTATGTTGATGAAGTCCAGGTTTTTCTCCCCCCACACACACAAGGTGTGTTTTATTTTCATTACTCATCTATGTAATTTCTCTAACATCTGTGGTGGAATTTTGCAGTCCAGTTATGTGAGGAGCACCCACTAAAGAATCACGGTCTGATGGCACTTTGCAAAGCTTATGATTAGAGTTTGTCTTATATATGGCTCTTCCTTCACATCAGGAGAGGGCCATGGAGATAAATCCTCCAGTCTAGTCTTACAGGACATTTCACTCCATCTTTGCTGCTCAATCGTCTCTGGTCTACAAAGTGCTAGGCCCCTTGTCTTTTCAGTGTGGCCCTATAAAGCTGGTGATTCCTTCCATGTACAACTTGTCTTTTTTTTTTTTTTTCAACAATCTGCAGAATCTCAATTGGAACCAGTGCGTCTGTTGCTCCCATCCACTTTGCTGCAGCAAGAGGCCAATTTCAAGGTTTTTTTTTAAATGCCCTAGTTATATAATTAAACTCACATGAAACAACTAGTAATTTAACCTCTTCCAGAATTACCTTTCTGTGACTTGTTACATCGAGGTCATAGCAAAGATGAAATCTACAAATTGAAAAAAATTATTTCAGTAAAATTTCTAGCCAGGTTAGTTAGTCTCTCTGTGAACATTCTGAAGGGTTGTACACATGTGTTTGTGTATTTCTGTGTGAATGATAGAAAGACTGTGTGTGTGTGTGTGTGTGTGTGTGTGTGTGTGTGTGTGTATGCGTGTGTGTGTGTGTGTGTATGCATGTGTGAGTATGTATACACATAAACAAAAGAACAGGTCCATTTACTGATAATATATTTTAAGCTGATGTTCTCATAATGTCTCTTTGATTTACAATATATATCACTAATCTGCAAGTTGTTTTGCCAATTTATTGAAATGTTTGCCAGGTGTTCTCATGTGATATCTTCCAGCTACTTCCAGAATGCCTGTGATTAAATTCTGTCATCATTATCATTTGCCACATTAACTTGGGAAGTTGACTCAACTTCCTTGAGTACTAAATTACAATAGACAAAGCCTTCAACAGTTCCTGGAACAGAGCTTAAGTGTTGATATTACCTTACAAGTTTACAGAATAATGGTTGTACAGTTATTAGGTTCAATATGCCAATTCCAAGAACATTTTTATTTCATGAAGTCAAGGAATACACTGATATATATGAAAGAATAATACATACCATTTTACCCAATTCATACTCTAAGAGAAAGTTTATCTTATAAAAATACCATATAATAAATTCTTAAATAACTTGCCAAATTCCTTTGAAATTGATATTTATTTTCTCATTTTAATTTTGAAGTATAAGATGATTTTATTAAAATATTAATACTTTATGAATTATCAATACTTTGTCTTCATTAGTATGGCTCTTGTCTTTGACATCCTATATAACCAATCCTCATAGGATTCCATTTTTGCTTTTTCTTTCTTGATTTTTCAAATATTTCCAGAAGAAATTATTTCTTATAAATAGACTAGCACTTAATTTAAATATTGGTCCAGATGGTATAGCTTATCACCTCTAGCTTGGCCATTATGACTTACTTTATTTTATTCCTATTGAATGAAAATCTCTTGTCATTCTTACTGAAATATGGCATGCACCATAATTTTACTCTTAAAAAATGGAAACCAGACACATGTTTTAGTTATTTGATAATTTATCTTAGAAGCCCTAGGTATATCAGAGCTGTTTAATTTTACATTTTCTTTGCAGTCTGGGCAGCTATTGCACAGCTTGAAGGAGGCAGGAAACCAAAGTAAAGTGTTCAGATTTCAGTGTGGACTTTTGTTCCTGCCTCTCTCACCAGTTGCATTCAATTTAGATGCTCTTAAATTGCCAACTTTACAATTTACTCTGTGATTTATACATAGAATGATACACATTCTCTAGAACCAGACACACATTCATTTGGGTCCCTGAAATAATGACTTTAACTGACTTCACATGTGCCTTTGTTCAGTGATCACATGAAGCTGAAATAACTTGAGATAATGTGAGTCAAAATATATTACCACTATTTCCCCCTGTAATCAGCTTGCATCCACTCATTTTTACTTTCTCTAGCTTTGTCTTTCGTAGAAATAGTTACTTGCCATACTAACTGAGACTTTTGTTTCTTTCCTTATTCATTGACTATTCTCTTTATTTCATCCCTCTGGATAACTTTGGTCCATTTTAGTAATAGAGATATATTGCCTGGATAATTATTTCTCTCTTTTCTTATATTATCTATAGTAGTATTCTGCAAATAAGGTATGAATAATTATGGAGTCATATTGATAATGACTAAATATTGATATTATGTGACCTACATTATGTTTTCTCCCATATTTCCATACACTACAGACCACGTGTTAGTGAGTTGAACAATCATTAATAATGTGTGAGCGTAAAAAGAAAAAACTATCTACTATTAGAAAGGAAGAATTATGAGCTGTATAAAAGGGTTTAATTATACTCATTGGTCAAGTATGTCAGATACTTATTCAAATTCTCACTCAATTTTTATTGCCCCAATAATGCATTGATGGAATGCCTTTAAAATGTGTTGCTTTTGAGAAATGTAGCACACATAAAAAATGTTTCTCAAAAGCCACCCATGCTCCAGCAGATGGTCCTATACCCATGCACATAAGTGTACTAAGTAGAGTCGCCAGGTTTAATTAAAGGAAGATGAGATGCTAAGTTGGGAAGAAAAATGGTGGCCGTGGTGCTAGAGAACGAGACGAACTGGAGGGGAGGGTGTAAAAGGTGGATTTGTTTAAAACGCATTATACACTGTTGAGAAGAAACACAAACAAATCAACCAGGTACTTGCTCTAGATGCTTAGGGGTCAGTAGGATCTCCAGCCCTAGGCTTAGTGTTGTGTTTGGACAGTATGCAGCGTTTTAAAGCAGCACGTCCAAATGAGAGCAATGAAGGAAACTGACAACTACATTGTAATAATGCAAAATGTAGAAGGATTAGCCTAGTCAGTGTACAGAGTCTCAAGGCCAAAAGGGACATGAAGAATAACATGACTTAGGGGAAAACAGAAGAGGTCAGAGAAGAAATATAAAAGGAAGGATGAATGTGAGAAAGACTAATAAAATATACAGAGAATGGTGGGCTGAGTCTCTTAAAGTTGATAATAATTCACATGGATTTTATGTAGAGTTTATCTCTTGAATATTCAACCATTTTGGGGCCGTGTTTAATCTAATTGGGACCTTTGAGGACACTGAGACTTTTGAACTCTGCCACTTTCCAGAAACACACAACTGGCTCTTGGCATGGTAAGGTGAGAACCAAGGCCCCAGGCAGTCATTCAGCCTGGCATGCTATATATACCACTCAGCCCACACCACTGCGTAGCGATCCAGGCTTCAGCTCGTCAGAGGTCAGAACCAGTGTGTGTGTGACAAGGAAATCCATGGCCAAGGTGAAGACTAGAACCCCCTCTTGTGAAATAGCATCTTATGTAAATAGTGGCAATGCTCCTTCACTTCCATGTCCAGGTCCCCTCGTTAAAATTTGCATTAGAGTTATCGCCTGTCACTGCTGATCCCATTATCGCTTGCCATCTTCGATGAACAATGAAGCAAAAATAAATGTTATAGATTTTTTTAAGTGGCATATAATAAAGGCCACAGCAATAAACTTAGGCCGTTTAACCTCACGTAGACTAGTTAGCATGAAAGTCAGGAAGGACGGATATTTGCTAGGAAGAAAGAAAAATGCCTTCTTACTACTTCACAGTCTTCTACAACTGAGAGATAACGTTGCATCACGTTAACTGTTTCTGTGAAAAATGGGCTCAAGATGTATGTGAAAGGGAAGCAATTTATCATAGAATAGATGGTTGTCATGGCTGTAGGTTAAATATTAGTGAGAAATTTATGGAGACTGTCACTTGGACGTGTGTTTATTATTCTACACATTGCCTTAGAGCCGTTTAATGTTGGGTTCACTAGCTATGCAGAGATTGCTTGGATTTTAGGGAGAACTGTATAGATGCTAAACGGCCATCTCGTGAGTGGAAGCCCTTGAGTCCACAGATGAGAAAAGAAAGTCTTTCAGTAGCCATGTAAACTTTAAAACAGCTATATTTACAGAGAAAGGGCAGTTTCACTCCATTTCACTCCATATCTTAGAAAACTGTATGGACCTAAAAATTCCATAAGTCATGGCATCATGGTTCAATTTCTAACATTCTCTGAAAATTTTTATGTAAAATTCTAATGATGTATGTGTAATTATGTGCTAAGGGAGTAAATGTCACTTAAATTAAGCCTTGAGGCTTGATACGTGCACAGTATAGAGGAACGCCTTCCTTCGTGGAGCTGCCCCCTTCATTGTGGACCTCGCCATGTTGTTCACTTCTTTATTTGGAGTGTAAAATTCTATCTATACAAAATAAATTTAGAAATAGTAACATAATTGGATGCCACAGATATTTCAAAGAGTGTCGTTTCTTGTTTGTTTGTTTGTTTGTTTCACTAAAGATTGAGCAAATTTTGTATGAATTTTAAAACTAAGACAGTGATCCTGAAAAAAATGGCAATTCAGGAGGGAAGTATTGATTTCCAAGAAGTTTGAGTATCAACAGAAATGAAATTTCAGTATAAGATCCAGCATTGTATTTTTATTAACCATTTGGTTCCGAGCATATATTTATTAAGTAGTAAATATTATGACATAATTATAAAATACCTGATTTGGGTATTGCAGAAGAAATGAAAGTCATTAAGACTGGACTCGTTTTTAAAAGCATACTTATGTAATCATTAGTATTTTATTGAGTATTTTCTATAGGTTTAACAACACAAACACTAAAGCATCCTTGTGGAGTAGGTAGACAAGATAGACATCCCCAGGTACAAGATTAGGAACTGATGTCCAAGATCAGCAGTTCTCCTACCAGGTGGTAAAGAAAAGCTAGAGCTGGCTTCTAATGCCCTGCTTTTATTCTGTTGTCATCCTGACCCCTTTAGGAAAGTCATAAATCAGCAAGACACCCTAACAAAGGTCTAAAACTCAGGCTGCAGATGAGGTCAAGATGAAGTGACAACAGACAGATACAGTCAGGAAAGGTGGCAGTCACTTGATCACAAACAGGATACCACTCTTGGAAGAACTGGTATTTTATTAAATGCCATTTATTACAGGCCTGCCATGTGATGTGTACTTGTTAGGCTTGTACAGATGAGTAGGTCTTTATTCTCTTCTCAGTTGGGTCACTATTTAAAGAGAAAGCTAAGCAGCAATAATACTGGCTAACACACAGCCATGTAAATGGCTTTAGAATCACATATGATAAACAGATCTGACTCAGATCCCACAGAACTGATAAAACTAGAGCAATAGCAATACTGTTTGTTATTTACAGAATTTGGAGCACTCATGGACTGGCTCGCATAGACAGCCTTTAAGCAAGCGAGTAACTGTTGCTGTGATAGGAAAGAGATGTATTACAGAGGATGCTGTTTGAGAAGTTAGTGCAGGAATTTAGTCAATAATGCTTAAAGACTTTATCAGGCACTGTCAGCAGAGTTGAGGAATATAGATTGGAGAGCTGAGGTGTGCAGTGTTTGCTGAACACTTGTATTCTGGGATCAAATTTGGGAAGATCCTTACATCTTTTGGCCTGAGAAGATGGGTCTGATTTTCAACACAAGAATGCTGTCTTGTGTAAGGGATGAATTTCAAGCTAAATGAAAATATAGGCAAATTTTTGATCCATAATTGATAGATGCGTAACAAATATTAACTAGTTTAAATATTTAAACTAAGATGGAGAGACAGGGGTTTTCACATGGTTAATAAACTGGTGATTGTGTGTGTGTGGGTGTGGGTGGGTGGGTGGGTGTGTGGGTGTGTGGGTGTGTGTGCGTGCACATGTGCACACATGCTTTGTTAATGCCTTCATATCTTGCAATGAGGTAGGTAATGTTCTATCCTCAGGCTGAGGCAAAGCAGTGTAATTTGCCTCCCCAAACTCAACTCCAGATTCAAATAGATTGCTCTTATTATTAGAATTTTTAACTTCTGTACACAGTCTTTGCTAGCACATTCTTGAATAATGAATAACGTCTCCACATCTTTAAGCTTTGTAAGAATAAATTATGTGCTTTTAGATGCTGTAAAACAAGTGTTACTTATATATCTTTTCCTTTTTTATTCTATAAAGCAAAACCTTGATTTTTTTGCTGAAAGCATTTTAATTACCAACTATTTGGAAAAAATGTAATATATCCATGGGCACATAACATTAATAGTTCATGTAATATTTATACTGTGTATTTTCTTGGAAAGTAAAGAGGTACAAACCAATAAGCATCAGGGAAGATGGAGATCCTTGAAACATTTACATGAAAGGTTTGAATTGGTCCTTGGTAATAAGGACGAGATTCCTAAAAAATAGAATGAAAAAAGGACAATAGAAGTTGGGGACACATTGGAGGAGAATGCCTTTTAGGGAGGGTGATTTTGGAAGACCTTTAGGAAAGAATATAAACTGAAAAAAGGAGAGAGAGAGAGAGAGAGAGAGAGAGAGAGAGAGAGAGAGAGAGAGATGGAAATGTAGGAAAAGCTTAGAAAATCCGTCTCATTAAAGCTGAGCTAATAGATACTTTCCTGTTAAGTTCACACTTATCCAACATTAGACCAAAGCTTAGCAGGTTTTAAACAGCACGTGGTTACTGTGGAGTGAACGAAGCAGAATAAAAGAGATGGTGAGGGTCACATGTCCTGGGGAAGAGCAACAAATTCTAAATGTAAGTAACTTCAGTGATTACGATGCTTTGACAGACAAAGAGACCTGCAGGAATATAAAGGTCCCTGGGCTAAAATCCTCCAAGTTTTCTTTTCTTTCTTCTTAATTTCTGTTTTCTTAATAACTTTTGTTTTTGTTGTTCTTCAAGAAATTGCAGTTTTTGATTTTTTTCTAAGTCGCCGAAATAGTTACGAGGAGCAGCAGTGCCGATGATAAAGGTGGAAGAAGCACGTGTGTCATTTGTCAGTAGTAAAATCTGCTCAAGCGCCTTGAGTAGTGAAGGTCTTCTGTGCTGTCTGTTTTTAAGGGCAGTGCTCCTTCTTCATGGAGCTACGGCTGACAACAGGCCGCAAAGGGGCTTCCTGCTTCGGAATCAGCTCACACCATTTCATTAAAGTGAATGCCAATGTCTGAGTGCAAAAATAGAAAACAAAACTAACTCTCGTGCTCAGCTCTTTTCCCCTTCTACTAATGGCGTGAAGTCTTCTAGGCTGGATCGTGAATGCCACATTAGCAGCACCAGTGAACACAATGACCCAAGAGGAAGGAAGGGTTGGATGCACCATCAGCATTGTTGCTGGCTTCTATCATCTGTGCTTGTAATAAAAAAGTGAAATAATCAGCATGTTACTTGCACCCAGGAGATTATTACTTCTGTGGTATGACCTAAAACATCTTATGGAAGAATTTGACTTTGCTGAATTTTTCAAAGTTGTTATTAAATATTTAGCTCAAAGTATAACTCAACAAGAGTGTCTTCAATAACTCCTTTGCCATCAGTTTTAAGCCTCGAGCCATACATGACCTTCTTATGTTAATCAGCCTACTCATTCAGAAACTTGCAATAGTGTGTAAAACTGTAATTCAGCGAGAGCTGAAACTGTGTGTTTTTATTCTCTGTCCTCTGTCTCCATTGATGGCTGTACAGTAATTCGTATATTGTCTACCTCATGTTAGAAAGCTCTTTTTGCACTTTTCCCCAGAGTTAATAGCAAAGTGTATTGGATACTCTAGGCACTTCTAAGCCTTCTTCCTTTAGAATATGTGGAACACAGAGGTAGCTTTACCTTTTGAAAGCATCCTTGGGAAATAAAGTAGAGATGAAATGAAATAAACAAACACATTTCTGATTAACTCGCAACGCCTCACTCAGTTTTAGTGTTTAATGTGTCAGCAGGCTTCTGTATCCACTCATGCTGACTACAATTTCAGTATGAAATGTTCTTACAGTTTATAAGTTGACTGTTTGGTTCCCTCCTAGTAGAATTATTTGGGGGAAGTCGTAAGAATTTAGACGATATGCTGCTATTTAACTAAGTTACTCACTATGGGTATCTTAATAGAGATTGGCTGCCGGGTTGTTTCTGTCTCTTTGCTTCCTATCTGCCACAAGGGGAGTCACATATTTTTATATCCATGATGGAATGCATGATCCAAGTGCCCAGAATGGGAGGAACAAAGAATTATGGATAAAAACTCTAAAGCCAAATCCCAAACCAAAACAACAAGCAAACAAAAACAGCAACAACAAACTAAAAGAAGTTCTTTATTCATTACGCTGATTGTGCCTTATGTTGCCACTGTGATAAAACCTTTACCACTAATATCAGCTAATGCAGAAAGCTAACACTGAGAGTAGGGTCATTACTACCAGTAAATCTAATACGAAATTCTGAAATTTTGGAAATAGGCTTATGAGAAGTATTTGGAAATGTACGAAGGTTAGTGCTATTCAACGCCGAGAGTTCTGTGGGTAGAGTTGACTGAATGATTTCAGTGTGAGCTCAGAGGTCAAGAATGCAGGCAGCAAAGAGTGAAATCAGAAAGATGGAGATAAGAAGAAACACCCTACTTATTGTATTAATAAAGGCTATTTTTGTTTTGTTATGATGGTGAATTTCTCTACTTGTTGTCCATTGACTCATATTGGCTGTGGCATTGTTAGTAAGAGTGTCTTTTAGACAGCTTTATAGTGAGAATTGTGAAAAACTAGTAGAGCAGAAAATTTTGAAAAAGTACAGTTTTGCCAGAAAAGGAGCAAACTTGAGGGCAAGCAAGATGTGCTTGTTAACAAGATTAGCACTGGTAAACATAATCCAATGACTTTCAACTGGGAAAAAGAAAAGATACTGGAAAGACATCCTAGGATTAAATAAGACCACATAAAATTCGGCCTAATGAGTTTATAAAAGGTAAAAATGCTTAAAATTCATCTATGGTCCTCTGATTACACAGGGTTGTTGAGGCAAGTGTTTTTTCATGTTGAATAATGGAAGCACTCAGAGGCCAATGAATTGTAGCCACTGCAGGAAGGCAGGAGGCCTTGACTCTATCCACATGATGCTAGTTTTATCTACCCATAGATGCCAAGATAGGAGGACAGGATGGCAAGACGTGAGGACAGGAGGAAACCTGGTGTTAATGAATTATTGACTGAATGCTTGCTGTTGACAAGTGTATGGCCATGTTGAGGACCCAAGCTTCAGACCCAGGAGGAGTTAGCAAAGACCCTGTGACTACAGTGAGGCTCAGAAGAAAATAGCAAAGCCTTACGAGGGATCCAAATGTGATTGTTAATAGTACGTACAGAAAATACCCACTGCCAGTTTTCTTCCTAGATTTGTACAGCCTGGGGGCTGCTCTCTTACAGAGTCTGCCCCTACCAAGATTAACTAAACTTGCCTCCTTGATGCAGTCATAATCCATAAACCTTGCATCCTTACTTATCCAGAATAACCCTACCTTCATATCCAGCTGCGTACAATAAACCTGTCTCTCTGCTCAACTCTCTATGTAAAGCATGCTAAGCTGATTCGGGTGTGCTACAGTTTCTCTATCACAAGGCCAGCTGAACTCAAATATTTGTGTGTGTATGTGTGTGTGTGTGTGTGTGTGTGTGTGTGTGTGTGTGTGTGTGTGTCTGCCATTTCTTCATTCCATTTTCACTATAGTCAGGTCGATCCCTGGGAACTGTTGCAGGATGAAATAGCAAGTGTCGAAGTGTCACGGAGGGTCCCATCTAGATTTGAAAGGAAAACATGAGATGCGAAAGAGAATATATGAAAATCCCAATCCCCCAAAAGATTCCCTGGGAGCAGAGTGTACAAATCTTTGAGTGTTAACTCACTCAAAACTGCCAGAAATGTGTAATGGCTCCGGTGGAAAGGTGCAGACAGGAAACAGCCACTCTAGGAAAGATGAGATACAGTGTGGGATACAGGATTGCAAAGCCATAGTGATGGAGCTACTCAGACTCCGTAAACTTCACGTCATGACATCAGGCATCTTGGAGCTAAAAGAATTCAGTGTTTTCCCTGTTAGAGTCCATTGGGGGGGATGTCTGTGTCTTCCTTGTTATTCTGTATTACTTCACATTAGAATTGTGATTTTTATTTTGTTATTTGTTTCTTAGAAATACATAACTTTCTGTTTGACATTATAGTGGGTCACGGGTAATGGTTTGGCTTGTGTCTCAGAAGAGACTTTGCAATTTCACTTTAAACCAATTCCATAACGATAAAATGACGCTGGCTCTCAGCAGCAGGCAACTCATTCTGCTTTATGAGACAGATGGAAGCCTGTGGAAGCCAGGGCCAAATGTTAAATTTTAAGTAAACAATACTCCCCAAGCCTCGTGCTAACAATAAATGCTTGTTCCCTAGCTGATGTGGTTTTAGGAAAGTGGTAGAAGTGGAAGTTAGCACACAGATGGAGAACATAGGTCACTGTGCATATGCTCCTGTGAGTTACTGAGTACCATAGTCCCATCTTCATCTCCCTCTGCTTTCTTGCTTCTATGAACTGAACTCAGTTCTACCACAGTCTTCCACTACACGTATGTAAACAGAGTGAAAAACAGAGCTTTCTTATCAAATACCTGTCAGACATTTAATGACAACAATACAAAGTCAAATTCAGTGCTGTACAGGGGAAACAGCAGTTGTCAGACTGCAGAAGGTCTTGGACATTTGGTTGTGAGGTACTCAAGTAATGTGACATTCAGTATCCCCTTCTCGGGCCGCTGTTTCGAACTTGCAAAGAGTGCCTCAGCTAAGATGCTTGCTTGTAGATCTTAAGGTCACTCG
The DNA here is from genome assembly GCF_964271855.1 of Acomys minous. Classification (NCBI taxonomy): domain Eukaryota; kingdom Metazoa; phylum Chordata; class Mammalia; order Rodentia; family Muridae; genus Acomys; species Acomys minous. The sequence continues at coordinate 53,591,175 of NC_140499.1, read as the reverse complement.
TACGTATATGGAGGCAGTGACTGTGGCTGAGCAATATTGACAAACGGCATGTATAGAAATGGGGTATTAACAAAGAAATATCAAAAACTGAGTACATTAGGAAAAAAGAAAGTCATTATATGCCATGAAAGATAATGTCCTAGGGTTGTGGGTTACCAAAGTTTGGCAGGAGACAAAGGCCGTTGTAAAACAACATCCATTGAAGAGATGCCAGAATTGCCTAGAAAAACTGGTTTCTCAGTTAAAAGAGCTGTAATTTCCTACAAAGTTTCGTACAATTTGTGCTTCTTATCGAGACAGAGGTACTGCTTCCAGCCGGTAGCGAAACAAAGAGGTGTCTTCACAACTTACTTCACACCAGTGGAAAATGAGAGGGGCATGGCTCCTCACTGAGCATCTGTATTCAAGCAGGGGCTTCCTTCCCAAGCATTCCAGTGGTCCTGTGACTGCTCTCTCTATCACAGAAACCACGGCATTCAAGAGAAGAAGTTTCATCAATAAATCATAATGCGGGATATCCCGACAATGTCTGCATTCCATGCCAACCTTTCAGAGGAAATCATATAAAATAGATCCAGGGAGAATATTTAAAGCAATCCTCCCTCTTCGGATGTCATACTCCATCAATCTAAGATTTAACAAAAATTGTAGCCAATTTAAGTTTAAGATATGCATGTCGGGACACATGTATCCATGCACAAGATGAGAGATCACTGCAGTTTGCCTAGATGACCTAACAGTCAAAGACGTTTTCATCTAGATGGTGAACACAGTCATCAAAAATATTAAAGACTACATTTTTTTTGCCTAGAGAATAAGTACTTTGGGCATGAATAAAATACTACAGTCTTATTTTGGAGTTACATGAAATGTCTGAAATGCTATTTGGTTTTTCTATGATGTATCAGCCTATCCTGAGATTAAAAAAAAAAAAAGGAGGGGATATCTATTATACAGATGTAAGGAAAAAACCAAGAGAGCTTATATTGGAAAGATAGAAGTATATGGTATGCCAAGAAATATTTAAGGAAATATAGAAATGTTTTAGGAATGAGGACCACTCAGAGAAATATCTGATATCACTATCCTTTCAATAAATATCACATAATTACTAAAATGTTGGCTATTGTTTATTGTTCATCTGTACCTATTATTGTCATTAGAATCTGCATCTGTTTTAGCAAGATTCTTTTGATGAGACAAATATATTCTTACATATCTTTGTGAAGGACACACAGTGAAATAAGAAAACATTGGGTTTTCCTTCAAATAGAGGCAGTTCATTTTTAAGATGCTTATATGTCCAGGGCCACATGGAAAGTCCAGCCAAACAGTCATCGAAAGCATTTGGTAACCAGGGTTGGTGGCTGGAAGATGGATACAGATGACTTCTATAGAGCATTGCAGTCCTAGGCTAAGTAGCTCTTATTTCCCAAAAGAGATACAGCCATATTAATGTTTCAAAAGAGCATTCTGATTATAATGAAGACAGCTAAATAGAGAGGTCCATGAGTGCAGGAACAATAACATTTGTGTAGATAGCCCATTAGTTGTGGTTTTTAAAGGTATTGTACACTAGGTGTGAATGCAGAGTCTGAATCTAGACTGTTTAGTTTTGAACACAGCCTCTCTTACTGACTATCCATATGACTTAAATAAGTTATTTTCTCTATATGGCAATTTTTCTATCATTATTTTGGGAATAATAATAGTTTCTATCTCAAGAGTTATTGTGAGTAAAAATGACAACATAAAACCTAGCCAACACATGATATGCACAATGTTAATATTTTCTATTAGTGAAGAATAGTGAAATATATTGATTTCATCATGTAACTTCCAAGAAGGTGGGTGAGGGGAATAGTCACGTGCTATTTCCTGAGATAGAAATATCTGAAGAAGTCAATAAGCTGTGGAAGGAATGATGATGATGATTATTATCTATTTTGTTAGTTTTTGGTTTTTTGAGACAGGGTTTCTCTGTGCCCTAGACTCACTTTGTAGATGAGGCTGGCCTTGAACTCACAGAGATCCACCTGCCTCTGCCTCCTGAGTGGTGGGATTAAAGGCGTGTGCCACCACTGCCAGGCTTAGGACTGAACATTTTCAAACACAATACATATTATAGTAAAAACAATGGTCCTTAAGCAAAATATTTTATTAACTTAATGCTACTTGACTGAGTAACACAATGCAGAAAATGCCTCTCTGATGAAAGATCTCCATATTTCTGAAGCAAAAGTGGTATTTTTTTCTAACAGAGATTTTGGTTAATACTAAAACTATGGAAACACACATGGCCCTGTAATATAAACATCAAAACAATACTGCCTAATTTTTATATGTGTACCTACCTATCTGTGATTGTCCGTGTGCATGCGTGTTGATGAACATGCTCATGTGTGCAAGTGTATGAAGAAGACAGACATCATCTTTGGGTGTTGTTTCTCATAATAGCAGTCTACCCTATTTTTGATACAAGGTCTTTTGTTGAACCTGAGGCTTGCTGATTGGCTAAGCCAGTTGTCCCTTCAATCCCAGAGATCCTCATGTCTCTGCCTCCCCAGTGATGGTGTTAATAATGCATGAGACTACCACTGATTTTTATGTGAGTTGTTCTGCTCAAACTCAGTTATCTGCTTGTGATGCATGCAGTTTATCAATTGCATTTTACAAACTGTGCCATCTCCTCACCTCACATAAGGTCTTTTAAGCAATCTGATTTCTTAGGAATGAGCTGTTTTGAGAGAGTATATTATCTATGTAACTATAGTTTATATCCAAATTTACAATAGACTTGCTAAAGTAAAAGTGGTAAATTTTGTGGGGTGCCACTCCTAGACAAATAACTAAAGGAAACTATTGACTGCTGAGACAGAGAGAGAGAGAGAGAGAGAGAGAGAGAGAGAGAGAGAGAGAGGGGGGGGGTGGGGGAGAGAGAGAGAGAACTAGCCTCTTTCAGGGTTGAACTCACTGTCTGGTACCCTATAAAAAGTGTACAGCCCTAAAATTATATTAACAGAAGCAAAAACAAATAAACAAGCAAACAAAAACCCAACTAGACTCAGAAGGTTGTATTACATATTATTTATATCTTTATGTTCACATAATATTAATAAGAAAAAGAGGTTGTAGACTTGAGCGGGATTGAGGCAGAGGGATATAGGAGGGGCTAGAAGGAGGAAAGGGAAAGTGGGAAAGGATTTAATTTTATTTTAATTAAAATAAAAAATTTTAAAACATTAGTGACGTATGTGTTTTTTAAAGAATCATAAAATATATTTACCCATGTAAGGCTTGTTAAATATCTATGCATTTTTGCAGCCTTAATTGCTACATTTTATCCTTTATACTTTTTAAATGATCAAACTGAATGCTAAATAAATAAGTTCTCATAAATTTTGGTGGACCATTAATGTTAACTTAGTTTTTCCTTTGATCTGTTTTGTACTTTATATGAAGGAATATTGCAATCTATGTAATTACATTATGATGAAATGACTTTTATCATTTCTGTCTTCCCAATTTCCAGTCTGCTCCCAGTTTTCGAGAGGAGTCTATGCGATTTTTGGATTTTACGACAAGAAGTCTGTAAATACCATCACATCATTCTGTGGGACACTCCATGTGTCCTTCATCACACCTAGCTTCCCAACAGATGGCACACATCCATTTGTCATCCAGATGCGACCTGACCTCAAAGGAGCACTCCTGAGCTTGATCGAGTACTACCAATGGGACAAGTTCGCATACCTCTACGACAGCGACAGAGGTAAGTGACAGGATGTATCTCTTTTTAATGGGTCAAACACACCACTTATCCTCGGCATTTATATGTGGTGCTGTTGTGCTATGAAAGTATATGAATATCTAAGAATTTCTTCATTTAATTTTGCTGTATAGATGAATAATGCAGTTTCAGTATGGATGCATTATGAAACTAAAGCAGAAAAACAAAACAAAAAACCCAAGAGCAGTGGTATAAGGCAATTTATATAAGCATCTAAACAGAAAGTCCCAAGTTAATGTGTAGTTACTAAAACTTGCTCAATGTAAAAGATTTATCAGGCAGGAAGTGTTGATTCTAGCCTTGCTTTAAAATAAGGCCTCTGAATCCTCAGAGAAATCCCAGGTTGCTCATAAGGTCATGACCCACCTGTGTACGGGATAGCCCACACAGGCTGGTACCCAGCTCAAGCTACCTTATGTAATTTTTCATGATTGTTTTTGTTGTTGTTGTTAAATCAGTGCATCAATTTGGTGATGGGGAGTTCTTTCTTAGGTGTCTGTGTTCTTTGGTGTGAAGGTCACTGTTAGCAGTCCTGTTCTGGGCTTTAGTGGCTGATGTCTTCTTAGCATTCACTGGATCCAAGAAGGGCATGAGTGAGTCTGTGTGCACCTCGCATCCTATGAACCATTTTGTGTTGATTTTCCTGTGTCTTTGGAGACCACCCATAAGCCAAAGGAAGAAGGTAATGAGCTTGGTATAAGAATAGCTAAACTCCACAGTGCTGCCTTCAGCAGCTCACTTCCTGGAGCACATAATTTTAAATGAAATTCAGAAGCCCCTTTTGGCCAACGTAGGGTACCTTGTTATGCTTGAGGGCAGGCTGGAAGGGGGCCAGCATCAGTCCATTCTCCACTGATCATTTAGACTCCCTTGGCAGCAATGGTCCTAATGCAGCCCTGCCCAAACTAGATGTCTTTGTTTGGCCGTGTCCTCCTGAACCATGGTGTGACTTCCCTCCAGGCAAAACCCAGTTAGAACTTTATCAAGTGGGGCATGGGGGGAGAGAAACTATGTTAGCAGCTTTGTGCCTGCTTTGAGAATGGAGATTTATTACCCACATGGTGAGTGAGAACTATAGACAGAATCATGTACAGTAAATGTGGATTTCGAGGTTCAAGATGACTTTACATGGACTTCCTGTGAATGTGATAAAATGACTTTTAAAACTGAGCTTATTGGTTTTTTGTTTTGTTTTGTTGTTGTTGTTTGTTTTGTTGTTGTTGTTGTTTGTTTGTTTTTTTAGCTTTTTCTTTTGCCTTCTGGCAGCTATTTTTTTAAAAAAAGAATTTGGTCTCTCCAGAACTCTTCTAGACATTATGCAACTTTTTAATCAGTTTCTCACACTTGCATCCTAGTCATATTATTTCCCCCGTTCATATGCATTTCATATTTAGAGGCTTCTTTTTTTGGAACCATCTCCCCAGCTCAACGTAGCACCACACTTTGAGTACCTCATCTCTATGGGATCCATTTTTTTTTAAACCGTTAGAATTATTTTAAATGTATTTCCTTTGACAGCATCAATCCCTCTCCTGCACGTGCTTGAAACACTTCAGTGACTTCTTTGCATTGTAATGAGGATAACATGAAATTTCCCAGCCTGGCTTTCAGGCATTATGACCCTTCGGTCCTGCCAGGTTCTCTAGTGAGTTCCCCAGACTTGCTCATTCACTAAATCGAAATCCTAAATCTTATTGACCTTCTTTCACTTTCTGAGATGAGCCAAACTCTTTCACCTCAAAATGTCTGTACATATCTTAAATTTGTAGAGCTTCTTGGTGTCTGCTTCAATATCTCATTTCCTGAGAGACACCCTTCATACTGGCATTCTCTCACCAAACAATCTCTTAGTCCCTTTCCTAGGGTGTATAACAATTCCTAATTCGTAGTGACAATCATTCTGTCACCCAGGAGCTATTTCTTCAGCTCCTTATATATTCCAGGGGCTGACAGCCACCAAGAAAAAAGGTCTGTTTGTTATTTATGGTTTTACTATTAGCTGCTGGAAGGCAATGTCCACCAGCACACTGGGTGTAAATTCATAACTAGATATACAGACAATACTAGACACAGGGTTTGTATACAGTAAACAGCAGCAAGAAGTGAACGAGATAAATGTTGGAGCATCTTAAATTTGATCTGATTAAATTAAAAGCTGAATCACGCTTGTGAAGTTGAAGGATCAAAAGATGGACAACCTTTTATTCATGGATAAGGCCAAGGATAGTTTTTTGTTTAGAAACGTACTTCACCCTTACCCTTGCCTTCCCCGTGTTATTCACATTGGCTAAAAGTGAGCCTCAAAAATATTCAAATAGAAAAAACTGACATAAACACACACACACACACACACACACACACACACAAACACACACGGGGGGGGGGGGAGAGAGAGAGACAGACAGACAGATAGACAGACAAACAGACAGACAGAGACAGGGACAGAGAGACAGAGACAGATGGAGGCAGAGAGAAAGAGAGAGGGGCACAAACATTTGAAGAAAGATACTCAGATAGAAAACGAGCTAGGAAGCTTGCAAGTGAGGGTTGGTGGACTGTGTATTTGCAAAGAGAATCTGGGGCACTTCACAATGATTTTATTAATACTTTCAAAATATTAAATGAAAGTGGAAGGATGAGATAATCTCCAATTATTAAATTATCCAAATTGATTCAATTCAAGTGCATCTGCTGGCCAAAGAACATTAGTGTGATAATATTAAGTAATTATACATTAAAGCCAAAGTGACCTTACGGCCACACTTTTGAGGTTATTATCAAGTAGCTGTCGATGTTTTAATGTGCAGAAGGTTAAGTAGGCCTTCCATTGGCAGCCGTTTGCAGAGATAAATGTGTGAGACTCTCAAAACACTGAAATAGCCGTGGCCTTTGCAAAACGTTTTCCTTTGCTCATGGAAATGGGATTATTGCTGTCTTATCAATGACTTAATTTTTATGACTTTGCATAATGTTAAAATTATCCACACACTCATTCTGGGAGCTGCCTTCTTTCCTCTTTCCCCGCTGCTTTTACATGGTTCTACCTCATTGCAGTGATACATGATGTCAGGGTCCCTCAATCTTGCTGATCATGTTTTTTAGAGAGGTTCCATAATTTCCCCATTCTAAAAGACCTCACTTCAGGCTCCTGTTTCAACCAATTTGATCCATTCCCCATGTGATCTCCTCTCTACCTCCTTGACTACATGGATTTCTGTAAGTTATAGTGTTACACTATGATATCCCAGAAAATAAATGTTCTTTGAACAGCCTTAGTCCCAAACGTTGAAATTCTCTCCCCAACAGTATTATGGCCAGATTTATAAACTAGGGAAAGAGATTCAGACATTTTTTTTTTGGTTTCACCATGCTGCTTTTAACAAATACTGTAATTAATTTATCCCTGTTTTCCAAAATCCATCCAAATTGTTGAGGTTAACACCACAGCAGAAACAAGGGGAGCCTGAGTGCTCTGATCTTTGTATGGAGTCGTCTTCCACCAGTCTCGGTGGTTTCCTGATGACAGGAAATCAGATGCTATTCTTCCGATGCACGCTGACATTTCAGAATTTCTGATTTCTTCTCTTTACCCAGCCACTTGGCAGCAGTCTGACACTCCTTGAGGATTCCTTGGCCTTCCTAAAAGCCTTGTGCTATTACCGCACTGTGAGGAGATTAATAGAGGCTTATAATATATTTAACCAGAAAGTAACGGGCCACCTCTGTCATCCCATTAGGCCTCCGAATTCTAATCTTTGCACAGGGAAAGCATATTTGAATTTGAGTCCAATGACGTGTTTGTTGGTTCAGTGTCAATGAAGGAAGGTAATATATTTCTCTCTTCACAGTAAGTTAATGCCTCATTTCTATATTTATATTTTGATTTTTAATGTTGAGCAAATACTGTTTATCCCCCAAAGGGAAAGAACTTGACTCCAGGTTAAAGAAATCATCTAGCAAGGAACTAAATTGCTTCCAAACTACAATTTTTTTTCTCCTGTCTTGAGAAAGATGATGAGGGAAATGCATGATGGTCTAATCTAGTCCAGGCACAGTGCCATGAGTGAGTGAGCACACATATTAATTACATTGCCTGGAAGGATGAGTGAGGTAGTGAAATTTTTATGCAACAAATATTTTTAAGAATGAAGACTACTGGGTAGAATATACTTTTCAGCACTTAGTTTAAATTTCAGCCCATAATAAAAAAAAAAAGGACAATGTAAGTCAAAGTTTTTCTTTCATTTTCTATCGCTGTAGTTGATTGTAGGTCTAAATAAAATGTACGTTTACTGCTAGTCATTTTTCTTTTAGTTTTAGGTAAATTGTTAGCTTATAAGTAGGTCACTCATACCGTGCCTAGAGCCAACAATGGTGAACTAGCCATTTCTTTCTATATGCAAATGTTTATGAATTCAGTGGCCTTAAGAACTTAATTCTAAACATGATATAGTTGGAAAGTCTTAAAGTTATATTTAAAATTATTAAAGGGGATAGTTAATTTTCCAATTTTCTTCTGATTTTATAGAGACAGCTTTTTATCTTAATGTTTTGGTTTGTTGTTGTTGTTGTTGTTGTTGTTGCTCTAAATTTTTCAGAAATAAGAAGTAAGCCAGCTGACATGATAGAGTAGACTAAGTATTGGGGTTGACCAAGTAGCACTCACTGATACCTTTACACGAACCAGTTTTTATGCTGAGCATCTGATTCCCACACATATTTCTGTCTGAATTAAGGGATTCAGGTACTAATGATGAAATCTCTGATCTGTTTCATACTGGAAGAAAAAACTTTCAGCTTCGTTTGCTAAGTAAATTGTAAGGGCCAAGAGAACAACAGTGTGGACTTAGGTTGCAAATGACGAGTTTAGTGATATCTTCACAGCTGGAATACACATTTTTGGGTGGAATATAAGTATAAAAATCATCGTCCTCTTGGCACAACAGACAGTGAGTTAGTCTCGGGACTTCAAAAGTCTTATATGAACTATGAAGAAATCTGTCAGTAAAAATCCAAAGAGATGGTAGCTGAGAGGGATGAAGGAACTGAGTAACTGGTGCTAACAGAGTAGGTAGCTATCCCTGAAAAATAATCTAAGAGAGAGGATTCCTGAGCGAGGATGTGCAGTCTCTTCAAGTTCTGTGTGAGGTCGGACCCCAGCTTGTGAGTGATTGATGCAATATTATGCAGTGTCAAATGAAAGAACATATCAAATCTGATATAGCACGACTTGAGGACATGAGCTTTTAAATAAATAGATGTAATTTGTGTTAAGTCACACAGCTTCCAAAATATTAATCCTAAGATTTTTAATAATGGATAAGCTACCCTGAGGGCACATTACTTATGACAATGAGTTTAGAAGATAGGAATTTTAAAAATCTACTATTCTTAAATTTATTTTATATATCATCTCTGTGTTCTTTGACATCATGGACTGCCAATACATTTTAGGCTTACATTTTACCACCTGATGAAATCTGCCTATGAATTTATAAGCAAATTTATATGTAAATTTTCTTATAGTATCTGCCAAAGACAAGGCAGTGCCAAATTAATTAGCACTGGGAGTTTTTGGTGTGGAAATTTTATGATTTAAAAAGAATACAATAAAGTATGTTAGGGCATGGAATAAAGGCTGTTCCCCAGGATTGGTACATGATAAGATGGGGGAAAGCATGTCCCTTATGGGTGGTCATGTTTTGAGGGTTACCGAAGGCCTGTGTGTGATAATTGGAAGGTAGGAAAGACAGTGGAGAAGCTAGAAAACATATTTTTGAGCAACTTGTAGCTGTTGAACTGCTGAGGTGACCAGTTGTGTGTGTCCTACCTTCACTTTGAGAAGCACACATGGAATTGAGTTACAGCCTGTGGGGGCGGGAGATTGAATTTGCCCGGAGGTAACAACAATCACAGATGTATTTTGACGGGTTCTAGGGCTTTTATCTCTGAAAGGTTTTCTTTTTTTTTTTTTTACAAGTGATGAGAGGTCTATGTCTCCTCTTGAAAAATTCATGTTTTTCTCTGCCCTTTATCATAAAAACAGATACAAGGAGCAGATTTTGTTTACTCTGTCTCAGATTGCTTTAAATTTAGTCTATTGTGAACTATTCATCTTAAATCTTCCTTATAAAATATATTAGAAAATTGCCAAGCATTTGTTTTGAGCCCAGGTATAAAACTCATAATTTTCCTGCTTCAACCTTTACAGAGCTGATATTTCAGAGTAGTGGCACCACACTCACATGGCATGAACTTTTAACCCCTTTCTCAATGACAATTATCAGAAAAAAATTTTATTGTTCTACATGGTATTTCCTTGACGCTCTGCAATTCTTTTGATGAAAATACTAGCATCACTTTTTTTTCATCTGTTGGTATTTTATGACTCTTATGTCATATATGACCACAACATCACTGCCACACTTAGCAAAAAATCCAGTAGCCTTGTCATCTTAACTGCTTATTCAGCGAAGGGTACAAATGAGCTCTAAGTAGGGTAGTTGGCTAATATATTTTGTCAGAGTTGTTAGTCTATGATATGTTTTCTGACTATATTTTTATGATATGAACATCTTGCTGGCTAATATATGCTCATACATTGCCTGCTCACTGATAGCTTGATAAGACTCAGTTTTGCATTTCAGCATGGCTGTGTTATAAATGGTGCACAATAGCGCACAGTTGTTGCCTCATCTCACTAACTTCAGTGGGAGTTACACGATATCAACTCATGGGAGCTTGCTGTGTACTATCTGAGTTGTGTATAAAAAAAGAAAGAAAGAAATTTGATTTTGATCTTCACCTTGAGAACATCTCACATAAAAAAAATTGCCTCAGTTCCTACAGTTCTTGTTTATTTACATTTTCAAAATAGTTAATTGGTTCTAACCCAATGAAAGCAAACATACATTCTTAATACTTATTTTAATTATGATTTCATGGGCTTTAAAAAATGAACATTTGACCCTTTAGTCTGTTGCCATTATGATTGGATTGGTGTTGCATGTTCCTTGTCTTTATTGAAAGAGCTACAAATGGCTCCTTCAGTTTCTGGTTTATATCCTTTTGGGGTAATTTAATTGTTTGCCAATATCAGAAGATATCCTAAGCTCATGTTGTCTACTCGTGACTAATGCTAAAACTATAAGATTCTCAATGACCTTTTATAGCTTGGGACGTAATGGACAAAATAGATAGTAGCTCCATTCCTTGCCACGGTAAATAATCTAAAATAACTTTTGGTATTTGAATTTATATTATAGACAGATTGACTCACATCAGATGAATCACACATCATACAGATAAAAACAGATTAGTACAGACTTTGAAGTGTGCGGATCATTCTGTAATGAGGAAGATGATATATTGAGCCTGAATTCTTTCTGAAGTTTTGAGATCACGTTTCCATGTAGTTATTCTAAGACATGATGAACTTGGCTTCGGTGAGAACAGCTGAAGTTATCTGGGAGACAAGGATGTCTACTTTTTTTCTAGTACTAAACTATAAATTCAGTTCTTCAAGAAACAATCTCCTTCATCCCTTGGTTTTTTTATCCTAAAGTTATAAACATGGTGTGGTTTTTGTAGAATTAAATGCCACAATGGACACTTGATGAAGTTATACCAAACTGTAGCAAAAGTTACTAATAATCAGGTCACAGTGGTGCACACCTCTAATCCCAGTACTCTGGGAGGCATATCTCTCTGTGTTTGAGGCCAGCCAGGTCTATAAAGTGAGTCCAGGAAAGCCAAGGCTTCACAGAGAAACCTTGTCTCTAAAAACAGTTACTTATAAATATAAAAATAGTCTTGTATTTAGGAAATGAGATAAATGTGCACTAGAGAAATAGTTGCCACCATCTGGTTAATAGATGAACAATTTAATCTCCATGATATCAGTTCCAACAACAAAAATATAACAGAAGTTGGCACAGAAAAAAAAAAGCTATCAGTCTGGTGCTGACTGGAGACAACAGAGGGTCCATGGCAGCCTTATAGACATCTGTGGCTGAACTATTCACCTGCTCACAGATTCTGTATGGAAATGTGCTAAGCCCCCATGAGGCTACTAGTATAAAATGGTGGCTTATCACATGAAGCTAAAACTAGTATACTTCTCTAAAGCACGATATGCCTGGCATATCTTTTTTATTTTACTTAATTTGGAGATATCAAAGATCTTGTATGTCACCATGTTAGAAGATGTTAGTGATGTAATTTTCCTTTGACAGTTTGTTTATGCCTCTGTAGCGTGACACAGACATAAGCAGATATTGATAAAACCACAGCTTCTCTCAGAATTTGTCCTCCCCATAGATGCACAAGCACATCAGGCTTAGCAACATGGATCTGGCCCTTTCACACTCTGGTCCTGAGATGCTCTAGCATCTTGATAAGTCATCCTTGCCCGTTGTCTTTTCAGGCTTATCAACACTGCAAGCTGTGCTGGATTCTGCTGCTGAGAAGAAGTGGCAGGTGACTGCTATCAATGTGGGGAACATTAACAATGACAAGAAAGATGAGACATACAGATCGCTCTTTCAAGATCTGGAGTTAAAAAAAGAACGGCGTGTAATCCTTGACTGTGAAAGGGATAAAGTTAATGACATTGTGGACCAGGTTTGTTCCTCTCTGTTTTCAGCCAAATATAGACTATGCATGCAGCATCAGCATTGGCAAGGATCATTTTGCAAGATGCTTGGACAGCAGTTTTCAGTTTATAGTTCATGTACAATGCAGCAAAAATCATCAATTGAATTACCCCCAGATTCAGTAAGCAATGGCAGGTGGCTGTCAATAATGCTGACAGATTGGTTTTATTCATTGAATAACTTCAACGTATAACATAAACTTTACATATTACATAGGCTTTGTCCTAAACCTACGTGCTTTTCTGAGTTGGAAACTTTAAATTTAAGTCTGTCTCAACATTTTAAGAATATGAAATTAAGTCAAAACAAGTCTGAGTGATATGGCAAAAGTCAATTGGTTTGAGGTTTATACATGATCATTTCAATATAATGTTATTCAAAGTGCTGAGCCTATATTAGTTTAAACCTAGGAGTTGTAGTCACTATTCTCTTGAAATGAAGAGACATTACAACCATGTCAACCCTTAGATGAAGAAGCACTTAATTAGGGACTTGCTGGCAGATTTAGAACCTTAGTCCATTATCACAGCTGAAAGCATGGTAGTAGGCTTGGCAGGCATGGTGAAGAAGAGCTCCCTCCTGATCTGCAGGAACAGAGAGGGAGGTAGAGTCTGGCATGAGCTTTTGAAACCTCAAAGTCCATCCTTGGTGACCCACTTCCACCAGCAAGGCCACACCTCTTAATCCTTTAGTCCTATCAGCCAGCTCTACTCCCTGGTGACTAAATATTTAAATCGATGAGTCTATGGGGGGCTATTAATATTGAAACCACCACACTGTGTCTACATCTCTAAAGAGAGGAGGGTGTTTTGTTGTTGTTGGTGGTGGTTTTTTGTAAGAAGTAAAATTTGGTTTTGCAGATATATCAGAAAATTTGTATCCACTTAAAATTTTAATCTTTGAAATCGAAGGAAATACATTTAGACCACATTCAGTATGTATGGACATCAACACTGTTCATTTGAGTCTTAGAAAAAATAATACTCTCAGATGTGAGAATGTTTTTTTTTTCTGAATTTATCATATTGCCTTGCTTCACATAAGACCTTTCAGGATAGGACAACCACAGAGTGATAACATAAGATACACAGTAAGAAACCAAATCCTGCCCTGCAAAGTATCCTTCCTTTACTAACCTTCCCTCCTTGTGTGTGTGTGTGTGTGTGTGTGTGTGTGTGTGTGTGTGTGTGTAAGAGAGAGAGAGAGAGAGAGAGGGAGAGAGAGGGAGAGAGGGGGAAGAGAGAGAGAGAGAACATACAGACAGACAAACAGACAGATTGCAACTGCTTCTTCTTTGAAAGTACATAAGTACATAAGATTGGAAAGAAAATACACAGCTGTATATGCATTTATGCTCGCTCTAGCCTTTGAGATAAAGATTGAAATTCACTAATGGATTCATGATTAAAAAGTCTAAAACTAGTGCTCATGAAGCCTTAATTGATATATAATATAGGCCTTGAGAAATAAAAATGAAGAGTCTTATGAGGAATTAAATAACTATATCAAACAATGTGACCTGAAAAAGAATCAAATGTATGCAACAAAGGAGAATAATTTCAATTGAAAAATCTGGGTTCTGGTCTCAGGAGATAAAGTTAGGATTGCTGTGAAAGTAGGTGTCTTGTTGAAATGTGCACTTCAAAATCACATTTGAATTTCATAGGGGGTTCTCATTGGAGATGGATTTTAATAATATTCAGTAGTCTGGTTTAAAATTTTAAATATTTCTGTTTCTTCATAATAAATGCAAGCAAAAGCCACAATTTTGTCTTTCAAAACTTTGAAAAGGGAAGTTGCACAGCAAACTGGGACCATAAAAAGCAACGTTTGAAGCAAAAGCTACAATTACAGTTATGTAAGTGTCCATGTAGTACACGACTTCAAAAGCATTTTACACACACACACAGACACACACACACACACACACACACATCACATCACATCACAAATGAGCACCTCTATTAATACATTAAATGAATTCACGGAATATATGGCATATTGCTTAATTGACATTTATTAAAGGCATTCTTAGCTAAAGGATGCACAGAATGACTAGAAAGTTTGCTCATTGAACCTCATTAATTTACTTATAGGGGAAGAAAAAGCATGCAGATACAGTACTAAAAACTATAGCATAAAAAGTTGTGCAACTCAGTTTTTCGCTATAAAAAGAATAGGGTAATCAAATTATGGACAGGACATCTTTATTTGGGCTCATTATGTTGGGAACTTTTATCCGTGGTCACCTACATATGATTTTCCAGCTAGTGGCCAGACTGCAGACAGCAACAGGTGTGTGTGTGTTGGAGGACACTGCTTACTTCAGCATACCTGAGAAACAAAGGAGAGACAGAGAGAAACTAGAGTCCCCATACCCACTCAAGGGGAGCCCTCAAACGTTCTCAAGGCCTTACACTGTGTCCTATCTCATAAAGCTTTTGCCACCTTCCAAAGTGATGACCAAACCGCAGGGTCCTCAATGAGCTCTGGGTAGATCATATAAGATCTAAGCTATGTAACTGGTCTATGACAAATGGGGGAGGATCTACCTATGTCTTGAGAGAGATGGTTTGTAGAAAGTTCTCCAAGTCTCTAGTGTTTGCTGTGTAGATGCTGCCACATGTCTAAAGAAGAAGCACTCTTAAATGAAGTGTGGCAAGCCCCATGAAAACATGTTAATGCTGTAGTTACTTAATTATAACATGGATGTACTGTGCCTGAGAAGAACGAACTGTCCTGGGAGAGGATTACAGAAAGAAATCTTTTAGATTAGGCTAGGATGTTCTTCTAGGAACAGCTTTCACCAAGTACAAGGTGATGATGAGGCACATCCTAAGAGAAAGGACAACACTCTATCATTTTTCCACTCAACAAGTATTTGCAGTCTAGTAGAGATAGGATGAAACTCTTTATCTTCATATAAGCTGGAAATTAGCAACAGAATTAACTTGCATTAGATTAAGACTATTTTAATATTTGCTAAAACCTCAAAGACACATAATTCTAGCTGTGATCAGATGGGGGAAAGTATCCACCCATCAAAACACTCATAAATTAACATAAATTTTCATTGTATAGTGCTAATTGCTATTATAAAGCAAAGTTATAATAGCTCTTATGGCCAACAGTAACATTTATAAAGACCCGAACCTAGTGAATTTTTATATTTCGCCTCTTTCTCAGTAAGCAGAAAAACAACCGGTATCATTTGTAGTGCTTATTTTAATTTTCAGATGGAAAACAGGGGCATTTATACTGTAGCTTGTTCAGTAAGCAGAATCAACAGATGTTCCTACGATATTTACAGATACAATGCATGTTAATTAAGCTGAGATAAATTGCAATATTTTTCACTTAGAAGGACATCTTCTCTTCAAACTTCTGCCTTCAACCTTGGGGGGAATCCAGTTTCTTGGAAAACGAAATTTAGGTGTGTGATGCAAAAATAGATATGAAGAGAATGTAAACCCTAATTTCCCTTCAAACAGATGCTACACAATATAGCCAGGGCATTCTACAGAATGTTTTGTAAAAATCCTGTCCTTGAACCTGGGCCAAATGTTTTGATTCAAGCGCCTGACTTTGTCTCAGGTGATGGACAATCATGTGACTCTTCAGCCAGGAGGTGGCTACCAGGCCGAGACTGGTTAAGCTTTGAATGTTAATCCTAAACAGTTGTGGGAAAATGGAGACATTTCCAAGTTAGGATATAGAAGGCATATTCTCTTCTCTTTTTTCTTCTTTTAATTTTTTTATACATACATTTATATTATTACATATATACACAATAGGTTACCTATGGCAAGAAGAACCATGATACAATCGGGAATTATATAAATGTTAAATTCTTAGTGTTTTGGCTATTTGTATTTGACAGCATTGAAGATGCCATCTTTCCTATCTTGGTGCATCTAAATTTCTGAATGTTAATCAATCTCCATCACATATTGTCATTATCAACTTAGAACACCTATCTAGAAAAAAAAAAAAAGAACACCTATCTAGACCTAAAAACATCTTAACCCCTAAACAATTAAGCTTCATTGTAAAACTAGGCTACCTGGTCTTCAACTTCCTCAGAGACTTGAGAAGGAATAAACTTGATTCCCTGAGTATGCCAGGAGTTCAGGTTAGTAGCTTTCCAAATGAAAAAATGACAAAGACAGTTTTCTACCTCAATAGTCATCCAAAACTCTTTATAACATTGGAACATCTTCTTCAGCCTTCTGGCCCCATATATCTGACAGACATATTTGTGAGGCAGGAACTATTGAGGACTTACTTACCCTGTCTTGGCACAGTTTGGCCGTCGACTCTGCCTGCATCCAAGCTTGCCCTATTTTTAGGCAGAATTCTGTCTGTGGTAGAAATAAGGTTGCCCTAGAAGGTGTTTACAAGAAGTGTGCTATTATGCAAAACAACCAAGAAAACCTCTATGGTCTGAGTAAGGATGAAGAGAAGAAAAGGACCTGGAGACTCTTGCAGGATCCCTGCAATATTCAGGCTTAGGAGGATTGCTTAAAGACATGTGGAGCCAGAAAATCACAAAGAAAAGTAATGATTTGCATATTTTTTGTAGCTTGATGCTTGCTGTTTCTTGTTTTCCTGGGTTCGTTATTTTCTTTAAAATGAGAAGGATGGTGGTGCATACTTGGAACCCCAGCACTCTGGAGTCTGAGGCAGAAGGGTCACTGAGAGTTTTAGGCCAGGTTGACCTACATTGTGAATTCAAGGAGAGTCTGGGCTACACACGGGGATCCTTCCTGAAATAATACATCAATAAAATTTAAAAGCATTATTTTGTGGTTGACTTCTTAATAGATAATATTTATCAAGCACTAAGGTGAATTCCTGTATTTTACTGATAAATATTCTTTGTATTTGGTAAAAAAAATTATTAAAAATGACTTGTGGAACATAAAACTCAAGATTTCATTTTTGTAATTGTTGTTATTCACAAGTATTAAATGTTTGTGTTTTTATCCTTGTTAGGTTATTACCATTGGAAAACACGTTAAAGGGTACCATTATATCATAGCAAATCTGGTAGGTGAATTAATTGGCATTGTTTTACTTTATACTAAGTTGCTATTAGATATATTTATTTATGCTTTATGTGTGTAAGTATTTTGTCTGCTTATATGTCTGTGCACCATCTGCATGTAGTACCTAGAGATTCCAGATGAGGGCCTATGGTCCCCTAGAACTGGAGTTATTGAGAGTTGGTTGCTGAGAACTTAACCCTGGTCTTCTGGAGAATCAACCAGTACTCTTAACTACAGAGCCATCTTCCCAGGCCCCCTATCTGATATTTGTAATTGAAAATATTAATATGGAGTTATAATCATTACTCCAGGAAATTTTAAGAATATAGTCTGATTTTATTCTGTAAGTGTTTTATTTGGGTTGCTTTAGGTTTACTTCCAACTCCACAACTTTAAATTAGTGCCAGTTATTATATGTGACATAAATATTTTCACAACATTATTTGGCCAAGTAATTATCTTGAAAACTCTATACTAAGGGAAACCTGTCAAAACTATAAAGTTTAACTGTATTATTATCCACTTTTATGCCACTGTTTTCTGTAAACTTACTGCGTGTATACTCACTTGAGTTTTTGATACATACATATCTGATGCTGATGGATATTTATGAGGAAATACATTATAGAAATATCATAGTATAATATCAAGAAAACTATCAATTACATATTGTAGTGCATGTAATAGTAATGATTTGAAAAGATTTTATTCTGATTTTCTACATAGCATATAAATAACACAATGAAATGAAAACTGAATTCTTAGAAGAATTGATCATCACGATTATTATCAATTCAGAATATGTTGAAAAAGTAGATAGTTAATTACCTTTCTTTGGAGTAATATTTTTCTTAATTATATCCAATCAATTTAAATTAATAAATATTTATTTTTATTTCCAAAACGGGCATAAAAATGTCAATAAAACAAACTGGTTTTTTTTTCATGGTCTTTGAGTAGCTATAACCCTGTTTGCAGGAAATTCTCTCCATACCACTGCATGCAAAACCCCTGAAAAATATGGTGGGGAAGGAGAAAAAGGCAGAAAATGCAAATTTATTCTAAATCATGCAATATAACTCCACAGAAGCATTGTATTTATGCAAGTATGAGCTTCTTTTTTATGATTTATGGATTATCAGCTTATATCCCTCAGAAAATATCCCTAGTATGACAGAAAGGCACAAAAACAGAACAAAAGTTTCAAGAAATAAAATGTTTTCATTGAAAACACTCAAGTCAGCCTCAGTGAGTGTCCTGAGTCTGGAAGAAGTTGGCTGTTCAAGATGGAATTTCTATTTGGTGGGATGAATACAAGTTACTATGGTAATCCTCTGGGAGACTGGAAAAGACTGTGTAGACACAATGGTTAAAAGGAAATGAGGCTCTGCAATGAGTCTTTGCTGAGCTGTGTTCCATGCCTGGAACAGCCTGTACACTCAGTCCCTTGTGTGAATTGTGCCATTTGATGAACAGCACAGAACCACAGTGAAAGCTGCGATCTTTTAAAATGTCCAGATGGAGAAGATTATATTGGAACACTGAGTAATAATGACAGAAGGTGTCTCATCAGTTTGAGAGTTGATATGCAGTGCCATGAAAAATGAAAGAACTGTCTAAGTGGGCAAGTCAATGCTCTTATCATGATTCTATTTAGAAATATGCCTAAATTAATACTGATGCTGAATTTGGGTTAGTTTTCTCTTTTCTGAACCCCTGATTTCCTCTACTCACAAACTCCTGGTAATTGAGTTGCGAAAGAGTCCAGACTCTGTTGTAATTTATGAGCATTCAGACATTTCATAATGTTGAAATCTTAAAACCACCACCTGATGCTGAAGAGTTTTCATCTTTCAAGTTCTCAATAGAAATGTGACACTCTCCTCTGTCCAGTGTCCTATGCCTCGTAGAAGAGGTGGTAGTAGAAGGTTCTTTAAAATCCTCACATATTGATAAATCACTCTAAGAGTTGTTAAACAATAGGCTTGGTTCTTTGGATTATAGGGTATGGTTACGTTCTCTTGTGGAGTTTTAAATGACAATTGATCCAAAATAAGATGAGGGATTAGTTATAAGATCCTATGCTCATGTTTCTCATCTCTGCTATTTTCATGGATTTAACTTATCAAGAATCATCCAGAAAGTGTAGGCTCTACAAGGCTAGAGGTGAAAGTCTTCATGCAGAGTCCTGAGTCCACCTCAAGTTTCCTATCATCCTGGTCCCAGAGTTTAGACACATACCTACATACATGTTTGCATAGAAGACTGGAAGTTTCTAAATGTCACAGAACAAAGAACCAAATCCACCCAGCCCTCCTGCCTCCATTACTTACAGCTAAGCATCTGAAAGAGCATCACTTGCACACTAGAGATCCAAAGAGTCCATTTGGCACCAGTAATGTAAAAACAAAATTGTGGGCTAACAAGTCCCTTTCTGCCTGGTTAAAAAATTGTAATCCAAGCCGGGCGTGGTGGCGCACGCCTTTAATCCCAGCACTCGGGAGGCAGAGGCAGGTGGATCGCTGTGAGTTCGAGGCCAACCTGGTCTACAAAGTGAGTCCAGGACAGCCAAGGCTACACAGAGAGACTCTGTCTCGAAAAACCAAAAAAAAAAAAAAAATTGTAATCCTATGAAGGAAACCAGTCCTTACAGGACCCATGGCAGCTATCTCAGTGAAGAGTTATCTTCTATGTAAATACCCCTGTGAGTTTTTCATAAGATGATCAGCCAGTAAACATATTGATTAGGGACCTGCTATGATACCTATATGATTTGATGTGTGCTGAAAATGGTGTTAAATGTAAGGAACCTTTTACATAGGCATTTTATCTCTCCTGTGTGTGTTTAACATGCCAACACACAATTTGTAGAGGGGTATCAGAAAGGTTACCATCCACAAGGATAACACAAATGTGTTTATGTCTAGGGATTTACTGATGGAGACCTGCTGAAAATTCAGTTTGGAGGTGCAAATGTCTCTGGATTTCAGATTGTGGACTACGATGATTCCCTGGTGTCTAAATTTATAGAAAGGTGGTCGACACTAGAAGAGAAAGAATATCCTGGAGCACACACGGCGACAATTAAGGTTTGCATTACGGGAAGACGGGGCTTAGAAAATACTAAGAGTAGTGTGCAGTCAGTCCAAAAGATGGCGAACACAGAGGCTGATGAGCACATTTTCCAAATTTTGCATTTTCAGATAAGAAAAATCGTGTTTCACTGTAGTGTTCTTCTGTGTCTGCATCTCCACAATGTCTTCATTCATTTATCTATCCAGTGGAATTGTTATATTGTGTGGTTTATCAACTAGGAACATTGGTAGCAAACCAAAGGACAGATTGCTGCCTGCACTCACTGTATGGTGAGGACAGACAATTAAAAGACCATAGTATGGGAAGAAACAGTAAGTCATGAAACAGATGACAGGCAAGAACATAACCATATGCCCTAGGAAGCCTTGTCTGAGAAGGAATTTTTTTTAAACTTAAGACCCAAGGCTAAAAAAATCTCTGGCTGTCACTTACAATGTTCTGTGTATAAATAAAATAAAGAACAAGAGATATGAACTTTTTTCAATTTTCAATCAACTCACTAGTATACAGTTTGGACAAAAAGCATATGGCCACACAGATGTACACAGATGGTGTGTGTTTGTGTGGTACGTATAAAATAATTGAGTATGAGTAATCTGGACATGACATATAAGGCTGATAAAATCATGATCGTTTTAATAATGGAAAGATGAATATGATGATGGCAGAGTCGGTCAGAATCTCTGAAAGCTGACAGAAGTGCCTTGCCATGGCCTGTTCAGTCTTGCTTTGGTCTACATGCATTCGGACACTGAGTTCTTTCTCTGTATATTGTGTAGACACACAGGCACATGTTTCCTGCCAAACTAAGGTATTTCTGCTGATGAGATGAGATGATTTATCTTTTGTGGCTGATCTTACTAAGAGCAGAATTAAGAATCAGCCTTGGTAAGATGGTATTGAGAGCTGAGTGGATTGTATTGAGGGAGACTGGATTGGAGTATACCTGATGGTCATTTTTTTTTATGGAATCGGAAATATGTTAAAATTAAAAAGAAAATATGATACATAGTTTAAAATATATGGTGATGTATGTATTGTGAAATATATTATGTATAAAGTTATTTGGGAACTAGTTGACCACATATAAAGTGGATATATGACTATATATTTGTATCTGGTTATGAATTTTCCCTAGACATAGTATAGAAAAATTGAAATTTTATATTTAGGGTATATAAATAGATTCCTTTACATTTAAGTCAATTTCAGAGAACATTTTGTAAGATATTTTTTTTTAAAGTTCACCTTGCCTTATTCTTTTCTAAAATGTAAGTGACATCCTGTTTGGTAACCTGGGCTTGAGCACTCATATATTATGTGATCTTGTGGGAATGCTGTCATGTAACACAGCTTCCAAGAGTGACAATGGACACTCAGTGTCACAAGGTATGTCTCCATCTGCCTTAATCGAAGTTTAACCGCTTATCCATCCCTCACATGGACTTCAGGCGTCTGATGCTTGACAGGTGGTTCAGTTTAAGAAAAGTGATGGAGAGAGAGATGCAAAGCTCTTTACGAGCCTTTCAACGTTTTCTAGATTGCATTGGTGTCCCCACACTGCTGCTCTGAAAAACACAAGAGAAACATATTTTTAACTCCTAGACTCCACATCATTATTTGGTATCATGTATGTCAGATCAGGATGCACGGGGAAATGAGCAATCTAGAATGCATTCGGCTAAATTTTTGCCAAGACTTAGTTCCAGAATTCACACTGTGGACTCACACAATCTGCCTTTCCTTTATTCCCTTCCTATCCATGACGTCTTTCTTTTGGCTGCTTCAGTTAATTTCCAGAGAGTTCATGATGGTACTCCATAGTGGGCTACTGCAAAGAAGGAAGGGCTTATGGGTTTGGAAAAGGTTTGGACTCTGCATTTGACCCAGATGAGTGGTCTCGTTCATTCAGCACAATCATTGCTGCTAATTCCCAGCTCTTGTGAAGACTTAAATACCATTCAGTAGATGTTAGCACAGTGGGAAACCCATAGATCCTAGTAAAGGCTCATTGCGTCGCCTATCCTTTTCCAAAATCCAGGGGGTTTCAGCCAGTTGTGAAGGTCTGTTCCAAGTTGAGCATTGTTATAAGTCCTCTATTTTACCCCAGACGCTTTGTACCGATCACCAAAAGCCTTTAGGGGGAAATTCATCTCTAGGCAGGAGCTCATTCTAATGTAGATGCACATTGCTCTTGTACTAGAAGGCTAGGAAGTGAACCACAGAAAAGAAATGAAAAATATATGGAGTTTGCCGTTGAGACTGCACAGTCTAAGAGAAAGCTCAAATATGTGGATGAGTGATCAAGGGAGCCAATTCCCTGAAGATGATTAGGACACAATGTGGAAAGGAGGTTTAGGAAGGTTTTCTGTGGGGACAGCAGAGTCCTCTTTAAATGAAGCCGCAACTGAAAGAAACATATGGAAGGGCACTTGGGAAAGAATATCCTACGGAGACTCAATGTCATGCCCCAGCATGACAAATAGAAAGCCTCTTGCCTTATGTGATTGTAAGAAATCATTGGGGACCAGTGAAAAGGGCAGCTTGGTCTCATAAGCAGTACAGCTGTTTAGTTGTCCCTAGATATGAGAAGCTATATTACAAGGCTATATTACATCCGCCGGAAGTGAGCCTAGACCTAAGTGGATGCCTGAAACCATAGAGAGTATCAAACTCTACAGTAGTGTTTATTGAATTACTGTTTGACCTTGGATCAATAGTTCTCTTCTCTGTAGTTGA
Source organism: Acomys minous (assembly GCF_964271855.1). NCBI lineage: Eukaryota > Metazoa > Chordata > Mammalia > Rodentia > Muridae > Acomys > Acomys minous. Next base: position 53,567,848 of record NC_140499.1, on the reverse strand, counting down.
AACCAAGCTGGTAATTACAGGCTGCGCCAGAGATGAAATATTTACAGAATTTTAGCATGGTATTAGAAAAAATAAAGGAAGTAAAGGTCATTTCTTTCCCCAACCCTTTCTTAAATCTTTTTTTTTTAAAGATATATTTATTATGTATACAGTGTTCTGCCCGCATGCCAGAAGAGGGCAACAGATCTCATTATAGATGGCTGTGAGCCACCATGTGGTTGCTGGGAATTGAACTCAGGACCTTTGGAGGAACAGACAGTGCTCTTAACCTCTGAGCCATCTCCCCAGCCCCCAACCCTTTCTTAAAAGGAAAGAATTTCAACCTTTTGTTCTTCCCCGCCTCTCTTCTCTGCTCTCTCTCTCTTCCTCACTACCTCCATCTTTCCCTTTACCCTATCCTCCACATGCACATATACAATGTATTTATATATGTGTGTGTGTGTATGTATACATATATATGAATATGTATTTCAGTGTATATGTGTATTTGATTATAAAGTTCAATTTATACATTAAGCACAGTTAGACATCAAAAACAGTTAATAAGAAAAGAGATATGGCATTATACTCTAATAAGTGTAATGTAAATGTGTTATCAGATCATCTTGTGCTATACTAAATTTTTTCTTTTTTAAATTTTATTTTATTAATTTATTCAGATTACATCTCAATTGTTATCCTATCACTTGTATCCTCCCATTTCTCCCTCCCTCCCACTTTCACCTTATTCCCCTAAATTTTTCTTTAGGGGAATATGTTATCACATATTTGAGAGGGTGATACAGTGCCTCTGTGATGAAGTGACACATGGTAGATGTTTCAGGCATTGTTACTTTCCTTCTTTCCTTATTAACTTGAGAACTTTTACTTTTTCACACTAAAAAGTTCTTCACAACATCTCACCAGCATATCAGACTTGCATTACTCCTGTACTTTGGTGACACTATTACATAAAATGAGACTCGCATTTGAAGAACCTGAGTAAATTCTCTATCATGGATCTGTTATGGATACTATAATTAATAGGAAGATGACATATGCAAGCTGGATACACTGAACAAAGATGAGCCATGTGTTGTGCAGGACTGAGTGGAATAACATGAGACTATGCCCTGAGTATCAGAACAGTATGCAATTTGAAGATTACTTATTTCTAGAGTTTTACTGCATACTTTTAGAGTATAGTTGAACTTGAAAATTATAACCATGAAGATAAAAATATTGATGAGAAAACAAATACTTTTATAGTTAATTTCCACTTTTAAAGGTATAAGCAAGAAGGAGCTCTCTACGTGTCTAAATAAAGAGTGTATTCTCAGTGTGTTTTTGCTTAAAGGAAGGGAGGCAAGACTCTCTAGTGAGATTTCTGTCTAGTGAGGTGATTTTCTTTCATGTTGGTGTGTGGGGGATGCTTTGTTGATTGTAGCAGATATACTGTTGACTAAAACCACACTTTAGTACTCCATAATAAAAATTGTAAGAATCACAGGTAATAGGAACTGTAGGTATGAAAATCTGTAAAATTCCAGTTCATAAAAATCAAATTATAGAAAGTAAAAATAAATGTTTCAAAGGATATATGCCTAAATTTTAATAAAGATTTCCCAGTTTCCTAATTTAAATATATTCAATTGTACATGTAAAACCTTAATTTAATATATGACATATTTTCATAAAGATCAAACAAATAGCAATGTTTAAATTTCTTCCTGCTTACATAATTAAAAATACCTGGAGTCACAGCATTGTGACATTAAATCTGATTCTTACTCATGGTCTAATGACTTTCACAAACCTCCATGCATTCACTCCTCTGATGAAAACACATTCGTTGACTCTCTACTCTGTAGTAGGCACTTTTCTGTGTAAGATAAAACACAAAATATTGATGAACTTTACATCAGAAACCAATAAGAACTTTGTGGCTTTGGCAGACATGGTACTATTGACATTGCAAACTTAACTCTTTATTATCCCTTATCAGCATCAACATTTGATTTTCCTTTGATGTCTATGTCCTCTTCAAACTCTGAAAATTCCTATTTACATTGTCTTTCCCACAACATATGATGGCAACTCCAACCTTTATTTCCCTGTTAGACCAAACAATTGAAAATAATAACACCTACCTTCCTCTCAGAACTCACATCCAACATGCAGCAAATCCACTAGCTGTCTTTCACTTCTCACCATGCCTTGTCTTGTCCTCTGCAGCCAACTCAAACCCAAATACCACCCCACTGTCTGCCCTGTTATAGGGCCATCATGAGAAATGATCCCCTGCTTCCTCTGTCTCCCATGCCTTTAAAATGGAGTTAGAGTTTGCCATGATTTTGCTCCAAATGCTCTGGTAACCTTTTACACGTGGCATGCACACCAAAGCCATCTTCTTGATAATGATAGGAATTTCTCATGGTGTGCCACTTACATGTGACTTCAGTTCTTGGTAATGTCCCCTCACTAATTTTGTTTTCAGGATCTCCATCTTGCAAGGCATGACTATTCATGCCTCATTTTCATATAGTAACCTTTGCCACACTCTGTGTCTTAGATGTCCTGAGCCAGTAAGGAACTCAAGTACCATTGGGGACCAACATTTGTATGGCTCTTTAAATAATGGCTTTCCCACAAGAATCTCATTTTACTCAGGAATGGACTTAACACACATTCTCAAACTCTTAATTGCTGCCCAAAGAGAATTGTTTATAGTATAGTATAATAGTATAATCTTTTTCAGTCGGCCAATTATCATGTATTAAATAGTAGCCTGGTGGCCTGATATAATTAATTCTGGTTCTTTTTTTTTTTTTTTTTTTTTTGAGTATTTAAAGTGACCACAGACACAGCTAAGTCACAGCATTTATTACTGCAAATATTGAAGCAAGTTACCTCACCTCAAAGCTTGTTGTATTTCAGCCTTTGTACTTTGTAGTTAAAAAGACATATATAAATTAATCCCATATACTTACAAGACTGATGTTGCTAAAATTATGTATCCTGAAAAAAAGTATGTGCAAAGAAATTTATATTGTGCCATATAGATGAATTATTCATACTGTTAATTATAATGAAGGACATCTGTACTCAGCTAGCTGCATTTACTCATTTCTTCCTCCAAAGAACACTTGTAGGTCAGCAAGATTTCTTTGAAAATTCTTTGCAACAATTCTGAAAAAGACAAATTGGGTCTTTAGTAAAAGCTTCACTGGTATTTCTAATTTTGGCTGACTCTCTGATTTCACCCATGGTCTCTCCATCACCCAGTTATTGGTGGGTAGACATCTTTGATCACCGAGTGTAGAAATTGAAGCCAGAATCGCCCTAGCACAGTGACTCTCAACTTCCCTAATGCTGCAACCCTTTAATACACTTTCTCACGTTGTGGCGACCCCAACCATTTAAAATCATGTTGATGCTACTTCCTAACTGTAATTTTCCTGCTGTTATGAATCATAGTGAAAATATCTGCTGTGGACGATGTCTCATATGTGGCCTAAGGATCACAACCCACGGATTGAGAGTCTTTGCCCTAGACTGTCTGCGTACTCGTTAGTTGTTAACTCTAGGGAGCTGTTCACAGAGGCAGCGGGGGACTGAGGCGAGAGATTGGCAGGTCCTCACTGTGGCTGAATCTAAGAAGACAGTCCTTTAAAAGAATCTTTGTCTTCCTTATCAGTTTGTCTGCTTAGCTTTAGGTGAGAGTTTCGAATCTGTAAGTATGCAATTCCAAGTGTCGGAAGGTGAGATGCTTGCTCCTTAAGTAAGATTTTGCATTGAAATCGCAGACAATATTGATATTTAAGCATATACCTGCATACACGAGTGTTCCTTTGACAATAGCACACTTTCTTCATAGTCAATGAGATTGTTTTGTTATCATGGAAAAATAATAAAAGATGCCGATTCAGTTTCTTTCCTCTGAGCTTGCCTTTCCCTCTTGGGAACTGTGACTTGCTGGCGGGATTGCCGAAGAGGGGGAGCTCCATGAAGGTTTCATGCCTCTATGTGGTGCAGTTCCAAAGGGCACATGTTCAAGATGCTTTACAGTACATTAAAGATGACCTTATCACAGGCAGCTCTTCCAGAGGGTGGACAGTTGGTGAATTTGAAATTAAGATAAGTGAATAATTTTAGGTTCAGAACGCACTTTGTCCTGCTGTTCTTTTTTCTCTGGCCTCTATTTGAGAGGAATTAAAAGACTTCCTAAGATTTCCAATAAATGTACTTAATTTCCTAAGAGCCCACCACTTTGGCCCTGTTGATAATTATTTTGTAAAGCAAAAAGAAATCATAATATTATATTGTATTAGATCCTGAATACACATATGAAAATTTAGTTTAAATAACGTGTGCTCTCTTACCTGAAATACGTCATGCAAAACATGATTTTTACAGAAAGTGGGGTATTGTTAAAGAATGTTTAACTGTCTGGCAGTTTTGAGCAGGTCAGAATTATCCCTCATACGTCTTAGTCTATGCTGTTTACTGTATGGGTGACCTATTTTCTGCACTCGTTGTTCTACAGAATTCTGTTTTTGTGAAACCGATAGTGATTTTCAAAGCGAATGAAAATACCTTGGCTTCACAACAAGATTGATAGTAATCAAAACAGATTGCTGGTCAATAGCTTACACCTTTAGCATGTTTTACAATTTGCCTCATCTTTATTTCCTATCTATCCACTTACTCAATACATTTACCAGGCGAAGGGGTAAATGTCATGGTGTGGCTTCTTAGAATTTAAGATTTTCTGTTTTACAGAGTGACAGTCTGGGCCAGTGGCTTTCAACCTTCCTAATGCTGTGACCCTTTAATAAAGTTCCTCATGTTGTAGTGACCCTGAACCGTCAAATTATTTTTGTTGTTGTTTCATAACTGTGACTTTGTTGCTGTTATGAATCATAATATAAATATCTGTGTTTTCCGATGGTCTTAGGTATACCCTGTGAAGGGAGGGCTCTACCTCCGAAGGGCTCATAACCCACAGGTTGAGAACAGCTGGCCTAAGCAAACTAGAAAATCAAGTCATTATCCCTGAGTGACTGAGAGCTGCCTTCAAATTCTTTCCTTGTAGCAAAATTTTGGAACTACGTATAAATTAAAAATTTTTTGACCTGTAATCTTCACCTATAAAATCAGAATTTGTAGCTTCAGGCTTTTTATAACTATCAGATCACAATAAAACTATTTGTAGCTTTAGGATTTTTATTGTTGTTGTTGTTGTTGTTTTTATTATTATAACTACCAGGTCACAGAACATATAGAGAATGAAGTGACCATGGACTTTCTTTCTTCCCTGAGCTGTTCAGTATCTGTCTACATTGGGCAGATATTGTTTTTGTTTTGCTAAGAAGCACCACCAGCAGCTCTTTAGCATCACCCAAAAGTAACAGAGAAGCAACAGCCATTTGAGTGTAGGCCTGCTTTCTGAAAAGTTCTGTGTGTCCTAAACTATAGTCAAATAATTTCAAGTTTCAGAACAAATGGAAAACGCGGCACTAACTAGGATTTTAAGAAGCATTTTAGTAATGAATCAAGTTTGATATTCTTGTTTTAAATATCATTTCCTATGTTTTCAAGATTTAGATAACATATAAGAAAACATGGCACCATATGATAACCAACAAAAGGTTGTAGCCCTGGCTTCTGCTTTTTTACATCCTTATGTAGAGGATGAGATGAAGACAAAGTTTTCCCTCCCTGCTGCCTTTTCAGGCGTTCAGAATAGCATCTCCTGGTATCAGTGATTACACCACTGTATTACTATGTGATTTGCATATTATTGGATGTAATAATCACTTTACATGCATATTTCATTTTACCTTTGGAAAAATAAGTCTCAATAAATATGACTTAAATTCACTTAAAATGAAATAAAGCAAACATTTGGAAAACGGACCATGAAAACTATTTCCTGGATTTCTTGTGCTAGTGTGGTGATGCTTGGCTAGTGGAGGGGCACTAAACCCAGTGGCGCCCCCAGGGAAGGATAAATTCCCAACTCAGGTGAGAGAGTACACAGCACGCCAACATCAGGGTAAGGATGGAGCAGTTATTTCCAGAGAATGAAGATAGTTACGCCAGCATCGTGTTCCCTTCAAACTAATTTATGTCTACTTGAGCAAGTGGTAGAATCAAATGGAAACTTTTAACTCTCCAGTCAACATCGTGAGCACACTTGTTTACGAAAATAAATGAACCACAATTGCAGAAAAGAAGCTATAAGGCACTCTGCACTCGCAGAGGGCTGACTGTCTCCGAGCTCAGAACTGGGCTTCTGACTGTGAATTTTAATTTAAAAAGATAATAAGCTTAACGCGTGCGTAGGTTTGAGCATTTGAGAAAAGTTGAGGGGACATTTGCCCCTGCTAGCATGCTCAGCTTGGAATGCTTTTAGTTCAGTCTAATCCTACTTCTAATGTAGTTTGCAGGCATTTATGGTCCTCTAGAACAGTTAGTAGGTGGCTTCATGGCCTTCTCCCTATAATGAGAGCAAGCTAACTTAATGAAGATCTTGGCTTTTAGCCATTATAATTTTAATGCAAATTGCAATATTTTCTTAATATCCAACTTATTCAATTTAAGGTCCATTACCTAGTCAGAGACCTAGGCATTAACGTTAAGAGTTAACTTGGCAGTGAACTGAATATGCTGCCGAAAGAATATTAATCAGTGCTTTTGCTCCGTGATAATCAAAACAGACACAGAACGAAGCAGGCAAAACCTGCCACTGCCTTTCTTATTGGCCCCAGCACATCTTCTCTTGAATCAACATTATTTTTAATAGGAATATAATACAGCTTGTTAAAATGACACATGAATGTTTTAAGACATTGTGAGAGTATAATACTTGACTGCATTTCGATTCCTTTAGCTCCTCCTTCCACTTTTAAAGGTTATGGACTTGTTATACTGTGCTCTCTGACTAGAATGTGAAACTTAGTTGTAACACTGCATCTTGTCCCTTTCCTCATCATGAGCATTATTTGTGCACATAGCAGGCAGACGCTCTGCCACTGGCCATCGACCCAGTCCTAACATATTCTATTATTGATAGGAATTTAAGTTTCTTCTACTCAGTGCATAATGCAAACAATCCAATGTCAATTTATTATTGTCTATAAAAAATTCTCTGTACATCATAATGTTTTATGGGGATACGTTTACAGAAATTCCATTTTAGATCAAATAATATAGTTTGCTTTGGTAGCTCTGTATTTTGTCTAATGTTTAGCATATACGTTTATAGGTTAAGGTTACAGGTTTTGCAAAAATTAGATGAGTTTATTTAAATCTGTTGAGCTTGAGTTACCTTGAATAACTGAAATATAGTGATTTAGGAAACACACGCACACATACACATACTCACACAGATATACACATAATCTGTACTCAAATGACTGTTTAGAATGCATTCAGGAAATATCTAGTCTATGCATTCTGGAGAATTTAGATCTCTATCTAGGAAAGATTTGTACATTCCCCAGAAAATGCAGGAAGTGAAAAAATTCACATATGACCTGATGTGACATTACATCATAAGAGACATTTTGATGACTAACATTTGAGGAGAAATTTTATAAAGTAACTAGAAACTTAATATAGTAAAAAAAAAAATTAATTCTTGAAATGTAAGTACTTGGAAAACTGAAACAGCAGAATTAAGAGTTCATGATCAGCCTGGGCTCTGTTCCAAGAATCAACTCCAAAAAAACCCAAATAGTACCACCAACAACAAGACCTGTGAAGGTTTACAAATAAAGCATGTATTAATAGAGTTATAGCACACAGATATAATAATATAGTATTATATATATAATATATATATATACTTCATATACCCTCATGCCCAGTTTTCTTCCTCTGAAATTTTTTAATAAAAATATTCACTCGTATTTTTGACAGTATTTTGACTAAAGTAATCCAAGAATAAATTAAAAAATTAAGAACTTTCCCCAACCATTTTATCATAAAATTAGACATAGAATTGTAGACTGCATGAAGATAAATGATACCACATAATCTTCTTATTTGCCTATTTATTTAAAAAAAACTCATATTAAATGAAAGAAAACAGACCTCTGTTCACCAGTGCTACAAAGACCAACTTAAAGAGTTATGTATTATGAAGGTCTGCTTTATATGTGCTTACACTGGACCAGGAGAAAATGAGTCTTTGGAAAGTCATGGTCTATATATGACCTCTGGCCTACTTTCCCTTTTTCCTTTTTTTCCTTCCTTCCTTCCTCCCTCCCTTCTTTCATTCTTGATTCTTTCTTCTTCCCTTATAATCTTTTCAATATATCAAACCCTATTGTAGTCTATAAGACTTCAGTGCTAACAGACTAGAGCTGTGCTTCCCTGGCATGCTTATTCTAGCGAGGAGGATAGTTAAAGGTAACAATGAAGAATATTCACATAGTATGATCACATGCTGGAAAATCCAATAAATAAGGGAAACAGGGAAAGAGCTGTGTAAGGAAGGCAGCACCGAGGAAACCACATTTAACAGTTTATGAATCCACGAGCCAAAGAACAGCCCTTAGTGAAAGCAAAGAAGATTCATATGCAGAGACAGATTCAGAAGTTCCTTTCAAAGTATTTGCCTAAGAAAGAAATAGACAAACTGGGATAGGGATTGGAAAGATATACTGGTACAAAGCATATTCCTGCTTCCTTTTGTCTTTGTTTTCTCCTGCAATCTTCTCTTATTTCTCTTTACAACTGTGGTAGGAGATAAAAAAAGAAAATTGAGTCGGGTGTGCTAGTGCACGCCCTTAATACCAGCACTCGGGAGGCAGAGGCAGGTGGATCACTGTGAGTTCAAGGCCAGCCTGGTCTACAAAATGAGTCTGGGACCACCAAGGCTATGCAGAGAAACCCCATCTCGAAAAAACAAAAACAAAAACAACAACAACAACAAAACAAAAACAGAAACAAAACAACAACAACAGAAAACAAAAAACAAAGAAAGAACGAAAGAATAAAGTTGATTGAAGTTGAAGGTCTTTTAGAGATGATTAAGTAGAGAAAGCAAGCGCCCCTGAGCTGATGAGAAATATTGCATGCGTGGCTCCAGAAACAAATGTGTTTAGGGAAACCAGACGCGAGAACTCTAGGTGGGGGCCATTGGAGGAAATGGGCCAGTTCTCTTCTGCCAGCTCAGGAGAGCAAAGGAATTGCAGGGGTCTCAGGCTTTTCTCCAGGTGACAAAAAACCAACATTTACTTGGGGACCTCTTGCTATCTTCAGAAGGAGTTTGGCAAAATGAAGCAGGTGGAGGCTATATGGTATTTAGAAAAGGAGCTGAGTCCCAGTGGAAGGAGAAGCATGGGGTGACTAAGACTGCTCAGGAGTACTGCACGCCATTTTGGACTTAGATTAGGAATTTAGTGTTACCATGTCACAAGTCATGGCATTGCATTTTCTCCAGCTGTACTCCACTTTTTCGTGTTTTTACACAAGAAAATGCTCACTAACATTCAATACATCTTTATGATTGAAGTGTAGCTGGTCACTAGCAACGGTAGAGCCTTGGACAGATGACGGAAACCGAGCATGCCCAGTAATGCCTGTTGAGCAATAATAAGCTTGAATTAGCATTCTTATAGATTGTTAAGACATTAAAAATAGCCAAGGAGTGACAGTGGGCAGAGCTTGTTTTTTCCTTAACAGCCCTAGAAATACCCAGGGGAACGTAAACAAGTGGTCAAACACCACTCGAATGTATATGTGAGTACCACCAAAGTTGAATTGGAGATTCAGGGTCCAAAAATTCATCTTTTTTTTTTTTGCTCATTTTAACTAATGAATTTCTTACTGGACATCAAGGATATGTTTATTATTACTTTGAAAGTATATGTGTCATCACAGCTGGCCATAAAGCACTGGTTCAATGAGAAACTGATCTCAAAAAAAGTAATAATGTTGCAGTTAAAATAGCTAAGACACTAAGCTATTAGGCATGTTCCATAACCTCACTGTCCACTGATTCTTGGATCCTAAGGTAGCTAAATAGAGGACTTGTGTTGTAAGAACAGTATAGATGACCGGTGTTGCACAGTAGATGAGGCATATATGCAGCAAAGCTCCGAATTTTCTCCCATCCTTATAAAGTGTGTGATTCCTTTTAGTATACATCAGCCCTGACCTATGATGCTGTCCAAGTGATGACGGAAGCATTCCGAAACCTTCGGAAGCAGAGGATTGAAATCTCCCGAAGAGGAAATGCAGGCGACTGTTTGGCCAACCCAGCTGTGCCTTGGGGACAAGGCGTAGAAATAGAAAGGGCCCTCAAACAGGTCAGTTTCACAGAATAAGTGCTAATAGGACTACACAGTCTTTAAGGTGGCTTTTGTTTTCACTGCCAAACCAAATAAGTCATCCTTGTTTTATTTATGTGGAACACACAGGCCATGGTGGGGTTTTTTTGTTTGTTTGTTTGCTTTATTTTCCCTCAGAACACAAAGGTAAGTCAGTGTAAAAAGCTTTGCAGTTTGTATCTTGGACTTAATAAAATTATAATTGTACTCTATTCCCATTCCATCTTTAGGTTCAAGTTGAAGGTCTCTCTGGAAATATAAAGTTCGACCAGAATGGAAAAAGGATAAACTACACAATTAATATCATGGAACTCAAAACAAATGGGCCCCGGAAGGTAAAAGTTTATAAGGCTTTAAAGTGTGGTCTCCCTGTGAGGGAGTCATCTTCAGGCCAGGGGTCACAGAGCATGCGCATGTAGGTAGCAGCGAATGTCTTCTAGAAACAGATGTCGTTTTGAGAGTTGCTTTCTAAATCAAGTAAATTTATCTTTGGCAAGTGATAGTGGTATATAATCTAAAATAATATCTGTAAGCAGAACTGCTTCACTATTTCTTAGAAAACATTAATAGGAAGACTTTAATATAAGTTAGAAAACAATTGCTAAAGATGTAATAATTTTAGAAGAAATCAATAGCAGTGTTAGCGTGTGTTAGCCTTTTTAAAAACCGTATAACTCAAGATCTTTTGTTAAAGTAGTCTGGCTAAAATGTCATTGTTTGGAATATATTTCGTGGTACATTCTTCCTTCTCCCCCTAAGTTATCCAAGAATGTGAAAAGTGAGCCAATTGCACTGGTGCACGCCATTAATCTCAGAACTACAGATGCTGAGGGAAGGGATTTGTGATTTGAGTTGAGTTCTACACAAAGCAATCTAAATTCATAACAAGTTCTTGTCTCAATTAAACAAAATTAAATAAATGATAAAAATGAAGTTCAACCCAATTTTAAAAATTATTTTTACAATTTCAATCCCAGTTAGATTTTGCTTATGATGGTACAAATTTTGTTTATTTAGAATTCTGGTCAGTATGGGTGTTAGTTTGGATGTAAGCATGTGTTCGAAGACTATCAAATGTTTTACATGTGGGCAGGCCATTTCTCCACATTTATCAGCTGCGACCTTTTTCAGATTGGGTACTGGAGTGAAGTGGATAAAATGGTTGTCACCCTAACTGAGCTCCCTTCTGGAAACGACACATCTGGGCTTGAAAATAAAACTGTGGTTGTCACCACAATCCTGGTAATTAACTCGGGTTTTCCTTATTCAAAGCATTCACTTGGAGAGTTTCTGCTTATGTTTTAGGATAGTAACCACACCAGGCAGCGTTCCCGATGTTAACCCATTGTATAGATATCACTGTGTCACTTACTGCATGCTTATGAGGAAGGGATTACACACAGGATAAGCTGAAGTATTCAGAATGTTCTCATCCCCTAGGAGTCTGAAGTCTAGCTTGGCAGCTAGTTGGTACCCTGCTGCTGACACAGTTGAACAGCAGAGCAAGGTCTCATTTCTTCTTTACACTTCCCTTCAAATCTCACCCAACTCTGGCTCATCTCCACCTTCCCATTTGGTATTGTGATATAATAATGCTCTCTTTCCTCATAATGAAGACAGACTCCTTAAAGTAGTGATGATCTCCTTATATCCTTCATTTGAACCTAGTGGTGCCCACATACCTGCTTCCAAATACATGAGTAGTGAAAGATGGAGGAGGCAAAGCATATCTGAAGGTAGATCTTCTAGGATAGGTACTGAAGGAGGGAAACGCTGATCACAAGGACACAATGCTGAGCAAGGGAGCAAGAGAAAAGGAAATTCATGTAGAGACATAGTTTTGAAATAAAATAGTTGTGCACTGCTTTACTTTGTGTGGTGAGGTTATAAATCTGTGGATTCATTATCTTGTAACATGAGATGAAAATATAGATACACTTATAAGAGATTAGGATAAAACACTAGTGGCCCCTGGAATTGTCTTAATAAATGTCAGACTCACATCATGCTATTAAGAGGAGCTACTATCTCATTTAGTTTCACATTCCATGGTACTCCAAAGTGGAAAATATTAGATTTGTTGGATCTTTTCATTGCTCTTACTCTTTCTTGGGCTTATAGAGAGTCTATATGACTATACTTGAAACATTATTTTATCTCATAGATGAAGGGAGACATGAAGCTTTCAGGAGTAGAATCAGTATGTTGCTATGACCACAATCACTGATCATTTCAGTTTAGGGATTACTTGCATGGAGCTTTTTCCTACTTGAAGTTTTGTACTTGGAACAGTAGTAACACAGAACTTGGTTGAACTCTGGCTCTTGGGCTTGAAGAAGGGTGAGGTAGACCCAAAGTTGAATATAGTAACTGTTGAGCAAAGTTTCGCTCTCTCATGCTTGAGAATTACAAAGAAGATGAGACAGCCATTCTAATAGCTTTTTAGTATCTTATTCTGATATTATTAGATATAAGCCATCTCCATGATCATTAATGTGCAGATTTAAGGATCTTGGTTGTAGAAAAGAACTAAGCCTTTATATTTTTCTTTCAATATCTATGACACTATCTTTATATTTCATATATGACTATATATGGCAAGCAATTATTAAGCTATGAGTTTCAAAAAATAGCAGTATTTGAATAATTCAGTATGATAACCAGTGAACACACTGTCTTTGATTATAGGAATCTCCGTATGTTATGATGAAGAAAAATCATGAAATGCTCGAAGGGAATGAGCGTTATGAGGGCTACTGTGTTGATTTAGCTGCAGAAATTGCCAAACATTGTGGGTTCAAGTACAAGTTGACTATTGTTGGGGATGGCAAGTATGGGGCCAGGGATGCAGACACCAAAATTTGGAATGGTATGGTTGGAGAACTTGTATATGGGGTAAGTATATATCTCTTTAAAGGTAAAGTAATTCAGTTTGAACCATGGTTGGCAGAATGGGCACTCTTTCTTTTTAAAATACCCATCTCTCAGGTTGTTGGCATTCCATGTTGTTCTAGACAAACAATAGTTTTGTTTCTGTGATAAAATTTGAAAGGTTGAGGCAGAAGCAAGAAGTAAATTTGAACATTAACTGAAACATGCATTTCCCCTGTCTTCAAGTTCACCTATTGTCTCCAAACTTCAAGGACGTAGTACATGAAATATGCAATGACTTTAGATAAGGTAGATAGGTCAAGTGTTTGTTTGTAATACAAGGTGGTTAAAGGCATTGCCCCTTGCTTATTTTTTTGAACAAGAGCCATAATTGTTGCCATTCTCTAATTTCCATCCCTTTCCATTCCACATCTTAGCCATGTGCCCTTTCTAGCTATAATTCTGGGTCCTGTTATTGTCCTTTCTTTCCTTTACAGAAAGCTGACATTGCAATTGCTCCATTAACTATCACCCTTGTGAGAGAAGAGGTGATTGACTTCTCCAAGCCCTTCATGAGCCTTGGAATCTCTATCATGATTAAGAAGCCTCAGAAGTCCAAACCAGGAGTGTTTTCCTTTCTTGATCCTTTAGCCTATGAGATCTGGATGTGCATTGTGTTTGCCTACATTGGGGTCAGTGTAGTTTTATTCCTGGTCAGCAGATTTAGCCCCTACGAGTGGCACACTGAGGAATTTGAAGATGGAAGAGAAACACAAAGTAGTGAATCAACTAATGAATTTGGGATTTTTAATAGTCTCTGGTTTTCCTTGGGTGCCTTTATGCAGCAAGGATGCGATATTTCGCCAAGGTTGGTCACTCACCCTCTTCAACTTTGTGCATTTTAGGTCTCAAGCGGATATTCATGGTGTTTATGAATTCACCATAAAGATGTCACCAGCTGCCGACCACCTTGTCCAAGCAATTTAAGATGCTTAGAGGGCAAGTGTTTACCATCGGCATAAGCCTGTGAAATACTTGAACAATGTTCCTTGAATGTTGATCATGTGTTTCCCTGGTGGAATTATACACACCATGGAGAGGCTATAAAATGCATAAGGTCCCTATCATTCCATGCCTGCTTGGAGGGGTACCGTGTTTTTGCTGCATATTCTCATTTTACAGTCATCTGTGTGCTGATACGCAGACCTGTATATGGGAAAATGGGCGATATTACGATATTAGCCACTTCCTACAACGTCAACGTGTTAGACCACACTTCATTTGCACATACCTCATCTCTTTATTTCCCTAACACCGGTTCATGGAAATGGTGTAAGAGAGAGAAGGGGAGGGGGGTGGTTATTAAACTTTTTTAAAGGTCAGGGTTCTGGATTTAAAGGTTGCTCCCACATTTTCAAGTATCTAGAAATGCAGTCAGAAAACCAATGACTTTCAGGAAATGCCTCTGCCAGATAGACTACTACATACTCACACACCTCTATCCACATCAGGATATGATTATCTCAGGACTAAAGTGCCTAATTATCACATATCTGTCACAAGTCACCAATTTCTTTTATTTACGGTACAACATGAATGATAGCTACCTGTATCTCTTCAAACAAATAAACCCTACCTTTGCTAGTGTGTTATCGTTAACATTTAAAGCCAAGATGTTGTTTGTCTTTGGGGGAAAGTTCATTTCGAGCTGGAGTGGCCTCCTTTGAGTCTTGTAATAATCTTTACTAGTGAAGGGGGTGACTCCTTGATGGTAACTCATTAAAATGTTAGTTTTTGAGTACTTGGAGAATTATAAGCAATTAATTTCAAATTTAACATAAGCATGGCTCTTTAAGTATTTTAATGTCTTCCACTGGCTGAGAAGAAGGAAATATGCCCTCTAGGCAGAAATTATTAAACACCTATCCTCTGATACTCAGTAGATAGTATGGTAGTGCATTGTAAAATTCACATAAAAAGAAAAAAACTCAACTATGTAGATTTTCTATTAAAAAGACCCTTAGCTGTATATTCACAGTGGATTCTCTTTAGAGCTACCCTGATTTGGAGATATTCTAGATATATTTGCATGACATGGATGAAGGAGTGCAGGCTCCTAGGTACACAGTTATAACCTCTGACATATAGAAGGGTCAAACTCATACCTCTATATTTAGTTACCTGATCTTGGTTAAAGATATGAAGATCCGTTTCTAACAATGAGGGAGAAAAAAAAATATAACAAGATGGAGGGTCTGAGAACATTCTTGTCCATAAAACTCGAAGTTAACAGCTTAGTTTTGGTAAGGCCACTGAATCATGGTACCCAAGTTCTAAGTAAAAGGCAGTTGTGCTTGGCCGGCATATGTTAAGCTCTGTCTTTTGGATAAGCGGAGTATGGGAACGTATAGTGAAGTAGATAACTGTCCTGTGTTCCTATAGATGGAGAAAGTCTAGGAGCCTTCCCATCTCCCACTCACAACATGGCACTAAGGTTGCTTTGTCATGCAGTGTTTGTTAGGTACTGGATTTCTTCTTTTGTGTCTGTAGTGCAAGGCACACTTACCCGAGAAGATCCCAGCGTCCACTGTGTCATTTAGACAACTTCTTATTTTTATCATGCTTCCTTGTTAAATAAGATATTGTGTTTTGTACTTTCATTCCTGAGTCAAGATTCACTGCCGGTCACACATAATAACATATGTTTCTTAGTAAGAAACATAGGTTTTAGTAAAGGTATTTCCCTTATTATTGGTTTTTATGAATATGGAAGTATTCTTTTCTTTCTGCTTGTTTTATAGCCCCTAAAAACTGTACCTAAAACATAGCATTGCCAATTGAACGATCATTTTAAGAAAAGAATGAAACGAACTATTATGTTTTTGGACAGAGTGATGACCACTGCAGACTAGAGCAATAGAGGGTTACTGTCCTTACAAAAAAGCTAAATTAACAGAGCACTTAGAAAGTTGTTTGAAGCACTTTTGAAAAGCCATCCATTATCTTTTTCCAAGGAAAATCTGCTGTGCACTTCCATGGAGAATGTAGAAAGTCTAGTATGATTTAATTGCAGTCTAGGAAGGAAGGAAAGAAAGAAAGAAAAAAGGAAAAGTTTGAGTTCTCTTCACTGTATGAAACGTTTTGAAATCTAGAAATTAGAAGAGCAATATGCCACAATGGTTATTTTTGTTCTTCAGCTTGCTTTTTTATATCCACAATATTTTCTAGACATAAATCATATACCATTTATGTGGTATAAAGGAAAATTTGGTTTTGATTATGGTAACTCTCACCACAAATCAAAATCTGTTTTTCTTCTCTTAATAAAACTTCTCTAGAACTCAAAAAAAAATTAAAATTAAATATTGATTTTAAAACAGGTAAACAATAAAGTCTAAAACTATTTTCTATGTTTTATAATTAATGTAATTAAAATAATATTGAAATATTTTATCTGAATAATATTTTAAGCACTGGAATAAAAGAAAATTGATATTAACTAGCATTTACTTTCTCACTGGAGAATAGTGAGAATAATATATATAAACACAATAATATAGAATAATATATATAAACACAATTCTTAATCAGGTAAGAGATTGGTGCAGTGTCAGACAATTCCACAAAAATCGACCTTAGTGTTGATTTGTGGGGGATATGAGCAACAAGGCTCCAAGTCTGGCTCCTTAGAGCAGCCTTTGTGTTCTGTAATTATCCTCCTACAGGAAGAGGGAGGCTATGGCCAGATCAGGATTTTCCAGAAGCAATGTTTATAAAATACTTGATTCCAATTTCATGTGAGAAATATTTAAACCTTCCCTTTCTACTCTGTTTATTTAAATATTTACATTTTATAATGACTTTGTCATGGGATCTCAATTATATTCCTCCAGTTTTTTATTTTAAGCAACAGATGTTCTAAATCTTAAAGTTTTGGGAGTTACCTTGTCCTTTTGTATTGAGTGCATGATTTATTCTACCAAAATCATCCACAATTTTATCTGGTGTTGCTTACCTGCATTGCTTAATGCTAATCTCCAATAAATTTTATTATGCCCATAAATTGCCCAATTTTCATGTTTTAACATTTTAGGAATGCTACCTCAAATTTCTCAATTATATGCAGAGTCCCATAAAATCTTTTAAAATAGCACAGTAGATGCCCATTGGTATCTATATAACTATAATTATCTCCTTCAAAATTTAAAGTAAAAATTTGGAAAACTTTAAAGCTTTAAAAACATCATATGTGTTTATAGTCATATACATTATACTGCTATCTTATTATACTTCACAATAGGAATTAATATCTTTTAAACCTTTAAACATCTAATTTGTTTTCTTTGGGTTTCCATTTTTTTTCTTCTTCTTCTTTTTTTCTTTTCTCTTAAGCAGGAAACACAAAGGAACAGGGTCAGAACAGTCCACATCATGAAGGCATCTGATTTATAATTCATTAAGAATTATGTTTCCTTTTAGTATCATTTCATTTTTTTCCATTTTTTCTCCTGTACTGTATCAAATATCTATGTGTTTGCACACCCAGAACCTCATGAAACTGGGCCTCTTTGTGGGATGGGGATTGGGTATATTAAAGGGAGGGGTGGGGTTTTTTTTCATGTTTAAAGTTACATTTATGGTGTAAACTGTTTCTTAATATTTGTTTTGCTATGAACTTTACTGTTGTTCTTTGGATCTCTTGTTTGTGCTTATTTATATTATAAGTAGACAGAGCATTATGCATATTAGATAAATTACTTATACATTTCTTGACGTTGTATTTTTGTTGAATTTTATCTGTTTGAAACTTTAACTATGGGGGAAATCCCAAGAATGGAGTTTAGGTCTTTGGCTACATCCTCAGATCTCAACCTCATTACTCTGTATTCCTCGTTCAAAATTGTTAGTAATTTCTAGTTTCCCTAAAGAGTATATTACAAGATATATGGTGAAGTCGGCTGTAGGTGGCTATTTGATATGAATGTTAACCTGTTTTATATTAGATCATTCATTTCACTTTATGAATCCATTTCATACTTGTTATCAGATCCCTCTCTGGGCGCATTGTTGGAGGTGTGTGGTGGTTCTTTACCCTGATCATAATCTCCTCCTACACGGCTAACTTAGCTGCCTTCCTGACTGTAGAGAGGATGGTGTCTCCTATCGAAAGCGCTGAGGATCTTTCTAAGCAAACAGAAATTGCTTATGGGACCTTAGACTCTGGATCCACTAAAGAGTTTTTCAGGGTAAGTGATTCTGATTTTCAGTGTCTGGATTTAAAAAAAAATGTAACCCCTATAAATTATTCCACCTCCCCCCACCCCCATCCCCCATTTTCACATGGTCCAGGAAAAGATGCTATGTGAAAGGAATTAGCTGTCTCTGCTACTGTTTCTGTTTCTGCTCTGTCTCTGTCTCAGGCCTTCCTCATCTCCAACTATAGCATGCTTCCATGGGGTCTTTTTTTAATTCTTAATTGCTCTGAAGAAATGACTTAATGTTGCTATACCATCTGAATGTTATCAAAATTGATAAACATTCTATGGGATCAAAATGGAAACAAAATGCAATTTAGGTTATCAGTGTTTTCTAAGGAAAGGGTACTGAAGCTTTCTTTCATTTTATGTAACCATGTTGCATCTAACATGCATCATTTATCATGAAGAGACTCATGCTCACATCCAGGACGGTATTTCAAAATTAATAAGCAGATTAGGTTTTAAGCTGTAATTGCTGAAGTTTTTGTGAAAATCTTCCAAGGAAAAATATTCAACTTTATAACATTTAAAAATTTAAAAATAAGTAACACAATGTGCCTGTAGGTTAAGTTTTTCTTTTAACCCATTGTAAGACACCATGTGGTGTTAGAATAAGTTCCTTCCATGCTTTTCATTGTATTTGTGAAAACCTCATTCTACCAATCTATTTTCACATAGCTGATGTGTTTATGTTAGCCAGGAAATATGACAAAAGACATTTGATAGTTAACAAATACCTTTGAAGATATCTTAGTGTGTTAATGAGATGATGGCCAATTTGCTTCAAGATTATGGCAAGGATCGTCAATGTGCTAAATGTCAAAACAGTAGGATGTAATTTCAACAATCTGATCCTGCGTTTCCTGGGTTCTCTGTTCCTGATGTCTTCAAATGGGTCCAAGCTATAAAGGGAAGAGATGTGCTTGGGAGCAGGAGCATAGCTACTCCATTCAGTAACTTGGATGTGTGGGAAAGGAAGGGCAGTGATTCTGTTAGCATCTCAATGAGAGTACTCAATAAGTTCTAGCTGAAATGCCTGCTTTCTTACAGATCTAAATATGAAAGTTTTGACACAGATTGCTATTAACTACAATTTACTATACTCTTTTCATACAGTGGTTCTCTGGCTTGACTATAACAGTAATTTTAACTGAATAAATCACAAGACTTCACCCTTAGTAATTAAAAATATATTTATAAGATCTGTTGTCATTTGTATGCTCTATGGCTTGTTTTACTTATCTGGAAAACTCAGGTATGCTTTCCTATACATCCGTTGAATGAACAACACAGGGATTTATTGTATCATCTTATACTGGTGTTATTCGTCTAGGTATATGATAATCATAGTTGTTTCTAAATACTTTTCCAATTGAGTATGCATTTTCTGAGAGCTGCCTTTGTCACTTTTGGGTACCCATGGTAGCAACCACTTCAGCATGTTTTTGCTCAGCCAATAGGATGCAAGCTTTAAGCAGCTAAAAGCCAACTACCAGGGCCAGCTGACTCAAATTACCCAGTAGAAAGATAAGTAAGAGTGCCTCAGCTGAGGAAAACCACTGCCCTTATGGTTTGGGGCATCCATGCCTTGCAGAGCCTGACTGTGCCACAACTGTGAAGTCTGCACAAGATTTGAGATCATACTCTGTTTGCTAAAGTAATGGAGAAATAATCACATGCCTTTAGGCAAACTGCTTTGTTATTAACATTATTTCCCAAAGGAAAGTTTTTTTTAATGTATTGTCTTTTTCTACCTTATAGTATTCCTGTCTGATAATTGAGGACTATGTTCAGGAAATGGCTTGAATTGTCACCTCACACTTGGTTCCCAATCTGAGCATGGTGAAAGAATGGGACTTCTTAGAGTTAGAGCCTAGTAGAAGGTGCTTGGGTCACTGTTGGATCTGTTTTGAGAAAGGATTAAGACTGTTGCTATGGGACTCTGGTTAGTTCTCCCAACTTGTTACAAAAGGAGGCCTCTCATCATGCACTTGGTCTCTTCTCCATGTGTCTGTTTCTGGCCTTTCCTTACTACCGCATTGTGACCTAGCTAAAGAGGCCCTCACTATAGACAAGCCAGATGCTGCTGCCCATTCCTGGGCTTTTAGCCTTCCAAAATACTTACCAAATAAGCCTTTAAAAATAAAATTTCTATTCCAGTGTATTTTCTTATTGTAATATATATCTAATGAATACATGTGGGCAATGGTTGTTTTTTATTTTTATGTATTATTAAACAAATGGCCAGATAATTTGGGGACCTTGATGTATTCGGAGACCTAAAATAGTTCCCTACTGTTTTGGTTTGTGAAGGAATGACATTAACATTGGTCCCCAGTGTCTATGTATTGTTCTTGGTTTGATTATATGAAGCTACCACATCAGTTATGGATGAAATGTGAGCGGGTCCTCACAACATCTCTTGTTGTAGCTCTGGGATGAACTTGAAACACCCTTGGCTGGATTGTAGTGCACAGAGAATTGTTTTCCACTCCTCTTAGCTAGAGAAACAAACTGCGTGGTTGAACGTATTTACAGACTCCTTATTTTGCTCTTGACAGTAAATGGAAGTTAAGATGAAAACGCAGACCACCAAAATAGAAAAGCACTAATGCTTCCATTGAATACATGACATGTTTGTGACTTGAAATTTATTTTTCTCAAAGGCTCATCTCTCCAAGTTAGATTAAATCAAAAGCTTGCTAGTCTATGAGTAGTTTTTTTTTTGACACACTTGCCACTTCTATTTATATTTGATAATGGGGTCATACGATGTAATACTAGAAATGATTTCCTTCTGTGTCTACCCCTGTGGGTTTTTTTTTTCTGGATACTGTAACTTTCCAGCTGGAACCCTGACTTCTCATTGCTTCTCACGTGCTTCACTGTACAGAATTTCAGTCATGGATCCCCTATCAGCAAAGAACTCCAACCCGCTGAGTGCTGTGGGAAAGAAAAATATATTGAGCAAAACACGGTTAATTTAGACATTTTGAAGATAAAAATAGTAGTTCTGCCAGCATTTTCCCATAAATTCCCAATCTGTAAGCTGAGCCCAGTTGAAAGTTTACATTTCTAGGAATGAAAGAGGTTGCAAAAAAATGTTTGCTTCTCTACTTGAGATTAATAGTCAGCATACATGTTGGGTCGATGCTCTTCTTCAACTGTCCTTTAGCAATAGGGATGTTGAGTTTTCATGTGAGGTACACTCAAAGGAGGCTGAAAGGGAGTCGAATTGATGGATATGGTGGCCAGCTAACCAGGTAGAAGGAATGGGGGAAGCAGGCTGTTAGACTAAAGATGTGCCCATGTGCTTTGTTTTCTGGCCTCAATTGAAGAACTAATTACTTGTGGGAGAAGGAATGGCTGCCCTTATTTACATTATTGTTCTAATATTACATTTCCTAGTATGGTTAATTCCATTGTGTTGCTACTCCCCCCCCTTTTTTTTTTTTTGGTCTTTAAATATTAGAATTTTATTAATTCTAGTAGATCATCTGTAAGTTACCAAGGCAATTGTCTGTTTTAATGACAGCAAGTTCTGAACTCAGATTTGGGGGAAACAACGTGAGACATGAGAACACTGTCCAAATTTCAAATAATTGCTAAAGAAAGGAGTAAAATTTAAAAACATTTAAAGTCAAATATCCACATCTAAACTTCAATTTGGATCTCCTTCAAATGCAACATGTAATTTTAATTACAGGTTTTATTAAATAATTCCATTAATGTGAAAGTAACTTAAATTGAGTTTCTAGTATATAATGATCATTTTTGCACTAAAGGAATATTAGCTGTTTCAATCAAAGTCTTTAGTATTTTCAGGGTTTGGGTAAGCAATTTAATATTAAATTAGGTTATGTTAATATTACTTTATTGGTGCTGGTGAAGCCCATAGTAGACTTAGAAGTATAAGTTAAACTCTGAATTTTCTAATTTAAACTATATACTCCTCCTCAATGTT
Organism: Acomys minous; assembly: GCF_964271855.1. NCBI lineage: Eukaryota > Metazoa > Chordata > Mammalia > Rodentia > Muridae > Acomys > Acomys minous. The sequence continues at coordinate 53,545,433 of NC_140499.1, read as the reverse complement.
AACCAATAAATTAACATCAATATTCAGTTTGTACTGCAAGAAAGGGAAGACAGAGTCCAATCCTTTTAAAACTGAGACGTATAGGACGAGAAGTGGCCTCTGTGCATCTACAAGCTTTCTCTCTATGGACCCCAGTATGCTGTCATGACCTGCTGTGGAGCTGCTAATCTAATCATAGTTAATTAGAGTGCTGTTGTAGCATACCTATAATTAGGAGAGAATTAGGATTTCAAATATAAACTACTATTTTTAGCGTTTCAATTTTGATAATTTCCCCTCATTAAAATAGGGCAGATCTTAGTTCTATAATTTTTCTCTAGAAAATGATTTTTGACAGAACCTATGTTTTCTATGTTCCCACAGCAGGTCAGAATTTAGAGCAGACAGTGGCTTTCCCTATGAGGCTGCCACAGGTCTGGTAATGCACAAAGGATGATAATTGACTTTTATAAGGGGAGGGAGAGTTTCTTCCTGCCCCAAGTCCTTCTCACTGAAATCAGTCCATTTCCTCCAGTTGTCACCCCTGAGAGGACAAAGCACACTGCACCAATGACCAAGTGGTATATGTTCATGCTGTTAGTATCAGGAAGAGAAAAAAAAAAAACCCAGACCATTGTCATAGTAAAGGTTGCCCATTTTTTAATGTAAAGAGTCTAATTGTTCTCATTTGTAAAGAGCAATATCCCTCTGAGCTTAGTACATTAAACTACAGTGTTGCTACCCAACATCACAGACATTTTTTCAGTTTAGAAACTGTACAAAGGATAGACACATACATTGCAATTATTTCTCACTAGAACAAAAGGATTAGTCCGAAACTTTCCTGTTTTCTGTGTGTATGTGTTTATGCTTGGTTCTGTGTATATGCTTGTGTGTCTGTGTCTGTGAGTGTGTGCATTTCACACTTCTATAATCATAGTTACCAGAGAGTTACAATAATTGAGATCAGTGTTAAGGTCATTATGTTTTGTCACTGTGTTTATGACATTAAGTACACTTGTTTATAGTCACGTAAGTTTTTGTCTGGGCCTGGGAAGTATGTGCCTTTAATTGCAGCTACTTGGGAACAGGAATGAGAAAGGTCACACGTTTGAGGTCTATCTGGGTTGCAGAGCGATTTCAAAACCAGCACAGGAAACCTAGGGAGACCTGGATTCAAAATAAAAGTGCACAATAGAGTTACCTGCTAGGACTGCATCTCCAAAGCAGAAGCTGACTCTTGCCCAGCACAAGCAAAGTCCTGGGTTCCATGCCTGATCCACAATAAAATATGCAAATACGGCCACAAATGAAAGTGTTCTAGTTATTACAGGTTTACTTACAAAATAGTAAATGCTGCTTCAGCAATGCTACAATTTTTATGTTTGCTGCTTGCATGGAGCAAAGAGACAGCATACTTTCTTGATACCTATGACACACAGAATAGTGATTTCTTTAGTTTGTTAACCCTTCTTTTTCCTGTTACTTTTAGTACAGCAAGTTATTTGTGCTAGGCTTACCAAGATCACCAGTGTGTGAGTGCAGGAAGAAATATATATCTGTAGATTTGGGGATTACATATATACAGCTATCAAATGTTTTGGAAACTGGGTATAGTTATATGTTCCTATATTTGCAGGATGTTAGTCATACCAGAAGAGGTTCTTTAAAAGTCCTTCACACATGCTTCAATATGTAAATAGTTTCTAAAATGGTAGGGATTATAAATGCTGAGTGTCAATAGGAAGCAATAGGTAGCTCAGTGGACACGGTGGGTGAAGACATTCATATTTACTGCAGAGTTCTCTGTCTTCTCGTTGTGTGGGCTGATGACAGCAGGGCAGTCTGCTCCGCTGCCAGCTCCTGCATCGCTGCACCTTCTCTAGATGACACAGGACACTGTGAAGTCATTTCTTCCTGGTTGGCTGCCTTCCTTTCTCTGACATTTTAATTTTCTCACCATCACATGGAGCATCTGAGGAAGGATTTTAGTCGTCTGAAAGCTTTAAGGATATAGTCAGCTTGGGACTAGCTGCATCTGGGGCCTTTTCCAGCTCAATCTGGAAAGAGCAGTGCAGAAAAGTTTAGCATTTTAGGAAGCTTTTACATGGGTTTCTTTAAACGTGGTTGCCCTGTTTAGGGGCGGTGAAACTCATACAGTGGCAATTCCTCACATTTTTTTAGGAAAAGAACACTAAAGACAGAAACAGGAAGCTATCCTGAGTCATGTGACTCCAGTGGTTCCAGTGCTGGGAAGTGTCTACATATATATTTTTTTCCTGATTTATGATTATTGAGTAAACCAGTAGTTTTACTCAGCATAAATGGGTTATTTTGGTCCCACAGGTATTTTCCAGAAATGTCACTGACACTGACTGCCCAGCTTGGTCATTTACAAACTACCACAGTGGCCAAGTTGCTCTGTAATCAGACCTCAGGAGGCTTTTCCTTTCAGATCGTACATGAGAAGCATTGGTTTTCACACTAGCAAAATGCTGAGGACAACTTCACAGCAAAATTTGTAAGACTGAAATAGTTTGAGAATACTCTCATTTTAAAATGCTTAGAAATAAGCTGGGCATGCACACACGCAAGTGCACATGCACTCATACACACCTCCTTAATTCCCTGTACTCGGGGAGGCAGAGGCAAGTGGATCTCTGTGAGTTCGAGACCAGCCTGGCATACAAAGTGAGTCCAGGACAGTCAAGATTATACATAGAAATCCTGTCTCAATTTTTAAAAAAAAGCTTAAATATTCTAGTTATGTTCTTCAGAAAAAATGAATATCACAAAATAATATACAATATTATATATGATTTGTAGTTTGATGTATTTTTATCACCTTGTTTAAGTAAAAGAACCATATCTGTCAGTTCTACTAGTCATTTTCACACTAGTTGCCATGATGATAATCATCATGTCTGAGGACTCTGGGCAGAGGGAAAATAGATGTGTGCCCTCATGTTGCTTATCAGAATAAAATCAAAATTAAATATAAACACCGTTGCTAATATTTAGAAAATTTTCAATTATAGTTTTAGTGTTTGAAACAAGATATGGTACTGAAATAATTTATCATTTACATTTCTGCGTAGTTTTGTTCTGAGTTTTACTGAGTGTTCACCTAAAACATATTGTCTTACTGGTGGCTGCTCATTTTAATAGAAATAATACAAACTTTGAAAATAAATGGAGATTGAAGAAATCAAGCAATATCATAAAATTAAGTTTTTGAAGACCATACATTCACCATAAAAGGAATTTCACACTTATATTGTAATATGGCTAGCATACTATAAAAACATGCATGTAAAATTATCTTTCCTCAACAAGTGCTATGTGAAACCATTATCCTATATAATTTTAATCCAAATGAATTTTTGGTTATTTAATATTGGTTTTCTGAATCAGTGTCATTACTGTTCATCCCAGTCTGGCCTTGAACTTTCCAATCACCTAATGCTTTTGGGGGACAGCCCCTCTAGATAAAAAACTCATTACATTTAACTTCAGATACTTTTCTTTTATACACACACACACACACACACACACACACACACACACACACACACACACGTGCACTTAATTTATATATTCACGTTACATGCCAATCTTAGGCCCCTCCCTCTTCCTTCTATCCCCCTTCCCTTCTCCTCGGAAAAGGTGAACACTCCCCCCCACACACACACACATACACAACAACCTACCCCAGCACGTCAGGACTGAGCAAATCATCCTCCCCTGAGGCCCTTTGGAGGACGTGATCAAAAAGCAAGCAACAGAGTCCATGTCATAGACAGCACCCACTGAGCTTCAACTTACCACATGAATATCAAACTGATCATCCGTTATATATGTATAAGCAGGCCTCGGTTCAGCCTACACATGCTCCTTCATGGGCATTTCTGTCTCTGTAAGCCCCCATGGGTCTAAGGTTAGTTGACTTCGTTGGTCTTCTTGTGGTCTTTCTGTTCTCTCTGGGTCTTTCTGTTCTTCCTCCCCCGCATTCATCCACAGGACTTCCCAAACTCTACTTATTTCTCAGTGTGAGTCTCAGCATCTGATGTGAGCAGCTGCCGGGCGGGCCCTCTCAGGGGACAGTTATGCTAGGCTCCTGTCTGTAAACATAGCAGAATATCATTAGTGGTGTCAGAGAATGGCTCTCTGGTGTGGGGTGGGTCTGGAGTTAGGCCCGGTATTGGTTGTACATTCACTCGGTCTCTGCTCTATCTTTAGGCAGGGGAAATTTTGGGTCAATGTTTTTGTATATGGCTCGGTGTTCCCCTCCTACCACTATAAGTACTACCTGACTAGAAGGTGGCCCCCTCAGTCTTCTGACCCCCTGCTACTCAGAGGCTCATCTGAAGTCATCGTTAGATTCTCCCTGGAGCCTACTCCCCCATAAGTCTCCAACTTGTCTCAGAAATGTCCTTGCCCTTGGCTTCCCTTCTCTCCTCAAGCTCTCTCCCCTCCTCTTCCTAATCTCTGGACATCTGACTCCTCCCGCACTCTCTCCTACCCAGTTCCGTCTCTTCATCCACCTCCGTGAGAGTCAAGAAGGGCCTACTTGCCCCCACCCCACCCCCGCCCACCTTGTTACTTAGCTTCTCTGGGTCTGTGAATTGTTGGATGGTTATTCTGTACTGTATGCCTAGTATCTGCTTATAAGTGAGTAGACAGCATTTGTGCCATTATGGCTCTAGGTTACCTCACTCAGGATGATCCTTTCTAGTTCTAGCCATTTGCTTGAACATTTCGGGAATTCCTTGTTTTTAATGGCTGAGTAGTATTCTGTTGTATAAATATACCATGTTTTTTTTTTTCATCCAGTCTTCGGTTGAGGGACATCTAGGCTGTTTCCAGTTTCTGGCTACCATAAATAAAACTGCTATGAACATAGTTGAGCAAATGTCCTTGCTGTATGGTGGCGCATCTTTCGGGTACATGCCAAGAAGTGGTATACCTGGGTCTTGAGGTAGCACTATTTCCAGTTTTTCTGAGAAAGCACCAAATTGATTGTACAAGTACCAAATTGGTTGTACAAGTTTGCACTCCCATCAGCAATGGAGGAGTATTCCCCTTGCTCCATATCCTGGCCAGCATGCACTGACACTTGAGATTTTGATCCTAGCATTTCTGATAGCTGTAACATGAAATCTCAGAGTGTTTTGATTTGCATTTCCTTAATGACTAGGGACAGTTATTATTATTTCCTTATGTGCTTCTCAGCTATTAGAGATTCCTCTGTTGAGAATTCTTGGTTTAGCTCTATACTCCACTTTTAAATTTGATTATTTGATTAATTTCTTGAGTTCTTTATATATTTTGGATATTATACCTCTGTTGGATGTAGAGTTGATGAAGATCTTGTCCCAATCTGTAGGCTGTTGTTTTGTCACATTAACAGTACCCTTTGCCCCACTTACTTCACCAGGCCCTTGGCATCTCTATACATTTACTTCTTTGGTCAGTTAGATCTTTGCCCTTACTTTCCCCAGAAATTCACACTCTTCTGCCTTCCTCAACTGCTGGCAGACAGCCCCACCAGGTCCCCAGCAGCTTATTATGCTATAGAAGTAAAAAACTACTCACTCTAGTTCTAGGAAAAGACATGGGTCAGATGACGTGTACCTACAAGCCATGGCAATATGATATTGCTAATATATTATTAATAAGATACTTATTTTTAATAATAATTTAATTACAAAATAACAGATGTAAAGTCTTCGAATGTATAAGGGTCATTCAAAGCTATCAAGTCATATCAACTCTGTATCAGTCATTTTAAGAGTAACCAAATTCGCTTGTGCTTATATTTATGCTATGTATTAAAACACTTGAATCTTTTTTCAATAAATGTTTTTAGTCTTTGAAAAAAACAGTGCCCTTTGCCTTACAGTAACTTTTCACTTTCATGAGGTGTCACTTATTAATTGTTGATCTTAGAGCCTGGCCTGTTTGTGTTCTGCTCAGGAAATTATCTCCTGTGCCAATGAGTTCAAGGGTTATTCTCACTTCTCTTCTTATAGATTTAGTATATGGGATATTAAGTTGAGGTCTTTGATGCACTTGGGTTTGAGTTTTGTGCAGGGTGATAAATATAGATCTATTCGCATTTTTCTACATGTAGATAACAAGTTAGACAAGCACCACTTATTCAAGATGCTATCTTTTTTTTTTTTCCATTTTGGCTTCTTTGTCAAAAATCAAGTGTCCATAAATGTGTGGGTTTATTTCTGGGTCTTCAATTCAATTTCATTGCATTGGTCTGGCATTCTCTTTCTATGTCAACTACTTTTCTTTACTAGAAATTCATTCTTGACATGACAAAAAAAGAAAGTGGAATTAAGACAAATAATTTAGGTTAAAGACAATGCTTAAGAATAAAGCATCTTTGGTCATTTTGCTAGAAAAACATAAATTGGTATGTTTAAAACTTTATCCCCTCTTTCCTCTTTCCACCATCTTGGTGTATCTGTAGAGGCCTGTGGAGGCTTGCTGGGAACAGGATTTCCAAAACACAAATATGTCTAGAAGGCTGTGATGCAAGGTCATTTTTCCTGGCTACAAGTGAGGTCTCCAGAACCAAAGAAAGCACACAGCTCTTCTTAAAATTGAAGGTGCTCTGCCTAGGATGAAACTGTTCTGTTAGGCAAGAGATGTGTTTATGAGCATAAAACGAAAACCAACACAGTGACTCCTGGAGGCAATCTAAACAAAGCCAGAGTGAACTGGGGAAGAGTAACTTGGGACCATGGAAACAGTGGTATGGTTTGTACCAAATTCTGAAGCAGCCTTTGTAGGAAGGCCACTGGACACAGAATTCATCTGATGCTGTGCCCTTCCAGGATTTAAATAAATAAAAGTGGATTTGTGAAGAAATAAAAAACTTTATCCCAAAATACAGATTTCCTCTACAGGTCAGGGTGGTAGAGTGATGACAGCAGGCAAAAAAAAAAAAAAAAAAAAAAAAAAAAAAAAAAAAAAAGAGGCTGCAGTCTCAGTAAGTGACTTTATTTCTGTTTGCTTTCTGAATTCAGAACTCTTTGTGCTTTTACATTTTCCTGTAGTCCAAATGTCCTTATACATTCACTGAAGGGTTGGTGCAGATGGCTCAGTTGGGAATTACTTGCAAAGCAAGCACAAGGATCTATATTCTAATCTTTAGCTCCCATAAAAGAAGCCAGGAGTGGTGGAGGAAGAAACAGGAGGGGCTTGAAGCCAGGTGGCCCAGCTACTCTGGAGGACTCTGTGAGCTCCAGGTTCAGTGAGAAACCTCATCTTAAAAACTAAGGTAGATTCTCACATACTCTGGTGCCTCACCTTTGACCATGTCCCCTGGAGGGGGAGACCTGGTGGCACTCAGAGGAAGGACAGCAGGTTACCAAGAAGAGACTTGATACCCTATGAGCATATACAGGGGGAGGTAATCCCCCTCAGGAATAGTCATAGGGGAGGGGAATAAGGGGAAAATGGGAGGGAGGGAAGAATGGGAGGATACAAGGGATGGGATAACCATTGAGATGTAACAAGAATAAATTAATAAAGGAAAAAAAAAACAAAAAACAACAACAACAACAAAAACTAAGGTAGAGAGGGATAGAGGAAGAGACCTGAGGTCAGTCTCTGACCTCCAATGTTTAGTGTGCCAGGGCACTACAGCACACTCATGCAGACAGACACAGTCTCACGAGACTAGGTCCTCTTCAGTTTTTTTCTTCTTCTAAAACTACAACTTGAAACCATTTTCTCTAATTTGGAAGACCCCCCAAAACTGAAGGAGTACCCTGCAGTCTATGAGAGGGACAAGTTGACATATTTGCTAAGTGAACTTGGATGTGTGTGTGTGTGTGTGTGTGTGTGTGTGTAATCACATGCACACACATACATACACACACACACATACACACACACACACACACACACACACACACACACACACACAAGGTGCCATGAATTTGAAAAAGATTAAATAGTGCTGACATGAAGGATTGGAAAGAAAAAGTAAATGAGAAATAATGTAATTCTACTATAATTTCAAAAGTTTTAAATTAAAAATGTTGGAAATCAAACCAAAAAGGACTAATTTAATTTAGGAGATATTGTAAGTCTAGATGAGGAAGTATCAGACACACAGACTTTCCCAAGACTGCAGACACACAGACATTCTGTTGACTAGGGTGATGGGATACCAAGTTGTTCAGTTGAGACTTTGTGTCACTAAGTGTATTTTCCATAGGCCTTTTAGTGCATTTAACCCTTGGAAATAATGTATTCATATCTTGGAAAATAATTTTCAAGCTAATAAGAAATAGAAGGTTCTAAAGATGAAACAGAAACTTCTATTGTTAATACTTGGGCTTTCACAAATTTATAAAATCCACATTTATAAAATTTGGTATTTTACACCTTAATTTGGAATAATTGACAAATTCAATGGATAAACTGATAAAATATTTGTGTGATTTTATTTTGAACCACTTTTCATCAGCTCACTATTTGTCACAAATGTTTAAACATCACATTTTTGTGCGAATTCACATTAGAAAAGATTTGGAGTTGAATGAGTCTGTCAACGTAACTAAAATCAAGTACAGTGAAATATTGCAATAAAGGTTAGCAAAAAAACAGGAAGAAGAAATGATAAACAAGTCAATTAGTTTTCAACAACAGACAAAGATTTTTGGTTTTCTTTGCCAAATCCCCAGCTATTCAATGAGTTTGCATTTTTAAAGGAACCTAATCTTTACAAGATTCTATGGTAGTCATTACATTAATATTTCCAATTGAGTTCCCAGAGGAACATTCTTGCAGCTGTGTGCCATAGCAGAGAT